>NC_058080.1:398452457-398779084 GCF_014858855.1 Bufo gargarizans | reverse complement strand
ACAACCTTGTAATCAGCCATTGGGCCTATATATATGGCTCCAGGTAATCACTGTGTTGTTTGGTGATATGGTGTGTACCACACTCGACATGGACCAGAGGAAGCAAAGGAAAGAGCTGTCTCAAGAGATCAGAAAGAAAATTATAGACAAGCATGTTAAAGGTAAAGGCTATAAGACCATCTCCAAGCAACTAGATGTTCCTGTGAGTACAGTTGCACATATTATTCATAAGTTTAAGATCCATGGGACTGTAGCCAACCTCCCTGGACGTGGCCGCAGGAGGAAAATTGATGACAAATCTAAGAGACGGATAATCCGAATGGTAACAAAAGAGCCTAGAAAGACTTCTAAAGAGATTCAAGGTGAACTTCATGCTCAAGGAACATCAGTGTCAGATCGCACCATCCGTCGTTGTTTGAGCCAAAGTGGACTACATGGGAGACGACCAAGGAGGACACCATTGTTGAAAACGAATCATAAAAAAGCAAGACTGGAATATGCCAAACTACATGTTGACAAGCCACAAAGCTTCTGGGAGAATGTCCTGTGGACAGATGAGACAAAAATCGAAGTTTTTGCCAAGGCACATCAGCTGTATGTTCACAGACGAAAAAATGAAGCATATCAAGAAAAGAACACTGTCCCTACTGTGAAACATGGAGGAGGCTCTGTTATGTTCTGGGGCTGCTTTGCTGCGTCTGGCACAGGGTGTCTTGAATCTGTGCAGGGTACAATGAAATCTCAAGACTATCAAGGAATTCTAGAGAGAAATGTACTAGCCAGTGTCAGAAAGCTTGGTCTCAGTCGCAGGTCATGGGTCTTGCAACAGGACAATGACCCAAAACACACCGCTAAAAACACCCAAGAATGGCTAAGAGGAAAAAATTGGACTATTCTAAAGTGGCCTTCTATGAGCCCTGACCTCAATCCTATTGAGCATCTTTGGAAGGAGCTGAAACATGCAGTCTGGAAAAGGCACCCTTCAAACCGGACACAACTGGAGCAGTTTGCTCATGAGGAGTGGGCCAAAATACCTGCTGAGAGGTGCAGATGTCTCATTGACAGTTACAGGAAGCGTTTGATTGCAGTGATTGCCTCAAAAGGTTGCGCAACAAAATATTAAGTTAGGGGTACCATCATTTTTGTCCATGCCTGTTTCATGAGTTTATTTTTTTACATAATTCTGTTGAAGCATGGTTGAAAAACAATGTCTGACTTTCATTGGTTAACATTTATAGAATTTTAATTTATTATTACTTTTGTCAGATTAAAGTTATTTCTGTGACCATTGTGACTTTTTCTTTCATTGACCAAAGGGTACCAACAATTTTGTCCACGTCTGTATATATATAATATATATATATGCGTAGCTAAAAGCTCATGGGCCCTGGTGCAAGAGTTCAGCTTGGGCCCCCGTCCCTCAGTGCTTGTTGGCAAGGGGCAGGGGAGCACATAGCTTTCCTGCTGCTAGAGGCAAACATTGAAAGGGCACCCCCTCATGCCAAATTCTTAACCTAACCCCAGAGGTGTAAATTGACCAGTATGCACTTTCTGTAATGCCAGTGTCTTATGTGGCACAAGGGTCTTTGGGCCCCCTCAGGCTCCTGGGCCCGGTAGCGACTGCTACCTCTGCACCCTCTATAGCTACGCCCTTGTGTGTGTGTATATAAGTGTTCCAGTTCTCTTGAAGCCTCTAACAGTTTGTCTTCCCTAGATTCCTCTTTATTCTTCGTTTTTCAAAACCTTTTTCTGCTCTCCCATATACTGTGACTGGTGGTGTTTGACATGTAAGAATCATTTTGTGTTGATTACCTTTACAGTGGTGCAGTTATACAGAGCTGAAAATGAGGAGTACCTATTGTAGGTACGTGTATGCATACAGGAAACTGATTATTTGTAATGTTAGGGCCAGTTCACACTGGATTTTTTTGGCACCGATTTTAGAGTGTTTCTGCCTCAAAATCGGCTCCAAAAAACACCTAAAAAAAACATCCATTCATTTCAATAGAAAGCAGCACCTGTTTTGTTTTTTGTTTTTTACACTTGGGGAAAAAAAGAAGCATACCCTACTTTGGGGCAGAATCTGTGCTGAATTTACCATTGAAATGAATAGGAAGCTGGAAAAAAAACAAAAAACAGCTCCATGTAAGTCCAGTCGTTTTTTTTGTGTATTTTCCACTCGTTTTTTGTTGCAGACCTGCTTTAAAAACCTCAAGCTAAAAATTCAGCTTTGTATTGAACACCCATTGGTTAAAAAAAGGTAAATGTTTTTTTCGCACTGATTTTTTTATTTTTTTTGTCGTGTTTTTTAACTGGCCCTAAATGTAACAAAAATATCCAGGGTATGGCTGAAAAGAAGAGGCTGTAGAAGGTTTCAAGGGTACAGTGTATTTTCTGGCAGGTGGTGAAATCTTTACATTGTTCGCTATTGATGTTTTGTGTTTTTTCTACCTTCTTTTCCCTGTGAATATAATGGCACTGGCAGTGTAACAGGATACACAGTGGCCTCCGCTCTGGCATTGTTGTCCTGGGCAACGGGAAAGGCAGCATCCGCAGCAATCAGATCTATGGGAATAAAGAAGCTGGCATTTATATACTGTACAATGGGAACCCTGTGGTGAGGTATGTTATTAAGGTCTCATTGTGGTCTTTCTGTTTCTTTTGACTGTATGTAGTGGATGATGAGAATGTTATTTGCACAAGCAGCAGCTCTGTGGAAGCTGAAGAAGAAACAGCTACTGGGGTTTCCCTTGTGATTAGCGTTAATCTTGTTTGTTCATTAATATGTGGAGCAATAACAGTTATTTATAGTGAAGTGATATCATCCTGCATGGGGGAAAAAAACATGCTTACAAAAATATCCTTACAGCCATCTTCCTATCACAGCTCAGGGGGCGTGTTTATTTTGCAGCTGTCTTCCCATCACAGCTCAGGGGGCGTGTTTATTCTGCTGCAGCTATCCTCCTATCACAGCTCAGGGGCCGTGTTTATTCTGCTGCAGCTATCCTACTATCACAGCTCAGGGGGCGTGTTTATTCTGCTGCAGCTATCCTTCTATCACAGCTCAGGTGGCGTGTTTATTCTGCTGCAGCTATCCTCCTATCACAGCTCAGGGGCCGTGTTTATTCTGCTGCAGCTATCCTACTATCACAGCTCAGGGGGCGTGTTTATTCTGCTGCAGCTATCCTTCTATCACAGCTCAGGTGGCGTGTTTATTCTGCTGCAGCTATCCTCCTATCACAGCTCAGGGGCCGTGTTTATTCTGCTGCAGCTATCCTACTATCACAGCTCAGGGGGCGTGTTTATTCTGCTGCAGCTATCCTTCTATCACAGCTCAGGTGGCGTGTTTATTCTGCTGCAGCTATCCTTCTATCACAGCTCAGGTGGCGTGTTTATTCTGCTGCAGCTATCTTCCTATCACAGCTCAGGGGGCGTGTATTTTCTACTGCAGCTATCCTACTATCACAGCTCAGGGGGCGTGTTTATTCTGCTGCAGCTATCCTTCTATCACAGCTCAGGTGGCGTGTTTATTCTGCTGCAGCTATCTTCCTATCACAGCTCAGGGGGCGTGTATTTTCTACTGCAGCTATCCTACTATCACAGCTCAGGGGGCGTGTTTATTCTGCTGCAGCTATCCTTCTATCACAGCTCAGGTGGCGTGTTTATTCTGCTGCAGCTATCTTCCTATCACAGCTCAGGTGGCGTGTTTATTCTGCTGCAGCTATCCTACTATCACAGCTCAGGGGGCGTGTATTTTCTACTGCAGCTATCCTACTATCACAGCTCAGGGGGCGTGTTTATTCTGCTGCAGCTATCCTTCTATCACAGCTCAGGTGGCGTGTTTATTCTGCTGCAGCTATCTTCCTATCACAGCTCAGGGGGCGTGTTTATTCTGCTGCAGCTATCCTACTATCACAGCTCAGGGGGCGTGTATTTTCTACTGCAGCTATCCTACTATCACAGCTCAGGGGGCGTGTTTATTCTGCTGCAGCTATCCTTCTATCACAGCTCAGGGGGCGTGTTTATTCTGCTGCAGCTATCCTTCTATCACAGCTCAGGTGGCGTGTTTATTCTGCTGCAGCTATCTTCCTATCACAGCTCAGGGGGCGTGTATTTTCTACTGCAGCTCTCTCCCTGTAACTGTGTTACAGCTTCTAACAGTAGATACAGCTGGTTGCCGTTGAAGGATGGAAATGAGCATGTCCATCCACTTCATTGATGTTACTGAGGTGGACAGAGAAATAGGGGAAAAATAAACAGCAGGTGGCACTAAACAGATTTATTTTATTGAATAACTCTGACTATACCAAATTTTTGAAAAGTATTCAGATCCAGGTGCTGGTTTGAAAATAAACAATATTTTCATGGGACACCCCCTTTAGAATAGAGCATGAGGATAACTAGTGATCACCATATGTTGTGCAAATTGGTCAAACTGGACACTAGCCATTTTTGAGCAGGAAACAAGAAAAACATGTGGTAATGTAAGATGAAAGGATGGTGTGCCACTGACTCTTTTTCTATGAAGTTGTCCATTCAGTCAGCATTGTTTTAATGGGTAGAACTGTCCCTCATTTTTTCAATGGGTCTTTATTACTAAATATGGAGTCATTTTCTCCGGGCAGCTTTGAGTTTCTCTAGTAGCAGGATCTGAATTTTCTCTGTGCTCCATCAGCCAGCTTAGGTGCTCCTTATCTCTGACCTTCTAAAACACTTATTATAGCGCATTATAACTGTTGTAATTCCTACACCGTTCACTTGATTTGGATGTAAATACCCTCAAATTAAAGCTGACACAGTCTGCAGTTAAAGCACATCTTGTTCGTCTCATTTCAAATCTATTGTGGTGGTGTATAGAGCCAAAAATGTTAGAATTGTGTCGATGTCCCTATATATGGAACTGACTGTATATATTGAGGCTGCTATTGTGATCAGAGTTGAAGAAGCCCACTCTGGTGCAGAAACAGGGCTGCTGAGAAGACTCCACACTGCCATTGTGTTACGTGCTAAAATTCTTTAGGTTAGTACTGACTTCATTGGGCACTGCCATCAGAATTTCTTCATTTAGTTCTATAAGTGGTTGAGGCCACACCGAGCATTTGATGTATTTGATCTGTAACCGAAACGAAAGCGCTATACCTATTAACCACCTCCGGACCGCCTAACGCAGATTCGCGTTCCGAAGGTGGCAGCTCTGCGCAGAGTCACGCATATATGCGTCATCTCGCGAGAGCCGTGATTTCCTGTGAACGCGCGCACACAGGCGCGCGCGTTCACAGGATTGGAAGGTAAGCGAGTGGATCTCCAGCCTGCCAGCGGCGATCGCTCGCTGTCAGGCTGGAGATGTGATTTTTTTAACCCCTAACAGGTATATTAGATGCTGTTTTGATAACAGCGTCTAATATACCTGCTACCTGGTCCTCTGGTGGTCCCTTTTGTTTGGATCGACCACCAGAGGACACAGGCAGCTCAGTAAAGTACCAGAAAACACCACTACACTACACCCCCCCCCCCTGTCACTTATTAACCCCTGATCACCCATGATCACCCCATATAGACTCCCTGATCACCCCCCTGTCATTGATCACCCCCCTGTAAGGCTCCATTCAGACGTCCGTATGATTTTTACGGATCCACTGATACATGGATCGGATCCGCAAAACACATACGGACGTCTGAATGGAGCCTTACAGGTGGGTGATCAATGACAAGGGGGTGATCACGCATATAGACTTCCTGATCACTTCCCTGTCATTGATCACCCCCCTGTCATTGATCACCCCCTGTAAGGCTCCATTCAGACGTCCGTATGATTTTTACGGATCCACTGATACATGGATCGGATCCGCAAAACACATACGGACGTCTGAATGGAGCCTTACAGGTGGGTGATCAATGACAAGGGGGTGATCACGCATATAGACTTCCTGATCACTTCCCTGTCATTGATCACCCCCCTGTCATTGATCACCCCCCGGTAAGGCGCTATTAAGACGTCCGTCTGAGTTGTACGGATCCACTGATACATGGATCGGATCCGCAAAACACATACGGACGTCTGAATGGAGCCTTACAGGGGGGTGATCAATGACAGGGGGGTGATCACCCATATAGACTCCCTGATCACCCCCCTGTCATTGATCACCCCCCTGTAAGGCTCCATTCAGACGTCCGTATGCGTTTTGCGGATCCAATCCATGTATCCGTGGATCCGTAAAAATCATACGGACGTCTGAATGGAGACTTACAGGGGGGTGATCAATGACAGGGGGGTGATCAGGAAGTCTATATGGGTGATCACCCCCTTGTCATTGATCACCCACCTGTAAGGCTCCATTCAGACGTCCGTATGTGTTTTGCGGATCCGATCCATGTATCAGTGGATCCGTAAAAATCATACGGACGTCTGAATGGAGCCTTACAGGGGGGTGATCAATGACGGGGGGTGATCAATGACAGGGAAGTGATCAGGAAGTCTATATGCGTGATCACCCCCTTGTCATTGATCACCCACCTGTAAGGCTCCATTCAGACGTCCGTATGTGTTTTGCGGATCCGATCCATGTATCAGTGGATCCGTAAAAATCATACGGACGTCTGAATGGAGCCTTACAGGGGGGTGATCAATGACAGGGGGGTGATCACCCCATATAGACTCCCTGATCACCCCCCTGTCATTGATCACCCCCTGTAAGGCTCCATTCAGACATTTTTTTCAGACTTCTTCTCACGCTTTAGGGCCCCTAAAATGCCAGGGCAGTATAAATACCCCACATGTGACCCCATTTCGGAAAGAAGACACCCCAAGGTATTCCGTGAGGGGCATATTGAGTCCATGAAAGATTGAAATTTTTGTCCCAAGTTAGCGGAAAGGGAGACTTTGTGAGAAAATACCAAAAAAAAATCAATTTCCGCTAACTTGTGCCAAAAAAAAAAAATTCTAGGAACTCGCCATGCCCCTCACGGAATACCTTGGGGTGTCTTCTTTCCAAAATGGGGTCACATGTGGGGTATTTATACTGCCCTGGCTTTTTAGGGGCCCGAAAGCGTGAGAAGAAGTCTGGGATCCAAATGTCTAAAAATGCCCTCCTAAAAGGAATTTGGGCAATATCTTGGTCAAATGCCAACTTTGTATAAAAAAATGGGAAAAGTTGTCTTTTGCCAAGATATTTCTCTCACCCAGCATGGGTATATGTAAAATGACACCCCAAAACACATTCCCCAACTTCTCCTGAGTACGGCGATACCAGATGTGTGACACTTTTTTGCAGCCTAGGTGGGCAAAGGGGCACACATTCCAAAGAGCACCTTTCGGATTTCACCGGTCATTTTTTACAGATTTTGATTGCAAAGTACTTCTCACACATTTGGGCCCCTAGAATGCCAGGGCAGTATAACTACGCCACAAGTGACCCCATTTTAAAAAGAAGACACCCCAAGGTATTCCGTGAGGGGCATGGCGAGTTCCTAGAATTTTTTATTTTTTGTCACAAGTTAGCGGAAAATGATGATTTTTATTTATTTATTTATTTTCCTTACAAAGTCTCATATTCCACTAACTTGCGACAAAAAATAAAAAATTCTAGGAACTCGCCATGCCCCTCACGGAATACCTTTGGGTGTCTTCTTTCCAAAATGGGGTCACTTGTGGCGTAGTTATACTGCCCTGGCAATTTAGGGGCCCAAATGTGTGAGAAGTACTTTGCAATCAAAATGTGTAAAAAAAAAAAAAGGCCTGCGAAATCCGAAAGGTGCACTTTGGAATATGTGCCCCTTTGCCCACCTTGGTTGCAAAAAAGTGTCACACATGTGGTATCGCCGTACTCAGAAGAAGTTGGGGAATGTGTTTTGGGGTGTCATTTTACATATACCCATGCTGGGTGAGAGAAATATCTTGGTCAAATGCCAACTTTGTATAAAAAAATGGGAAAAGTTGTCTTTTGCCAAGATATTTCTCTCACCCAGCATGGGTATATGTAAAATGACACCCCAAAACACATTCCCCAACTTCTCCTGAGTACGGCGGTACCACATGTGTGACACTTTTTTGCAGCCTAGGTGGGCAAAGGGACCCACATTCCAAAGTGAACCTTTCGGATTTCACTGTTCATTTTTTACAGATTTTGATTGCAAACTACTTCTCACACATATGGGCCCCTAGAATGCCAGGGCAGTATAACTACCCCACAAGTGACCCCATTTTGGAAAGAAGACACCCAAAGGTATTCCGTGAGGGGCATGGCGAGTTCCTAGAATTTTTTATTTTTTGTTGCAAGTTAGTGGAATATGAGACTTTGTAAGAAAAAAATAAAAATAAATAAAAATCATAATTTTCCGCTAACTTGTGACAAAAAATAAAAAGTTCTAGGAACTCACTATGCCCATCAGCGAATACCTTAGGGTGTCTACTTTCCGAAATGGGGTCATTTGTGGGGTTTTTCTACTGTTTGGGCATTGTAGAACCTCAGGAATCATGACAGGTGCTCAGAAAGTCAGAGCTGCTTCAAAAAGCGGAAATTCACATTTTTGTACCATAGTTTGTAAACGCTATAACTTTTACCCAAACCATTTTTTTTTTGCCCAAACATTTTTTTTTTATCAAAGACATGTAGAACAATAAATTTAGCGACAAATTTATATATGCATGTCGTTTTTTTGCAAAATTTTACAGCTGAAAGTGAAAAATTTCATTTTTTTGCAAAAAAATCGTTAAATTTCGATTAATAACCAAAAAAGTAAAAATGTCAGCAGCAATGAAATACCACCAAATGAAAGCTCTATTAGTGAGAAGAAAAGGAGGTAAAATTCATTTGGGTGGTAAGTTGCATGACCGAGCAATAAACGGTGAAAGTAGTGTAGTGCAGAAGTGTAAAAAGTGGCCTGGTCATGAAGGGGGTTTCAGCTAGCGGGGTTAAAGTGGTTAAAAAATAAGCAAGGAAATTCATAATATTTTTGGACAATTTTTCAAAATGTTTGCCAAATTTTACTGTGTCATAGTGAAATATCAAAGGCTTTGATTGGTGGTGGTGCGAGTGCTGAAACCTCCCTGTCAATCGCTAAAAAGAGGCATATGAGGCGCTACTGCTGAAGATGCAACTGCTGAAGACAACCCGCATAGACGTTCTACATTTTAGGCCAGTGCGTTTATTTAATAATAGGGATTAATTGTAAAAATGGTCTGTGAGCTTGAGTTTTACTGTCCAGCTGTCAGTGTCCAGGCTACTTATAAATGATGTACTAATACCAGTGAAATTCACCTGCCGTAGTATATTGTCAGCTGATGAACCGTCTATCGTACAAGCACGATATTTCTCTAGAGGTCGCTGGAGATAGCTGATGTGATAAAGCGTTGCTATGCACTAAGGACGTATTACTGCTGCTGTTATCTGGCGATTTATGAATTATGGGTCATACAACATACATACATGGAAACTCCGACTTCTCAGGGATTAATACACGGTACAAGAGAGGTGGATGCGTTTCCAATAAATCTTTTTCATAGCTATAGAACCTGATGAAATATGAAAGCAGATTTACTGCTCAAAAGTGAAGCCATTGTATTATTTATCAGCTGGGAAAGAGGTTGTCTGGTCCCAAAATCAAAATTCTTTTTATGTGCTCTTAACACGCCTCACCATGCCTACATATGCCCCCAATACCTGTTTTTCATGTCTGAGCTTTCTTTCCCCCCTGGAAGACATCACATTATCCTGGCAGATCTGTTTACTTTCTCCCCTTCTTGTTTTGTTGAATACATAACTTTATTGATACACAAGCCTGGCTACACTGCACAGTGATGAGTCACAGGCTGGACACGCCCCCCCCCACACTGCTCTGTCTGCAGCAGCCACACCCATTACAACTGCTGTGTCCATCTTTCTGCACAGAGACATGAATCTACTTCTCACCCAGTGTCTAAATCCCATCACTGACCGTCCCCAGAGTGTGATAAACAGTTGGAAGCAGCAAGCACACCCAAACACATCTGTATCTAATCCTATCCTGTGTGTGTGCCTGATACACATCCTGTTGTGTGCGATACTGCCTGCTGAAGTGTATATGTAATCCCATCTTGTATGATACTGCCTGCTGAAGTGTATATGTAATCCCATCTTGTATGATACTGCCTGCTGAAGCGTATATCTAATCCCATCTTGTATGATACTGCCTGCTGAAGTGTATCTCTAATCCCATCTTGTATGATACTGCCTGCTGAAGTGTATCTCTAATCCCATCTTGTATGATCCTGCCTGCTGAAGTGTATCTCTAATCCCATCTTGTATGATACTGCCTGCTGAAGTGTATATCTAATCCCATCTTGTATGATACTGCCTGCTGAAGTGTATCTCTAATCCCATCTTGTATGATCCTGCCTGCTGAAGTGTATATCTAATCCCATACTGTATGATACTGCCTGCTGAAGCGTATATCTAATCCCATCTTGTATGATACTGCCTGCTGAAGCGTATATCTAATTCCATCTTGTATGATACTGCCTGCTGAAGCGTATATCTAATCCCATCTTGTATGATACTGCCTGCTGAAGCGTATATGTAATCCCATCTTGTATGATACTGCCTGCTGAAGCGTATATCTAATCCCATACTGTATGATACTGCCTGCTGAAGCGTATATCTAATCCCATCTTGTATGATACTGCCTGCTGAAGTGTATATCTAATCCCATCTTGTATGATACTGCCTGCTGAAGTGTATCTCTAATCCCATCTTGTATGATACTGCCTGCTGAAGTGTATCTCTAATCCCATCTTGTATGATACTGCCTGCTGAAGTGTATATCTAATCCCATCTTGTATGATCCTGCCTGCTGAAGTGTATATCTAATCCCATACTGTATGATACTGCCTGCTGAAGCGTATATCTAATCCCATCTTGTATGATACTGCCTGCTGAAGTGTATCTCTAATCCCATCTTGTATGATACTGCCTGCTGAAGTGTATCTCTAATCCCATTTTGTATGATACTGCCTGCTGAAGTGTATCTCTAATCCCATCTTGTATGATACTGCCTGCTGAAGTGTATCTCTAATCCCATCTTGTATGATCCTGCCTGCTGAAGTGTATATCTAATCCCATACTGTATGATACTGCCTGCTGAAGCGTATATCTAATCCCATCTTGTATGATACTGCCTGCTGAAGTGTATCTCTAATCCCATCTTGTATGATACTGCCTGCTGAAGTGCATCTCTAATCCCATCTTGTATGATACTGCCTGCTGAAGTGCATCTCTAATCCCATCTTGTATGATACTGCCTGCTGAAGTGTATCTCTAATCCCATCTTGTATGATACTGCCTGCTGAAGTGTATCTCTAATCCCATCTTGTATGATACTGCCTGCTGAAGTGTATCTCTAATCCCATCTTGTATGATACTGCCTGCTGAAGTGCATCTCTAATCCCATCTTGTATGATCCTGCCTGCTGAGCTGTGTATCTAAACCCTTATGCACACGACAGTATACATTTTGCGATCCACATTTTTTGCAGCCCCATTGAGTTCTATGGATTTGAGGTCCTCATTTTGAGGAACAGAATAGGACATGTTCTGTCTTTACTGGAACTGGCATACGGATGTAAAAAACACACTGATGACATCCATGTGCTTTCCACATCCGTATGTCAGTTCTGAAAAAGATAGAACATGCCTCTATTCTGGTCCTCATAATGCAGATCTAAAACCCATAGAACTCAATGGGACTGCAAAAAAAAAAAAGTGAATCGCACACTGACAGCAACCTTATTTTGTGGATCCACAAGCCCTATCACTTATACTCAGCGCCCATAACAGTGACGTCCACAGTGCCCCCATAACAGTGACGTCCACAGTGCCCCCATAACAGTGACGTCCACAGTGCCCCCATAACAGTGACGTCCACAGTGCCCCCATAACAGTGACGTCCACAGTGCCCCCATAACAGTGATGTCCAGTGCCCCTGTTTGCCATCAATTGGCCCTCATTGTGCCGCCATCCAGTGCCCTCATTGTGCCATCCATTGCCCCCTGTTTGCAATCTAGTGCCCCCTGTGACATGCACAGCATAGCGATCAGCCTCTGTGGCTGATTGTTTTGCTGTCACTCCTGCACAGCGCTTACATCGCGCTGTGCAGGAGTCAGTATAGGCTTCACATAGAAGCTTGTACGATACAGATACTGACGGCCGGTTGGTGGTCCTGCTCATGCGCACTAGCATTCAGCCTAGTGCGCTGTGAAGACTGCCAGCCGATGCTTTCTTTAGTAGGAGGCGGTGACGTCACGAGTCCGTCTCCTGCTGGAGAAAGGAAGAGAAGACGGGAAGAGAAGAAGACGGACTTCTAACCTTCTCTCCACAGGTTAGATTTAGCCAGCAATTATTAGGTTTGGACCGGAGAACCCTTTTAACATGACGGGGATCACTTTATCATATTTTATTATTATACTAGAATGGAGCCCTGGTTTATGGTCTAAGTGAGTTATGGTGCGGTTCAGGGGAGGGGAAGGGGTTTGGGTTAGGAAATTGGGTATGTTCTGTTTATGACTGTGGATGTACCCAGTTAGGGTCTCTGTATATTTTTGCACATGAATCCGTGTCATTTTTGTTTCTGTATAAATGCTAAAGAAAATCAATAAAAAAGAAAAAAGAATGGAGCCCTGGTATTCGGAAATAGATTGTTTGTTTGAAGCGACACTTGGTTTTCCTGTTTGTAGATGCTTCTGTGAATGCTTAAGATGCACTGAATGTGCTACATTATATTGTGAGCACAGGGATTGTGATCATTAGCAAGAACATCTAAGGTCCTATGGGAAGCAGTTGGAACTAAAAGTGCACCTACAGCAGCATTTATGTTCCGCTCCGGCTTGTTTTGCCTTCTCAGTTGTTTTTCTGGTTTATAAGGTTACTATTTACTGTAGCAGTGGTGCCCAGGAGAACAGCTATGGTCCTTGAAACAAGAAGCCAACTAGTCTGCCAATGCGGATGTAAGAGAAGATGCCCTTTAATTAAACCTGTAAAGTCTATTTAATTAAAACTGAATACAAGATATTGTAGTGTGTTACAGAGAAAGGTAAACTGCACTGTCTTAAAATTGTAAAACTGCCAGCACAGCTGTGTTACCCCGTCCATGCCCTTGTAAGCAGTGCTCACGTACCCTGCTATCTACATGATGGAAAAGACAACGTGATTCATCAGACCAGGCCACCTTCTTTCATTGCTCCACAGTCCAATTCTGATGCCCACATGCCCATTGAAGGAACAGTGGTCAGCTTGGGCATTCTGACCATGACTCTCCTCAGGTTAACCAGTTGTCCACTCTTGGACCACTTTTGCCAAGTACTAACCACTGCATACCAGAAACACCCAAGACCATGCCGTTTGGGGATGTTTTAACGCGGTCAACTAGCCATCAAAATTTGGTCCTTGTCAGAGCTGCTCCTTAATTTGGGCTTGGTTCACACACAGGTTTTTAACCCCTTCACAACTGGCCCAATTTTCATTGCCAATGTACTAATAAGTTTGCACAGGGAAAGTACATTGTTGTACATTGCCAGTTGTAGAAATTATAAAATAGTTTTGCTATCCTATGGAGATGTAGCCTAAATATGTGCACAGAAGCCTAACATCACAGCTAAATTACCCCCATATTGATGACCTGTCCTCAGTCATTGATATCAGATTGGTGGGGGTCCGACACCTGGGACCCTTCAGATCAGCTGTTTGAGGAGGCTATGATGCTCCCATGAGCGCTGCAGCCTCCTTGCAGCTTACGAAGAACAGCGGCATGCATTTGATGGTGGCTGTGCATGGTATTGCAGCTCAGCCCTATTTACTTGAATGGGACTGAGCTTCGCCTAGGCCACGTGACTGATGAATATGACACCACTGGCCTAGGAAGAGGATGCAGTCTATTCAAACAAAAGGGTGTATAGGGTTGCTCAACCAGGAGTACAGAGGATAGGTGCAACTGCTAAAAGACTCACCCAATCTAAGGTAATGAATAGATAAATAAATAGTAGCAGGCACACTTGCATAAAGGAGCACGTATTTAATATCTAAAATCAAGAAAAATGTCTGAAATCAACAAAAAATGAACCAGTCGATAATGGTGATATGAAGCAAATACAAGAAAAATATAGCAGCATAAGTAGGTTGTGTAGTAATTATTAAGTGCAGGAGCAGAATTAAATAAATAAATACTAATGACCCATAAACATCAGGATGTCCATGTGGCTGCAACTGAGTTAATGAATGTTCCGATTTCAAAAGGGACACATCAAGTTCCAGTTGAAGTCAATACCCTGACACAATTGTGGCAGTACAAAATGAATAGCAAAAATGTATCTAAATTCAAGGCAATTTGTTGCGGTATGATTGGAATGATAGTAGTTAGTAAATGGCTACCGGTATCAGCACTTATGAAGTATTAACTCAATTCGCCATATATTAAAGCCTCAGCAGCAAGTGATTAATGAAGGACCTGCAAACGAGGGTAAGTAGGTCTTAAGCCGGTTTACTTCAGCGCGGCGTCCTGCGTGTTCTTCGGTATCTATCCGGCGCTTACCTCTCCAGAAGTAAAAAATTTCTGCTCCTGCACTTTATAATTACTACACAACCTACTTATGCTGCTATATTTTTCTTGTATTTGCTTCATATCGCCATTATCGACTGGTTCATTTTTTGTTGATTTCAGAAATTTTTACGCGCTCCATATGTAAGTGTGCCTGCTACTATTTATTTATTTATTTATCTAGTCTCTTCAAGCAGCTGATTGGCAAGAGTCCTAGGAGTCGGACTGCCGCCCATCTGATATTGATGACCTATCCTCTGACAACCTCTTTAAAGGCATCCTGTCACTAGATTTTACGACACTTGAATACTAGCATGTCTGAGGTTTAGCTTTCTAAACATAGCCCTCTCAAAATAGTCTATTTTAGCATTTTCTCTTATACAGCGTGCGTTGTGTGTAAATTAACAAAGAAGAGGATTCCAGTGACCTCTCCAGCACAAATCGCAGTGTAGTGAGGTGTGCACCAGATGCCACCAGACTCCTCTCATGACACTTTTCTATTTAGAATTTACCAGTGCAGTAAACAGTGCCATTGCTCCACTGACAAATTTGAGGAAGACCGTCATGGGGAATGGGTTTTCTGGAAGTGCCATGGCAGTCCTATTACAGTGAATGGAGAGGTGGCCATGCTTGCACTCTCCATCACTAATATGGGACTACTAAAAACAGCTAAGCACCGTGGCATGGCTATTTTCATTACTCCTATAGTGATGGTTGGATAACATAGTGTCCTTATTCTGAAGATAGGAATAGGTCCCATCTATCAATGACTGAGATGGCAATACTCCTTTTAAGATACAGCAAAATTGTAAATGGCGTCTCTCCATGCATAAGGTATATCATTCAGCCTGAGCCACTGTGATAGTTTTGCTGAATCTTTTGACTGTCTGTTCTAATTTTCCACTGTCTAAACTTTAAACTGACCATAAATTCCTTGGTGATAGTGGTATCAGTCAATGACATAGGCAACATGGTATGCTCTGTCTATGTTCATAGTAAAGACAGGCATTACATGTAATAGTTCTTATGTGTTTATTCTACTGTATGTGTTTGTGTTCTTTTACATCAGCTGTAACTGCTTGTTAAAGAGGACCTTTCACTAGTTTAAAAAGTAAAAACTAACTATATCAGTGGGCAGAGAGGCGCCCAGGGGTCCCCCTGCACTTACTAGTATGTCTGGGCGCCGCTCCGTTCGCCCGGTATAGGCTCCGGTGTCTGCAGCTCCTTCTTTTGTACTGGCCTGAGTTTTTGTATTAGGGTTGTCCCTTGCTGCAGCGCTGGCCAATCGTAGCGCACCGTTCATAGCCTTGGAGTCCCAGGCTATGAGCTGTGCGCTACGATTGGCCAGAGCTGCAGCAAGGGACAACCCTAATACAAAAATTCTGCCCAGTACAAAAGAAGGAGCTGCAGACACCGGAGCCTATACCGGGCGAACTGAGCGGCGCCCAGACATACTAGTAAGTGCAGGGGGACCCCTGGGCGCCTCTCTGCCCACTGATATAGTTAGTTTTTACTTTTTAAACTAGTGAAAGGTCCTCTTTAAAGGGGTTATCGAGGAAATGATATTGATCATTATCACATTGGAAGGGGTCCAGCCGGGGCACTCCTGCTTTAGGAAGCCGCCGTACTCGCCAGAGCTCTGATGAGCGCTGCGGACTCACAGCAGCTAACCAAGCACAGTGCCATACATAGTATAGCAGCTGTGCTTGGTATTACCGTTCAGCCCATTCACTTCAATGGGGCTGAGCTGCAACTAGGCCACGTGATCGATGAACAGTGACATCACATGGCCTAGGAAGAGGGCGTGCCGCTCCCTGGGCACTGGCCTGTTCTAACAGCTGATTAGTGGAGGTCCCTGGTGTCCGATCCCACCGATCTGATATTAATGTCCTATCCAGAGGATTGTTCATCAATATAATTTACCGGATAATCCCTTTAAGGACAACCTGTATTATTCTTTAAAGAATTTAGTCCAAATTTTTTAACTGTATTCATGAGGTTTCATTTATTATTTGAGCCATCTTGAAGCTGTTTGTTTCCAAAATTGTAATTGAGATTTCCTGCTCCATTAGTCAAGCAGCATGCTCTGGGACGGTCAGTAAATTGCTTTATTGCTTTCTATTAAAAGCTGAAAGACTTGAATTATTATTTTCATGCATTGTGAATTCATTTATTTTATGACAGAACTGCAATGGGGGATTTGTGGAGGAGCTCATTATTGCTGAAGACAAATGCAGAATTAAAGTGTAACTGTCATTCTTTTTTATTTGTGTAATGTTTAGGGGCAGTGATACTGACCATTTTGTTGTAATACACTTTAATTACTGAAATCACACATTTCTATTACAAAAATAGCTCTAAAGTGGCCCATTTTGATCCTTAGCAACGCTCCTCTGTTTACATACCACAGTCATTGTTGAGCAAGTCTCCACAGTTCTGTAAACAGAAGACAGAGAAGCGTTGCTAAGGCTCAAAATGGGCCACTTTAGAGCTATTTTTCTAATAGAAATGTACAATTTCAGTAATGAAAGTATATTACAAAAATGGTCAGTATCACTGCCCCCGATACATTACAAAAATAAAAAAAATGACAGTTTACACTACGAGGTTAAGCATAATTGCCTATAGTATATCTTTTAATTGTAAGGGTGCAAATGTAATAAAAGGCTGTTTCAGGACTTAGAATTTACTAAAAAGTCTTGTTGCCATTTGCGACTAGACCCGCCCCTGCAGCTCTTCGCAATACAGCGGCGGGGCACCGGAGATGATAGTTCTCTGCTCGCCGCCGATGTTCTTCTCAGCAGCGCAGTGGAGAAGGAGTCTCTCCCTCCCCCCTGTGCTGCTGCCGCCACCGCCAATAAGAAGAGAGACGGGAGGAGGAGGGGAGGGGCTGTGGCCACTGCGCCACCAATGAAGATAACTGACCTGTTAATACAAAAACAGGAGGCGGGTGCAGGAATCAAATTGCCGGCACCCGACCTCTATGACAAGGAGCTGCGATCCGCTGCAGTTAACCCCTCAGGATCGCAGCTCCCTGTCATAGAGGTCGGGTGCGCCCCCCAACACCCTAGTATAATAAACATTGGTGGCGCAGTGTAAAAGTCATTAGTGGTTCAGTGGCAGTTCCAATCGGATCCCCAGCAGTGTAATCGCTGGGCTCTGATCGGTTACCATGGCAGCCAGGACACTCCTGACGCCCTGGCTGCCATGGTAACATCCCTGATGCTGTGTGCACAAAGCCGAGAGCAGCAGGGAGAGTGTGAGGTCCTATTCACCTTGATAGAGCTCTATCAGGGTGAATAGACAAGAGCTTGAATTTGCTTGGCTCCCTTGACAGCAAGTCACTGCTTATTCTCAGAAGCCATATAGCATTAAATGGGTTTTCCAGGACTTACGCTGGGTTCAGACCTGAGCGTACTTGAACGTACGCTCTGTATGCGCGATTGTGCAGGCGTTTGCAATCGCGCATACAGAGACAAGCAAACGCCCATTGTCGCGTGTTCCCGCTAAAGTCTATGTACGCGCTGTAAAACGCTCAGGTCTGAGCCCAGCCTTAGATATTGAAGACCCATCCTCGGGATAGGTCATCATTATCAGATTGGTGCGGATCTGACACTTGGCACCCCCAACGATCAGCTGTATCGGAAGCAGAAGATGCAGTAAGAGAAATCTGCAAACTATGATGAAAAACAGCAAGAGAATTGCCATATATGCAAAACGGGCATCATAATTGTACTTTGTTTTCTGCAGTGGAAACCATATATTCCAAGGACTGGCTGCTGGCATTGCAGTGAATGAAAATGGAAGAGGTCAGATCACAGGTATGGCATACAGCTAGCCTATTCCCTAGCATGTTATAGGTACACATCAGATTTTACATTTTAATATGTAGATTTACTGTCATGAATTCTGTCAGGTAATTTAAAGTGCCACTGCAAAAAAAAAATTAAGCATTTAGTAAATATCAGTATCAGTGCTGGTAATCTTCACAAACATCTAATCATCACTCTCCAAATGATACAGTAGTATCTTCAGTGCAGACTGCAAGTTAGTTTTCTATGTGCATATCATAGTTTTTATTGTCCCAGTTTTGGGGTACTTATAATTAGTATTAATTTATTTGGTAATAAAGCAGAATTCCAAAGCATTATTACCAGTGCATTACGCCTCTGGCATGGTCTGGGGGTATATTAATGCATGCATGTTTCGATAAAGTTTTGCTCGGGCAGGAGAATGGCAGAGTGTGTAAAGATAACAATTACTGATTTGAACACTGAGCCCTTAATACTATTCATGCATCGCTGTAGTTTATGGGCTTGGTCCGAGTCCCTTTAACCTCTTCCTGATGCAGCCATTTTCCATGTTTTCATTTTTTCTACTCCCTGCCTTATTTTTCCACTCACATAGCTTGCTTTTTTTTGTGTGGAACAAGTTGTACTTTCTATTGGCACCATTTGATATTGCATATAATGTAATGGGAAGCTGGAACATTTTTTGAAATAGGATGGAATTAGAAAGAAAACACAATTATGCTATTGTTTTATGGGTTTTGTTTTTGACGGCTTTCCCTATGCAGTAAACATGTCATGTTAACTTCATTCTGCGGGTCAGTACGATCACAGCGGTACCACATTTTTATAGTTTTTCTTGTGTTTTCGTACTTTAAAAAAAAAAGTTTTTTTTTTTTTCTTTGCAACGCCATATTCTGACATCCATAATATTTTTATATTTATGTCTGCAGAGCTATGTATGGGCTCAATTTTTGTGGGCCAATCTATATTTTTCCTTGTCACCATTTTAGTGTGTGTGTGACTTTTTGATCACTTTTTTTTGATTACATTTTTGGGAGGTGAAGCTACTAAAAAATGTTATATCGGACATTTAGATTTATTTTTCTTTACGTCGTTCACCATATGTTTATATTTTAAGGCCCCTTTCACACGGGCGAGATTTCCGTGCGGGTGCAATGCGTGAGGTGAACCCATTGCACCAGCACTGAATCCGGACCCATTCATTTCTATGGGGCTGTGCACATGAGCAGTGATTTTCACGCATCACTTGTGCGTTGCGTGAAAATCGCAGCATGCTCCTCTTTGTGCGTTTTTCACATAACGCAGGCCCCATAGAAATGAATGGGTTTGCGTGAAAATCGCAAGCAAGTGCGGATGCGGTGTGATTTTCACGCACGGTTGCTAGGAGACTATCGGGATGGGGACCCGATCATTATTATTTTCCCTTATAACATGGTTATAAGGGAAAATAATAGCATTCTGAATACAGAATGCATAGTACAATAGGGCTGGAGGGGTTAAAATTTTTTTTTAACTCTCCTTAATCCACTTGTTCGCGCAGCCCGGCTTCTCTTCTGTCTTCTTTTGTGAGGAATAGGACCTTTGATGACGTCACTATGTTCATCACATGGTCCGTCACATGATCCATCACCATGGTAAAAGATCATGTGATGGACCATGTGATGAGCGCAGTGACATCATCAAAGGTCCTATTCCTCACAAAAGAAGACAGAAGAGATGCCGGCTGCGCGAACAAGTGGATTAAGGTGAGTTAAATTATTTATTTATTTTTTAACCCCTCCAGCCCTATTGTACTATGCATTCTGTATTCAGAATGCTATTATTTTCCCTTATAACCATGTTATAAGGGAAAATAATACAATCTACACAACCTTGAACCCAAACCTGAACTTCTGTGAAGAAGTTCGGGTTTGGGTACCACATTCAGTTTTTTATCACGCGCGTGCAAACCGCATTGCACCCGCGCGATAAAAACTGAACAACGGAACGCAATCGCAGTCAAAACTGACTGCAATTACGTACCTACTCGCGCGGGTTTGCCGCAATGCACCGGGACGCATCCGGACCTAATCCGGACACACTCGTCTGCAAGGGGCCTAACAGTTCTATTTTTGGGTGCTGCTATACCAGTGATCTTTTTTTAATTTTTCTTTTATTTGTAAAATAGGGGTGATTTTGCATTTTTCTGCCTTTTTTTCTATTTTTAAAAACCCTTTTTTATTTTTTCACATTTATTTTTAGTCCCCTTGGAAGACTTTGTCATGCAGTCATCTGATCTTCTACCATAGACTGCAATGGTTTACAATTGCAGTTTATAGGATAATCATTGCTCTCCAAACAAGCCCTGCTGCAGGCAGGGCTTGGGAGGAACTTCAGAAGGCCCCAAGGCTGCCATTGCAACTGAAAGGTTCCCGCGATCCCATCGCAGTGATCCCGGTAGATGACCATTCAGATGCTGTAGCCACAATTGACCATGCCATCCGCGAGGATAAAATGACAGGCACGTATCATCTATCTCACCAGCTCTTGAGCGTGCAGCATCGTTAAACATCCACCATACATGTTGGAAAGGGGTCAAATATATAAAAAAATGTACTCTGAAACATTGTACTGCTGACCAAAATATTACAGGTCACAGCATGCTCCAGTTTCTTAACCTGTTCCCGATCGCTGTACAACTACAGCAGTCAGGACTTTAAATATGGCGCCCGCTTCCGGGTGCCTGCTGTTTTAAACAGAAGACACCTGGGCTAATGTATGCAATCGAAAATTAAATTGATTGCATACATTTAACCCTTCAGATGCCGTGGTCAAATGTGACTACGGCATCTGGTAGGTCAAAAACCAGGAGCATGCACTCCCGGCCATGCATAAGCTCCCCCTAGTGAGAATCGAGGTAGTCTGATGTGGTGTGCGGCAGCCTCTGTCCTCCTGAGTGATCTAAGGCTGCCACACATTAGTTCTGGCAGTGTAATTGCATTGTAAATGCATTGGAGCCTATGAGAGAAGCAAGCTAATGGTTGCTTGTTATAGTTCCCTATGGGAACTAATAAAAAGTGTAAAAAAAAATATATATATATAAAAATTCTAATCGCTCCGCTTTCTCCAAAATTAAAGTACATAAAAAAATAAACACGGCACCCCAACTTTAAACGCATTTTGGACAAACTACATGTCCTTAACCATTATCATTGTAATGATTAAGGACATGTAGTTTGTCCAAAACTTGTTTACAGTCAGGGTGCCATGATTATTTGTGTGTGCTTTCTGTACTCAAGAATAAAGGATCGGTACAGCTTTTAAGAACGGTGATGGTTTTTACTTTTTTTTCTTTTGAAATCAGATAATTTTTATTTGGAATTTTTTGAAAATTACAAAAATACAAAGAAAGAAATTGGCCTGCACATTATACATGCATCAGTTGATAATAATAGTATCATAGTATTACATGATCGGCAAAGAGTCACTTCCATGAGTATGTAATATGGCAACAGGCATATCATGAGATGCACCTAAGATCAAGTAATCTAGTTACACAGTATACCATGTACAAACCACCTTTCCATCCATTGTAATTAATGAACAAAAGATCAACCCTCCCTGCCCAACTATAACCCAATTCCCCCCCCCCCCCCCTTACCAATGGAACGGATCCGAACTCCAACATCAGCTATTTTATTAATGTATCTTAATCATAGCCTTTGGTGTACTTCTCCTATCTGTTTAATATTCTTCTTGACACCCATCCTGTGTAATGCTAATCACTTTCATACATCATACGTCTATAGCTGATTAAGCTGAAGAAAAAAAGAAATCAGGGACTGTGCCTCTACCGTCTCATATTTCAACTAAGATGAGAGGCTAATCCGGACACTGTATCCGAAATTTCTCCCACTTATCCCATATTTTGGTAAATTTCGTTACACATTGCCTTTTAACAATTACACCTTTTTCTAGGCGTATTATATCTGACATCCTACTATGGAATTCTCCCCTAGACGGTGGTTGAGGTCTAAGCCAGAATCTGGCTATCAATTTCCTAGCCTGGAATAACAGACGCTGCACTCCCAAACGGTGATGGCGATTTTTTTTATATTAATATAAAATTCCTACTATACATGTTCTCGGACCAGGCGGAACCGTGATATTAAATGCGTCTTTTATTAAGGCCAGAACTGAGGACCAGAAATTCCGGAGCTCTGCACAATCCCAGAACATGTGCATTAAGGTAGCAGGGCTCAAGCCACATCTAGGACAATCCGCATCCCCCCGAACACCTATCCGACATAGAAACTCTGGCGTCCTATACACCCGGTGTAATAAAAACAACTGGGATATGCGCTGCCCCTCACAAACTGACAGTTGCGGGGTGAGTGCTAGGATCATCTTCCACTGCTCTTCTGAAATCGGCCCAACCTCGCTTTCCCATTTAGATTTAACTGCCAAAACCTCTTGTTTAATTGACTTCACATATAAGTTCCTGTAGGTAGATGATATTAAACCGCACGAGGAACTGTTAGTAAGAAGTTGCTGAAACAATGGGACCGTAGTACATGTCAATGATATAGAGCTAGCCTGTTTCTGAAAGGCATGCCGTAGTTGCAAAAATTGATAGAAGGCCGTATTTGGGAGACCAAATTCAGTTCTCAACTGCTCAAAGGACTTAAAAACATCAGCATTCTGTAGTTGACGTAGATACCTCACTCCTTTGCGCTCCCAGGGTGAAAAGCCATCTAATTTGAATAGTTCAGGAAGATGTGGATTCCTCCAGATAGGGGAAAACTGTGTAAATCCTTTTACTGATAACAGCGCCCGACATTTCTGCCAAACTTTGTATATCATGGAAAGTGTGGGATGCCCTGGCAGCTTACCAACAATTCCGTTATTTTCCAACAAGGTGAGTCGTGACCGATAATGTGCGCCACCAATCTGGCTGAGGCAACGTCTCCAGGAGTCCTCCCCCATCCCCTCAACTGTTGCAACTGTGCTGAAATGTAGTAGAGCCATGCATTCGGTACTGCTAGCCCTCCCTCCTATTTTCCTCTTTGCAGAGTATCTAGTTTAATCCGTGCTTTTTTATGGCGCCAAATCAGATCCCTAAATAACCTATCAATTTTTATAAATATCCTACGAGGAATCCATACTGGGGAATTATGCAATAGATACATGAGCTTGGGCATGAGAATCGTTTTAAGAAGATTGCTCCTCCCAATTTCAGATAACGGCAACTTGCACCAAGCCTTAATTTTATCCAACATTGTGATTAAGAGCGGCTCTATATTAAGTTTAATATAGCTGTTAGGATTTGCTGTAACTATTATCCCCAAATACTTGACCTGATGCGCAATTTGCAGCGGACTGGATCTGGGGACAAGATTCACAGCAGAGTCATCTAACGGTAAGAGAATAGACTTGTCCCAGTTGATACGGAGCCCAGACCTATCACCAAATTCCCGTATAAGTGCCATGACAGGACTTAACGACTGTTCCACATTACCTAAGTAAATTAACATGCCATCAGCGTAAAGGGACACTCTCTCCTCCCAAGACCCACATGGAAACCCTACAATCTTATCAGATGAGCGCAGCAGGCAAGCCAGTGGCTCAATTGCAATAGCAAACAGGAGGGGGGATAGTGGACATCCCTGACGGGTCCCTCTTCCCAATCTGAATGACTCCGATGTTCCCCCATTCGCCCGTATCCTAGCCGAGGGGCCGTTATATAACAATTGGACCCAGGAGATAAAGGTCCTCCCAAATCCCATGACTCGCAGCACTTCCCAAAGATAGCTCCATTCAACACTGTCAAAGGCTTTAGCCGCATCTAATGAAAGAATGGCTCGACCTCCGATAGACTCAACTCTTCTCTGAGTATTAAGAAAAAGGCGTCTAAGATTTACTGAAGTAGACTTGTCAGGCATGAAACCCGCCTGATCGATATGAATAATAGTGGAAATGACGGACTGTAGATGATTCGCTAAAACCTTCGCCAGAATCTTAATATCAGAGGTCAACAGTGAGATTGGTCTGTACGAGTCAGGGGATCTGGGATCCTTACCAGGTTTGGGCAGGACCACTACGATAGCTTCTTTCATAGAAGCAGGAAGGTTTCCTAATTGAAGGGAATCATTAAAAACTGACAGTAATTGGGGGATAAGGACACTACTATACTTTTAAAAAAATTCCATCGGTAATCCATCTATACCTGGAGCTTTCTCATTGGGAAATGATTGTAGGGCTAATTCCAACTCCTTGAGTGTTAAGGGACCTTCTAAGCATGCTACACTTGTCGCTGATAGTCTCGGGATCTCAATCCCTGTAAGATAATTAGCTATATTGGTAGAATCCACCTTCAATTTAGTCCTATACAGGGATTCATAATAATTGTGGAAAATTGACAGCATCTCCTCATCCGACGTGGCAAAAAGAACCATCCATCCTCTGGATAGACAATATTTTGGACGGTCCCTCCTGGGCTCTAATCACCCTTGCCAATAGCTTACCAGAACTTTCCCCCGCCTCAAAGTACTTTTGCTTTACAAAAAATCTGCGATTGTCCGCCGTCTGCAATATATGCTGCCTCAACCCCGCCTGAGCAGCTATAAGGGAGTCCTCACTTGCCCTGTCGGGTGTATTTACAAATCTTTCCTCCGCCTCCACTACTAGAGCTTGCAGCTTTTTCTGGGCGTCACGGGATTTAGTTTTGTGTCTACTGATCTTTTGAATGTAAAGGCCTCTAACGTACGCTTTGCAAGTATCCTACACTACGCTCACCGACGCCGACCCAACATTTTGTGCAAAAAACTCTTTCAATTCTTCCGCCATGCCATTTTCCCTATCAACCAGCTGTAACCAAAACGGGTTAAGTTTCCATGTCCCGATCCCAGGGAGACGCCTATTGCCCAGATGTAGTTCTATAAATAAATATCGGGGAGTGGTCTGAGAGGCTTCTCGGTAAGTATTTAATTTCCGCCACCAGCGACAACACCTCAGGTGAACCTATAACTAAATCAATCCGTGACAGCGAATGATGAGAACTAGAAAAACAAGAAAACTGACGCACATTCGGGTTCCTCACCCGCCAGATGTCATGTAGGTCCAGTTCCCGCAATACATTGGCAAAATTGGAATCTCTACTTGCTCCCGATATCCCACCTCTGTCCAATGCTACCGAAGGGCAAGTACTAAAATCAACCACTATCAATATAGGGCATTGGGGTAAGTCCTCAACATATCTCATAATTTCTTTCATTACCTCGCTACTGTTGGTTTTTACTTTTTAATAAAATCGGACCCTTCTTTTTATGCTTTTGGAGGTCACACTTAGGGGACTTTGGTGTAATTGCTCACTGGGAGGGGGAGAGGGGTGGTAGATGAGAGTGGGACTAGGGTATAGTCTTTTAGGGTAAGAGGTGGTGTATATGATCTATTACGTTGTCTTGTAATATACTGATGTGCACGGATTGGCGATATGTATTACACACTTGGGAATTATGTACTGGACTCAGCTGTTTTGAGTCACTATTGCTTTTCAGGATCGGATTCCTATTTGAAGGGACTTTTGGAGATCTTCTCCTGGGATCTAGGACGCTTGGGAATGGGGAGGGGGAGGGGGGGGGGGACTGTTTTGTCTCTTAAAATGCTTTGAAAATCTCAATAAAAACTATCTGATTTTAAAAACAATCGGACCCTTCTTTCTAATCCCTCACAGCCCCTTTTAAATATATACAGGTGAAACTCAAAATATTTAAATATATAAGTCCATTTATTTCAATAATGCAAATTAAAAGGAATTGCGTTAATGCAGCTTAAAATTAGAATTTTGTGAAAAGGTTCAATATTCTAGGCTCAAAGTGTCACACTCTAGTCAGCTAATTAATCCATACCCCCTGAGCAAAGGGTACGTGAGATTGTGACTTTGGGGTTTCATAAGCGGTAAGCCATAATCATCCAAATTATACCAAATAAAGGCTTAAATATCTCACTTTGCCTGTAATGAGTCTCTCGTATGTTAGTTTCACCTTTTAAGTTGCATTACTGAAATAAATGGACTTTTGCACAATATTCAAATTTTTCGAGTTTCACCTGTAGAGAGTGGGTGTTTCAGTACCCATAATGACATTCTTATTATTCTGCAGCGTATCCAGACATAACAATATGCATTGTGTAGAAAAATGAGTGAAAAAATTCCAATATACTCTTTTCTTTTCACTTTATTCTTAGTTTAGAGTGAATAACCTCCTTCACTATCTATATTCTTATTATCAGCACTTTGTGGTGGTGACAATGTACCAGTTCAGCAGGTAACTGGATTTCATGGGAAATTTGATCCTCCATCTTAGTATAATTGCTTTTCTAAATGAGATGCCAATTCCTGTACTCAGGGAAAAGCTCCTATTACATCTGTAAGAATTCTTCACGTCTGGGTAGCTGCAGCACAGGAATTTATCCTAAGCCCTAGAATGACACGTGTGATGTCTGAGTCTCTTGTTAGCAAGGCTTTATTGTTGTAGACAGATTCATGAAAACACTTCTGATCTAGCAGCCTTGACTGAACTGTCTGAAAACAAGGCATACTCTAAATGGAGCAAATTAGTAGGATGGCGAGCACAAATTCTCTGCAGAGAAGACTGCAGAGGCACAACAAGCAACCCATAACGAGGAGTCCACTCTAGCGGCCTGATACCGGCTTCCCATTCTATAGCTTGCTGCAGATTACTTTAGCAGTAAGTAGGTCAGTGACATTCAGCTGGATACTTGTTCTCAAAGCCCCAAGGAACTTTCCATCTCTTCTGAATTTATTTATTAAGGACAGATGGAAGGTGAAGGCAGTCTTCACAGAAATTTCTCCTGCATGTACTCATAACACGTTTGGGTTCATGGCTGTTTGGGTCATTTTTAAATGATTACATTGGAGATGACTGTGTACAGTATTTTTATTTTCCTATTACCACTTACACAACAACTCTGGGCATAGGTCCTTCTTTAAGGCAGCCTCTCACCTGCTGTGCCAAGTCCTGTTGGAGTCTGGAGTTGGGAATCCTCCCCTGTCTTCTGGTGACTTCAGGCTTCTTGGAGGACTGGAGGCCATCACAGATTACTTCACGGAGCGAGGCCAGCACAGATTACTTCACGGAGCAAAGGCGTAGTTAAAAGGAAAGAGCAGTCAATTTGAAGAGTCTCTGTGTGTGCTCCTGTGCATCTTGCTGCTCTCTTCATGGACCACCATGTCAGCCCCTAGTGAAACCTCGGACTTCTCGCACAAGTCTGCGGATCTCATTTCAGCCCACCTAATTTATTTTTACAGGTGTTATTGAGGAGAGTTGTTTTGCACCCAGGTGCAAATGTTTCTGTTGATGGTGCTCTGGTTAATTTTACCTGGGTATTGGCTTCTTGGTCTAAGGTATTTTTCTTCACCATGGTTGCCCACTGTGTAATATTTAATACCGCCCACTAATTTGAGCCCATGTTATTATAGGGTAGGGATGCCCAACCTGCGGCCCTCCAGCTGTTGCAAAAACTACAACTCCCAGCATGCCCAGACAACCTACAGCCATCAGCCTGCAGCAGGGCATAGTGGTAGTTGTAGTTTTACAACATCTGGAGGGCCGCAGGTTGAGCATCCCTGTTATAGGGCATGGAAGCCCCCTCTGCGATGTATGGCATTAAGACCTCTTGCAAGAAAAGTGCGATATGCAGGAAATTGTTGAATGCAGAAAGTGTTAACCCAGCCCCACAAGAAGCCACTTTGCTCCACTTGTACTGAGAAAGTGGTGACGGAAGAGGATCCATCTTTTCTGAATAATTTAAGAACTTTTATTAAAGAGAGAGTCTATTCTGCCATTGACCTGAGAGTGATCCCCTCACCCCCTCCCTGAAGTGGATTCTGACTATTCTGAGGACTTGTCCCCTTTGTTTCCCCAAGGACACAGAATGTTTTCTCAAAACAGTAAGGACAATTATGAAAACTGAGGACATTGAAGGGCCCAATCTATTAAAGATCAGATGTTTCAGAGTCTGGGAGAAAGGAGAATAATTTCTTTATACTCCTGTAAAGAGGTCACGAATTTCTAGTGCTTTGAAAAGGAAATCTCTGAGGAAGATTCAGATCTTTGGGAAAAAACTGAAATAATCAATGCACCAGTGGCTTGAATTTAAAAAATGAAAAGCACTGCCCTTTGAAGATCTGGGCCCGATGAGGGATAGCAGTATAGCAGCAGCCACATGTACTGCCAGATCTTTGTCTTTGTGGCTTAACCATCTGGAAGACCATCTAGTAGAAGGAGCTTTAAGAGAAGAAATTCTCTCCTACTTACCAGTGCTAAGGCAAGCTTCTAACTTTTTAGTGGATGTCTCTGCAGACCTAGTGATGATATCAGCTAGGTCAGCAGCCTTATAAAATGCCCCTCTTGAAGCTGTCTGGCTACACTCCTGGTTGGGAGATCTTTATGGTCCCTTACTTCGATGACTGCTTGATGGCTGCAAAGTCAAGGAATACCCTCTTTCATCTCCAGACCTTCTCATCCCTAGGATAGCTGGTGAATCAGGCGAAATCAGATCTGTATCCCAGTAAACCGAAGATATTTTTAGGAGTGCTTCTGGATTCTTACCAGATACCACCCTTTCTACAGGAAAAGCAGAATGCCCCAAATCAGAAGGTTTATTTATTTTCGTCAATTCAGCCTTGGTCAGAGACATCATGACCGTTCTGGGACAGCTAACATCTACCATTCCCTCAGACAGGTGGACATCAGTGGCGGATCCAGGGGGGGGGGCAACGGGGCAATTGCCCCCCCCGAGCTGGCGGCGGGCGGCGGCTGGGCACAGGGAGATGAGCGCTTCCATTGTGGAAGCGCTCATCTCCAGTCATCTGTATCGCCGTCCTCAGGACAGCGATACAGATGCCTGCCTGTGCTGCGGCAGGGAAGGGAGAGGCGTGTCCCTTTCCCTTCCTCTGATAGGCTGCCGGCCTAGTGCCTGCACCCTATCAGAGGCCGGCGCAGGCGGCGCGATGACGTCATCGCGCTGCCTGAGCCATACAGCGTGGGACACAGGCCAGAAGAGGCCTGCATCGCATCGCTGACATGGAGGTAAGTATGTGTTTTTTTTTTTTTCATTATATACAATACTTTTACTGGCACCTGGGGGCGGCTATTACTGGCAAAGGGGGGGCTATTACTGGCAAAGGGGGGGCTATTACTGGCAAAGGGGGGACTATTACTGGCAAAGGGGGGGGCTATTACTGGCAAAGGGGGGCTATTATTGGCAAGGGGGGGCTCTTATTATTGGCAAAGGGGGGGGCTCTTATTTCTGGCAAAGGGGGGTCTCTTATTACTGGCAAAGGGGGGCTCTTATTACTGGGGCTGTTATTACTGGAGGCTCTTATTACTGGCTCAGAGGGGCTGTTATTACTGGCACAGAGGGGCTCCTATTACTGGGGGCTGTTATTACTGGCACGGGGGGGCTATTACTGGCACAGGGGGGGCTGTTATTACTGGGGGCTGCTATTACTGGCACAGGGGGGCTGCTATTACTGGCACAGGGGGGCTATTATTACTGGCACAGGGGGGGCTGTTATTACTGGGGGCTGCTATTACTGGCACGGGGGGCTGCTATTACTGGCACAGGGGGGCTATTATTACTGGCACATGATTGGGGGCACTATAGGGGCATCTACTGAGGCCACAAAGAAGGGGTATTTTATATGGGCTCTCTGTACAGTACAATTTTATACTGGGACACATTATGGTGGGTACTATGGGGAAGGGGGGAGAGGAGTACTATGGGGTCATCTACGGGGGGCACTAAGAAGGGGTATTTTATACTTGCAAATTATGGGGGACACTGAGGGCATCTACTGGAGCATTTTATACTGGTACATTATGGGGGGCACTAGGAGGAAGGAGGGTGTGGAGCACTATGGGGTCATTTACTAGGGGCACTATATAGGAGTATTTTATACTGGCACATTATGGGGGCACTATGGGGACATTAGCTCAACTGGGGGCATTACAAGGGGGTATTTTTTGCACTGTCACATTATAAGGAGAATTATTACTACTGGGGGGGGGGCATTATGGTGGGCTTTATTACTCCCCCATGGTATGACCCCCTAGTAGCGGCACCGGCCTCTCCCTGCTCCGCTCTCCCTCTGCCCCTTCTCCAAATACTTATTATGAAATCTTTCTCATTAGGATAAAACACATCAGCTCCGCCGAGCCCCCGGCCAAAGTGTGGAAGTGGCGTCCGAGATCCCCAAGGGCCAAGTGACTGTAAGTGTTCATGTGGAATATGTTTGTTATACACATATAGCCTACACTGTGTAGTCTGTTCTATAAGCACCATTGTTTTGTGGCGGCGGACAGAAAATAATCTGAAAGTGCCCCTCCCGAGACCAGGCTCTGGATCCGCCACTGGTGGACATACTCACAAAAGAGTCTTAAAAGCGTTTCTGCTATCCTCCAGGGACAAAAACAGCCTTCCCTAGACAAGAACGGTAACAATCTCTACTGTGGTAAAAATCTCCCTCAATCTAACTCTGTTTGTGGATGATCAAGAGGAACCTTCAGCAGGGAGTCCTTTGGCACCTGGTGAATCAAGTGGTCATCACCACAGATGCCAGCAGTTGAGGTTGGAGAGCCCACACTGCCCAGTCTGTGGTCCAGAGGGTTTAGGACCAAGACTTGAATCTTGCCTCTTCTGATCGGAGGAAATTGACTACAGTGTTTCAGGTTCTGATTGCTCTTCAATTCTCTATAAGATTCCATCACATAAAACTACAGTTGCCTACCTAAACAGACAGAGGGCATAAGGAGCAAGAAATTAGCTGTGATAGGACACACAAATCTGTGCCTAGACAGAGAAAAATCTAGCTTCCATCTTGTCGGTGTATCTAAAAGGCAGGGAAAATCTAGTTGCCAGTTTTCTAAGCAGAGAGATTGTCATAGGGAGAGAATGGAGACTGAACCCCCATCATGTTTCTTCAGATACCACAATTCTGGACTTTTTTGCAAAGAGGAAGATCAACCAGGTACCAGATTTCTACTAATTATCAGTCCAGGACTAGCATTTCCACATAGATGCTCTATCTTTTTCCTGGCCAAAGGGTCTCCTTTATTGCTTCCCTCTTTTCTCCTTAATTCTGAGAACTATGATGAAAGTGGTGGAGGAAAGAAGTTCAAGTCATCATGATCGTTCCCTTTTGTACAAAATACACCTAGCCTCCTCAACTCTTCAAATTGTTAGTGGTGGAATTCTGGACTGTGCCACCTACTCCCGATCTCTTGAACTCAAGGGCCTGTCTATAACCCATGCATACCTCTGATTCATCGGACAACCTAGAGACTGATCAGCTCTCAGTAGCAACACAACCTTCAATCAGTTCACCAAGTACAGCACCATAAATTGTACAGCAGCTGTGCTTAGTATTGCAGCTTAGTCCTATTTACTTCAGTGAGGCTGAGCTGCGCCTCAGCCATGTGATCAATGAATGTGGCGTCACATCGCCTAAACTAATCAGAGATAAAGCAGTAGTGCTACTGCAAGCTCCCGTGCCTTCTCAAATAGCTGATCAGCAGTGGTTCCAGGTGTCGGACCACTACTGATCAGATACTGATGACCTATCCAAAGTCTCGGAAAAACCCTTTAGGATCTATAGATTTAAGCTTACTGAGTAAGAGTTGGTCTACAGTGTCAAATGCTACTAAGAGGGCCTCTGAATTGTATTGGAGAGCTGCGATTATGCTGATATGTGTCTTTGAATCTTTATAAAGTGAATCTACACCTGTAATTACTTTTGCAATATGTATATTATTTTATTCATAAACAGAGTAGACCTTTTAATAATGGACCAATAAGTATTCTACCTCACCCCAGTGTTGGATTCACAGCTACACTGCTCATTACTGCTGTATAATGTTCTCCATGTTGCTGTTGCTGCATTTCAGAGTGTGTTACAGAGATATAGGAGAACAGGATACAAGTCATATAATGGCCAGATATAGTCTTATTCCTGACAGCTTATTTTTAAATAAGAAAAAGGAAAAGATGTTCTGTCGGATCTTTTCAGTGTTGAGAACCCCACCTTTATGTGAAAATAGAATGACTGACTGACTGTATCTTTTGATATTTTTAACAATGTTTCTTAAAAGAGAACACATTAACTTGCTTTTGTGTTGCACACATTGAAATAACTCATATATATATTTTTGTGTGACAGAAAATGTCATCCGTAAAAACCAGTGGGGTGGAGTGGATATCCGAAGAGGCGGTGACCCAGTTCTTAGAAGCAACCTTATATGCTGTGGTTATTCTGACGGAGTGGTTGTCGGAGAACGAGGCAAAGGTCTTATTGAAGGAAACACCATTTATGGTAAACATATCTTACATTTGTTCTAGATTATGTAACGTCTGCACAATGGGCACATGACACCATGCTTTGCATTCATCAAAAAATTCTCAGCAATTTTCAGCAATTAGATACGTGGTATTCTAGCAGTTTTATCAGGCAAATGTCAAAAATTCTGTAGTTCTTTACAAAGGTGCAGGTTCCTTCACCTAGACAGAAAGTCATTTATGCTGGAAATTGTAGTCAATGGGACCCGGCAGTCTTTGCCTCATCCAGCCATGCCAGATACGGCGAATTCTGGCAGCTTGTTCGTCTGCCGGAAAAGCCTACCAGATTTCAAAATGCTAAATTGAAGTATTCACACTTACTGGTAATTTGTCGGCAAAACTGACCCTGTTTCGGCTATTCTACCATTTTTAAAGCAAATCTGTCACCTACTTTATACTTTTGTGTGGAAACATTATAATTTTGGCAAATTTACATTTTAAAACTAAAAATATATATAGATTGAGGACACTCGCCATCTTATGGGAGCCTGGCCCACTGGCCACCCCCAGTTCCCAAAAATTACCAAATGTCTACAAAATGGCTGCCTCACAATATTCTGAAATTATTTTTACTCCTACATATAAATAAAAAACACTTAATCACTAATAAATCATAAAACCCCAATTAAAATATATTCACAAAAAGTTAATAGAACTGGTCCCTTTTATAATGCGGAGCTCACGCATAAAAAGAAAAAAAAAATCAAAAAGTGAGGTTATTTCCTTGTGTTTGAGCGTGTGGTTCAAGGTTTGGTGATTTACTTTCAAATACTGTAGTTCAGTCATCTAATATAGACAGACCTGGTGACATCCATATCTCTTATTGTGGTCTATTCACATCAATGCGATTTATCGCTGTTAGTCCACGTTCATATGTTAAGATTGTGCTATTAGTCACAATCGGCTTTTCAGATGTTATAATAATTCAAATTTGCAGATTATAATATATGGCAGTTAGTGTTCAAATTTGTATTCAACAATGTTGCGTGTTACTCACGACCTCCTGCAGCTTATCAGCCGACTTTCGCTCCGGTCTCTCAGCGCAAATGTCCGCTGTATCACTCACAACCTCCTGCGGGTTACTCACTACTTTCGTTCTAATCTCGCAGCATGGGTCTCCGCTGTATCTCTCTCGGCTGTGTCTTTCTCAGCGCATGCGCTCTGAGGTTCCCGGAACGCCGACTTCGATTGGTAATGATGTTTGTGTTCACCTTGTCTGCGATATGTTCTCATACACACTGCCTTTTCACAGCTCCCATCAGATGCGTTTCGGTACACGTGTGTACCTTCCTTTTCACATAAAGGTGGGGTTCTCAACACTGAAAAGATCTGACAGAACATCTTTTCCTTAACTTATTGTGAATATATTTTAATTGAGGATTTATGATTTATTGGTATATTGTGTGATTAAATGTTTTGTTATATGTATGAGTAAAAATTTACATTTTATCAGTTGCAACACACTGTAAGGTATTTTTGATTATAGAAAGTTATCCCTTATACACAGCTCCCAGCGGAAGGCCCCCCACCAATCACAAGAATGGGCGCCCCTGTACCCTGTGGAACCCTTTGAAATTAACGGAGCGGCTGGTTGGAAAAGCTCACTTCTGCTCTATTCATTTCTATAAGAGCGCCGAAGATATCTGAGTACAGCGCTTGGCTATCTCTAGTGCTCCCATAGAAATGAATGAAACAACTTCGTGCTTTTCAGTCGAGCCGCTTAGTCCATTTCAAGGACCTGTGGATAGGGGCTAACTTTCTATAACCGGAATACCCCTTTTTAAGTCCTGTGTATCCATGAGCTGCCCAGCTACTTATTAACAACTTTCCTCCATCTGGTGGGTGGGGTGAGTCTACAGCTCATAAATAAACTTATGGCGTGCGCAAATACTGTGCATGCATCAAAGTTACATAGTTTGTCAGTGGGCCTTTCAATACTTCATGCTGCTTCAAGAGATGCGAATGCACATGTATTGATTATTTTGTGGTTTTGCTGTTATTTTCCAAAAATCTAAGCAAATTGTAGCACCAAAACTGTGATATGTGACTGCACCCACAAAAGCAACTTGAAAAATTATATTAACATCTTAACCCCAATGACGTAACTATATATCATTTGTGTGTAATGGCTGTATTGCACGGGCTAACAAGCTAAGCCCACTCCATACATGGTAGCTGCCGGCTGTCTACTATAGCTGACACCCGCTAGCAATGACCAGGGTCGTAGATAACCACGATCCCAGTCATTTAACCCCTCAGATCCCAAGCATCTGTCCTCCGATCAGAGCCTCTGATGTGGTTAAATCATGGGGTTCTTATTAGTTAATAAGGCAGCCTAGTGCCTTTTTGAAGTCTCCCTGGCCTGCAGCAAGGCTGAATAGGATGCCTATCAAAATCCCTAAGAATTCAATGGCATTCTATTGCAGACTGTGGTACGATCAGAAGACTGCAAATTCAAGCCCCCCAAGGGGACTAAAAGTTGCAGTAAAAAAAAGTTCATTAAAATTGTATATATAAATATTTTTCTTACAATACTACTGTAGTAAATACTACAACAAAATAGTTGTTTGTGTAAGTTTTCATTTTATTTATTTTTTAGGTGATAAAATATAATAAAAACTATATACATTTTCTATTGCTGCAATCATACTGACCTGCAGAATAAGGAATACATGTCATTTTAGTACACTGTGAAAGCTTTAAAAAAAAAAACTAAAAAATTATGGCGGAATTGCAGGGTTTTTTCAAGTTTTCTTTTTTACAGATTTTTCAATACAAGATGTGGTAAATTAAATAGTACTATTAAAAAAAAAAAAACTTCTCCTGCAAAAAGTCCTGATACGATTATGTGAAGGGAAAAATGGTTGGGAGGAAAATGAAAATGCGAAATAGAAAATTGGCCTGCCCTTAAGGAGTTAAAAGAGACAGCACAGTCTCATAAAGCCAAACTGATGTATTCTAATTTAACCACAATTGGGATTATACTACGAGCACCTATTATAATAATGAAAGTTAATTTGTCCAGATAATACTTGGATAGAAAACTCTCTGAAAATTATATTCAGCGATTGGTTCAATAGTGCATTTCCAAGTTCTGTCATGGCACTAATTGTACGCTACCAGATAATGAAAAAAGAACACTTGCAAAATTTAAGGCGACCTGTAGGTTAGCCAAGGTGGTTGTTGTTGACCCATCTGGTCCCAGACATTCTCAATGTTGGAGAGATCTGGCGATCAAGCAGGCCAGAGGAGCTTCTGGATACCTTGAAGAGCACATTGTAGAGTGGGCAGACTTTATCTTCTTGGAACACCATGGTTCCTAACGGAGTCAAAAAAGGCAATAGGACAGGGTCCCACAATGTCCTGGACATACAGAGGGGTAGTCAATATTCCCTCCACAAATAACGGGCATGGTAGCTAATGGCATCCCACACCATGCCATCGTTAGTACCAAGCCAGAACCTGCTTTCATCACGGACTATTGTTTGCCATTCATGCCTCCAATGGGCTATCTTGCAGCACCAGTTCAGGCGCACGTGGCAATGATGAGAGGTTAGTGGCAAATGAGCAAGTGGAGTGTGTGAATGCAGTCTTGCTTCAAGTAGGCGGTTTCTTATGGTCCACGCAGTGATTGCTGCAGAACCAATTTGTAATGCTGTGGCTGTCCTTTGAGATGCAGCAGCTCTTCATATATATGGCTATTCTAGAATGCTTCTGAGTATCTTGACCATTCAGAACCCTCTCTACATGTGTGAGACAGACAAAAAAAAGCCTTTGGAGCATCTGTATGTAAAGTAAGGGTCTTTGATCACTACATGTAATGTGCCATATTGTAAAATAAGCTCCTTCTAGGTGTTCTCTCTTCATTTTCTGGTGGTGTAATTAATGTGGTTATAAATTCTATAAAGTGTATGTTTAAAGTAAGTGAAGTACTTAGATTGTTTGCAGACGACATGGAGCTGTGTTATACAACAGAGTCAGCATAAAAGGAACCAAATGAGAATCAGTTTCGACAAATTACTGTCAGTGTTATACATTTAAGAAATAAAAATGTGCTTTCCACTTCCAGCCTAAAGTGGTTCTATGTGATCTCTTATGCCCCCTAGGGCGACATAGAACAGAGGGAGATCAGCTGAGGTCAGGGATATATACTTGGCTATGTTTTGACTCAGCATTTTCATCCTCAAGCTGCCAGGACTCGTAAAGAAAGCTTATACATTCTGCCTCCTATTCTGATAGCTCAATATGTATACAAACTCATAGTTACATAGAAAGTGTGTTTGAACAACGTAAATATGGCCATCAATTTCAACAAAGGGATGTGGATGAAGGGGAGTGAGAAACCAGAATGGTACCCATTTTTGTAAACATTAATTTCATTTAGTTTTAAGAATTCGTTTTAAGGCATCAACTGCTGTGACCAGGTCTTGAGGTAGACTACACATCTTCACAGTTTGTATGGTGAAGAAGCCTTGTTGCCCCTGGAGACTGAATCTTTTTCTTCTCCAGACGGAGGCACTGCCCCCTTGTTTTTTGTGGGGATTTTACATGAATCATTTTGTCGCGATCATCCACCTCCCAGATCAACTTGACACTGATATTGCATTATTTATTCCATTAGTACACCAAACAATATATCCAATATAACACAACATGTGTGTGTGTGGTCCTAATCAAATATACCACTATTACATTCCAATAACATCTTTATTTCAAATACATCTGTAAAAAAATACAATACGTACTACTTATCATTAAAAAAATGGATCCCAAATGTGGCAGTGAGCAGCAGACCAATCGCACTGCAGGTCACATAGTCATAGAAAAATGAAAATAACAGAAGATTCGTATAAATACAAATACAAAATAAGTATCAGTCCCTCCCTGCAGTTTCACATCTCCATTATACATGCCATCAAATAAGCAGGCAGAAAAGGTGGTGGGAGATCAGAAAGTAGAACCTCACATACACACACCACTAAGAAAACAGGAAGATAAAAGTCAGTCCTGTATATATGAACAACCCATGCAATAATTAGATGGCAGGTATATGAAAGTCTTCCATAAGTCAAGGAGATAACCCACAGCAAAGAAAGCAATTCAAATAAATACAGACCGCAGTGTCACAGGACCACCACCGTTACCCCGACGCGCGTTTCGCCCTAACACTTCTTCCAGGGGGCATCAGAAAATAAATACACTGATTTATATTACTTTTGTATGCAGTGTTTGTGACATTGGTATTTCCTTAAGGTGTTTTATATTGTTTCTAATGAATGTGGGGTACTTAACCCAACCAGGGACAGGAAGTGGATGTTATACTTCTGTTTTTAGATGTTTTTTGTTTGCTTTTGATGCTTATTTTGCAATAAAGACAATTGTTCATTTTAAGAGGTGCAGTCGGTGATACATGCCTGCTTTTGGTTGGTGCTTGGTGTTCTTGTTTGTTTCGTGATGATTGGCAGTCGTGCTAATGTATACACAGCTTGTCATTTATGAACATCTTACATAGACTGCATTCTACCACACAGCTTGATATCTCTGCAGAAATAGAAACCGTGCCAACATCTTTACTGGCTTAACTTGTTTAAACAACAAAATTACATTACATTAATACAATAAATGCCGCTATCTAATGGATGGCGCTGTGCTTGGTAAGCTTCCTCAAACAGCTGATCGACAGCAGTGCTGGGAGTTGGACCTATTAAGGATAGGCCATCAATATGAAAATCCTGGAAACCCCCTTAAAATAATAGCAAGCCCAGGACTGAATCTGGGAATCGTTAATCACAACTCTCTGAACATGCTCCTGACATTCTTCAGCCCAATCCAAATCTAAACTAAACCAACTGAACTTAAAGGGGTTGTCAACCTTTAAGTGATGGCCTATCCTCAGGATCCGCCATCAATGGCCCATCCGAACCCTGCACCCTCCTGATCACCTGTTCTGTGTAGCTCTGGCTTTTGAACGACACTGCAGGTCAACACTGTAGTGGACAGCAGTGCTGCTCCCATTGAAGTCAATCAGAGCTGTGATGCTCTGATGAGTGCTGTCTGCTACAAAGGTGCTCTGTAGCTCCGGCACCAACTTCTGACACTGGAGCTGCACACGACAGTGGAGGAGCACGATGTTGGATCCCCATCAGCCAGTGATGACCCGTCCTGAGGGTAGGTATCACTTAAAAAAGCTGGACAACCCCTTTAAATGTAATGTTTCCCAGGGCTTGCTCTGCTAATAACATGGAGTGGGGAGGTATAGTGGTGTAACAACTGCAGAGAGGAGAATGTGGCAGCCAGAACGAGCCCTGTAAACTATTACAGAACAAGCCCTGTGAACTATTACAGAACAAGCCCTTTGAAACATTACAGAACAAAGCATGTTGAGTGTGGAGAAAGCTGCTAAAAATGTTTTCTGCAGGTAAACATCCTGTCCAGATGAAATTTATGCAGAAAAAAGAGGAATGGAAAGTGCCAACATGAAAAACACGTATATGGGGTAAAATATGCAGTGTTTGGAGTACTCTGGGAAAATAAAAAATTTCATTATACTGGAGAACCCCTTTAATAAACCCATTAAAGCGGTTTTGCCATCTCAGACAATGCGATATGCCCCCACCTCTGGGACCCGCACCTACAACGAGAACAGAGCAGGGAAATGAACGGAGGGCTCACTGCGCATGCGCAGCCGCCCTCCATTCATTTCTATGGGGCTGCGAAAATTTCCGTCTGCCCCATAGAAATTAATGAAAGCAGCGCTCGGTGGTGGACAGACCCCGGGAAACCACAGCTCTGCCCGCTCTGTTCTCCTTGTAGACAATGGGGGAATATCCTAGCAATATGCCCCCATTGTATGTGATGGGAATACCCCTTTAAGGAGGGAATTTATCGTTTGCGGTGGTTTATGTGTCAGTTTTAAGTTTGTCTTTGTGAGGTTGCACCAAATTTATGAAATGGTGCACAGTAAGAATATATTTGGCACAAGTACAATGTGGTACATGCCTATGTCAGTAAAAGTACACCAGGGGGTTGCCTGGCATGGAGAACATTTTAGATTTTTTTCATGGCTTTTTAAAAAGATGCACATCGTAAATGAGACATAAAGTTGTTCTAATTTAAAATTCTGACCTACTGTTTATTCCACTTTTAAAATTGGCGAGCCGGCCAAATTTGACCAAAGTGAAAAGTAGCAAATTATGACGCATGTCATATTTGTGCCATACTTTGCAATTTTGTGATCTTCTTGACACTTTTATAAAGTGGAGCGAAAAGGAGTGTGTCTTAACAGGAGAGGTGGGGCTTTGTGGCCCCGCTGGATTTACTACAATTTACGTCTGAAGTCTACGCCACCTAGCGGCTTCAGTTTCTGGCACATGGACTGTCAGAGATGCAGCTAATTTATTAAGAGGCATCTAAGTACCTGATGCTCCTTACATTAATTAAAGGGGTTGTCTCATCATGGACAATGGGGGCATATCGCTAGGAGATGCCCCCATTGTCTTACAGGTGCTGTGTCCTGCACCTATATCGAAAATGTAGCCCCGCCAGTGAAGGAGGGCGCACTGCGCATGCTCAGCCGCCCTCCATTAATTTTATATGGGGCCAGCAAAAATTGCCGAGCGCTGGCTCAGTTATTTCCGTCGGCCCCATAGAAATGAATGGGAACAGGGGCAGCGTATGCTCGGTACGCTCCCATTCACTTCTATAGGGAGCCGGCTTGGTGGTGGTTGGACCGGAGTCCTCCAGCCACCACCTTGTGGGGCTCCGTTCAGTATTGGAACAAAATTTTATGCGAATCGACTTTGGATGTTTTATCCGAAGTCAATTCGCTCATCCCTAATCATAAGGTCTGTAAGATGCAATCAGCCAAGAAAATATTTTTGCTTGTTTGTTGGCTGATCAGCGTATATGTTTACATAGAGCAGTAATCGAGAGCAAATGTTCGCTCAGTGGTGTCCGTTAGGCCCCATTCACACGTCCGCAATTTCGTTCCGCATTTTGCAGAATGGAATTGTGGACCTATTTATTTTTGAGATTTTGCACAGTGCAGAACATCTTGTATTTTTTTCTCAAATGTAAATAAAAGTTGAGAAATGTTTTTTTTCTACAATAATGCCTCTTGTACATAGTCTTATTATCTTTTGGGAGACACCTATGTCATTTCCCGTCAAAAAATTGCTGGTTGAATAAAAGTAACGTTAAGTAAAAATTTGCCAGGGGTATGAATAATTATGGGCAGCACTGTATATAGTGATCACCTGGAAGTCCAGGGGGCTCGGGGCTTACTAGGGCCATTTTTATATAGGGTAAGGTTCCGGACTGGGTCGCTCTTATCAGGGCGGGTGGTCTGGGGTTAGGCTATCAGGGACAGAATAGCACCCCCCCTGTAGGGCAATATCAGGGACAGTTCTTTGCCCACCCTGTCCTTCAATACCACATCATCATCTAGCCCAGGGATAGATGGTTTTTGCTTTCCCTCCGGGATTCATGGATGTGCACTGGAACCCCCCGGATTGTGGTAGGACATATGGTTTCTGATTTGGTGCCGCCGAGCACTTGTTATTGCCTACCACCTAAACTTTAATAATTTAAATTATTTTAATTTTGAGGATATCTTTTCCATTCACACGTCCGCAAAATGGGTGCAGACCAATTTATTTTCAATGGGGCCGCAAAAACGTAGAACATGTCCTATTCTTGTCCGCAATTGCAGACCAGATTAGGCATTTTCTATTATAGTGCCTGCGATGTGCGGTCCGCAAATTGTGGAATGCACATTGCCGGTGTCCGTGTTTTGCGGATTCGCAAAACACTTACGGACGTGTAAATGGACCCTCATAGTAACATTTATTAAAGGTTACGTTTTATCTTTATGTATATTCTAATGGATTGCTTTCCTTGTACAATGTTATAATATACTTTCTATGTTAGAATGTATATTATAGTGCATTTGCATTGTGTGGCAGTTGTGTGCGGTTCTGCTGCGATACTGCAGGTATATAGAGGGACAAGCATTATTGGAACAAATAATTTCTACTGGTATGATATACCAGTCGTCGTCCCCAAAAAACTGATTAAAGCGGGGTGTTTATATATCAATATACTTTCTTTTATAGTGCATTTGCGCATGCGTGTACGCGAAAATTATATTGCCGATATTTTGCATTGAAAAAAGTAATAAATGGAGATCGCAAATTTGAATAATACATTTGGTATGTCACTGTCCATGTTGTGGGACTATTTGTGCAGTTCTAGTAATTATTTCTTGGCTGCAAACATGAGCTGAAGATTTTTTAGGTTCGCCTGCCATTAAAATAAATGGGACCCACATTTGATCGCGTTCGCGAACCGCCCTGGTAGATGTTGGTCCATCACTATTTGTGACCGGCGTTGATACTGAAAGGAGAAGAATAATGAACGTCAAGGCGTTCCTCTCAGCCAGATACATTTTGTCTAGACAGTGATTACATTATGCTGTCTTCTGTCACACTAATTGTAGCAGATGAAGAAACATCACATGCTGTGAATTTCCTGGAGGATCAGAACAGAGCCCACGCTCAGTGTATTTGGTGTCTGCGGAAACACAATGTTCAGTTTCATCTAGTGGAGAGGCAGTTGTTTGGAAGAACATGGTAAGATTGTTCAGCCACCATATTTCCAGACCTCCTATTACCAGAATACAAGTACCTTAAAGAGTGCAATTTAGGAACCGTGAAGTAATGCAAAAAGAGCAGGAGAGCAGGTTTCTAGTGGCTACAAGTAAGGCAAGGGTGCTTGAAGAAAATGGCACTCAGCTTTTAGACATTATGAGCCTAAAAATTGCTATCTTGGCAGCCCTGATAATCTACTAGATTACCGTTGTAACATAGTAACACATGAGGCGGAAGCAGGGAAGACAACGTATTGTGGAGCATCTATTACACGCCATGGCATCTTATGTATAGATTATCTCTGCATCTTTTATCCCTGCCTTCTCCATCTAGAACTAATGGCCAGTTTAGGGACCAAAGTCACACACACATAAGGAGATCTGGTGTTGTCACTGATCTCCTCCTCTACATGCTGTTAGGTAGCAGGCTGAACAGAAAGTAGAGAACGCAAAGAAAAAATATGCCATCATAACTTTAACCCTTAGAGAACCTTGCAATTTTCCGTGTGTTCGTTTTTCACTTCCTGCCTTCCCAGTGCCATAACTATTTTTCCATTTGCATAGCCTTATGAGGGCTTGCGGTTTGCTGTACAGGGTTTACTTTCTAATGGCACTATTTTATATTGCATGTGATTTAGTGGGGAGCTGGAAAGAAATTCCAAATGGGGTGGAATTGGGGAAAAAAAAGTTTTATGTGGGGATTTAAAGAATTCCCCATGTGGTAAAATTGACCTGTTACTTTCATTCTCCAGGTCAGTACGATTACAATGATACAACAGTTGTCATTTTTCATGCATTTTAATACTGAAAGAAAAAATGAAAACCTTTTAAAATTATATAATTTTTCTTTACATCGCCACATTCTAACCCCTATAACATTTTTGTAGTTATGTGTCCTTAGACATTTTTTTGCAGGGGGATGTGTACTTTTCAGTGATACCATTTTGAAGTGTGTGACCTTTTTTTTTTTTTATCCCTTTTTTATAAAATTTTTTTTTGATGGGGTGAAGTGACTAAAATTGTTACAGCGAATTAGTAGTTGTTTTTTATGTCATTCTCCATATGGGATAAATATTGTTATATTTTAATCACTGGGGTAGAGATCCCTTTATCGCCACCTTTAGCCTTATGTTTCAAAGGTCTGGATGACCTCCCTCCACACATGAGACTAGTATACGGTCAATTAATATTAGCAGCTAGAGCTATGATTGCAAAAACTTGGAAATCCAGTGCACCTCTGACATTACAGGAATTAATGTCTACAATCAGAGCAGCTTATGATCTAGAGAAACTATATGCTATTAGAACACACTCTTGGAATAAAGTGGCCCCAAAATGGGAACTATGGATTCCGTTTTCAAGTTCTCAACCATCTTTAGATAGAAGATTATAATTACCCACCTGGATCGTGCAAACATGCTGTGCTACACTACTTGGTTTATGTAAAATACTACATCATTAAGCCAAAGTCTGCCGAGTTTTTCTAAAATGTTATTGTCATTTGGTTATTTACTTAATGTATTCATTGTCGATTTACTTAAGTCTACTATGGCATAGATCCCTGCGTGGATTATACTAAGTCATTAATGTCATATGTATCTCGTCTGTTATGTTGTACATTGACAATTATTAATAAAACTTAAGTGATTAAAAAATATATATTGTTATATTTTAATAGTATGGGCGTTTTTGCATGCACCGATGCCCATGATGTTTATTTATTTTTTATTGGTTATATATTTTGAGTTTGTGGAAAGGGGGCCGGTGATTTGACGTTTTTTTGTTTAGTTTTTAAAGTCACTGTGGCAATTGGCAATATAGTGCTGCCACCTGCTGGCCTGTATTGGTATATTCTAGTAATAACTACCAAAGCCTGCTTGAGGCTTCTGGCTATTAGTATACTGTTATAGGTTCCCCGATCTCAGCTGGGGATTGCTTTTGGATGAGGGAGCGTGCAGCTCTCTCTTCTGGACTGCTCAGATGCCGTGGTCACATTTGACCACAGCATCTGAGGGGTTTAATGTATGTGATCAGCTGTAGGGCGACTACGGCTATGGCAGCCACTGCACTTGCGAGCGGACACCATCTTTAAAGTGGCGAAGAGGTTAAAGGACATCTGTCAGCAGATTTGTACCTATGGCACTAGCTGACCTGTTACATGTGCACTTGGCAGATGAAGACATCTGTGTTGGTCCCATGTTCATATGTGTCTGTATGTAAAATGAAGATGTAATAAATGCAAATGAGCCTCTAGGAGCAACGGGGCATTGCTATTACACCTAGAAGCTCAGCTCTCTCTGGAACTGCCATGCCCTCTGCACTTTGACAGGGCCAGACGTGATCGCGTTACAATGCCTGGCCCTGTCAAAGTGGAGAGACCACAGCAGTTGCAGAGAGAGCTGACACTCTAGGAGTAATGGCAATGTTCCTAGAGGCTCATTTGCATATATGAAAACCCCATTTTTCTCAGTAATGCAGGGACATATGAACATGGGACCAACGCAGATGTCTTCAGCTGCCAAGTGCACATGTAACAGGTCAGCCAGTGTCATAGGTACAAATCTGTTGACAGATGCCCTTCAATTAATCACAACAAAACACACCACTATCACCTTGTGTGAACCTGGCTTTAAAGAATTGTCTATCCCCCCCACCCCCCCCCACAAAACGGCTCCAATCTAATCTGTGATATTGCAAATTGGCCCGTTCAAATGCAAATTTTTTTTTTTATGCTTATGATCTTTGTCTATGCCAGTTGTGCAGTTGATCGCTTTTGTTGTTGTTGATTAGAAAGCTTGTTTACATGTTTGTTTTTAACCTTTTCTAGGTAATAAAGGCTGTGGAGTCTGGATCATGTCATCAAGCCTTCCTCATATCACTAGCAACCAGATCGGTCACAACAGTATCTATGGAGTAGCTGTTTTCTGTCGGAAGGATGACGCCTGTGATTATCTTAACCAGGCAGGAAATGAACATTTTAATGACGAAGGAGAAGCAGCCAGTTGGGAAAATGATTTAGATAGTGAGGATGATCGCTTCTCATCTCGGAGGCCAATAAATGTAGCGCTTATCGAATCCAACAGTATTAACCACAATGGAGGTAAGGTGGGAAAGCGCAGGGTAAATTTATTGGTTCTTCAATTCTATATAATTAATTGCATGGAATAGTGAGCAAAAGGCAAATTATACAAGCATATGCTTCTCATATCCAGTATGGCGTCAGACTTGATGATCTCAGAGAGCCTTAGGGTGCTGCCATACTAGGTTTCTTGTCTTTTTTTTTTTTTGTCTTTTTATTAAATTTTTTGGTCCATGGAACCGATCGTGACAGTGTCACAACTGGCAGAGATTGATGTATATTATGGTTATTAGAAGGAATATAGCCTTTATGGTACATACGTAATAAATAATTGATCACGGAGAGCTCCATCTCTAGGACCCTACAGATCCTGGTCCTTCACGGCCAAAGTTACAGAAATAACCAAGCATGATGTGCTACACTGCTTTTGTTATTCCCATGGAAAGAGCATTACAGAAACAATGTAGCCCTTTGTTTCCATGGCTTCCATATATGAATGGCTGAAATGGGAATACCTTTAAAGTCTATGGGAGATGAAGAAACAGCCAAGTGGACACACTGACATGTTTCTGTATCTCTTAGGCCCCTTTCACACGAGCGAGAATTCCGTGAGGGTGCAATGCGTGAGGTGAACGCATTGGACCCCCACTGAATCCGGACCCATTCACTTCAGTGGGGCTGTGCAGATGAACAGTGATTTTCACTCATCACTTGTGCGTTGTGTGGAAATTGCAGCATGTTCTATATTTCACGCAACGCAGGCCCCATAGAAATGAATGGGTCTGCGTTAAAATCGCAAGCATCCGCTAGCAAGTCCGAATGCTGTGTGATTTTCATGCATGGTTGCTAGGAGGTGATAGGGATGAGCAACCCCGGACCCCATTAAAGTATATTCACTGTATTATTTTCCCTTATAACATGGTTATAAGGGAAAATAATAGCATTCTTAATACAGAATGCTTACTAAAATGTGGATTGAGGGATTAAAAAAATAAAATAATTTACTCACCTCATCCACTTGATCGCGCAGCCGGCATCGTTCTTCTTTTAGGACCTGCAAAAGGACGTTATCGCGCTCACCATGTGGTAACGTCAGTGCAGGTCCTGCTAAGTGAAGAAAGAAGGATCTTCATCATTTAGCAGGACCTGCACTGACGTTACCACGCTCACCACGTGGTGAGTGCGATTACGTCATCAAAGGTCCTTTTGCAGGTCCTGAAAGAAGAAGCAAGAAGACGATGCTGGCTGCGCAATCAAGTGAATGAGGTGAGTTAATTTTTTCTATTTTATAATCCCTCAATCCACATTTTAGTAAGCATTCTGTATTATTAAGAATGCTATTATTTTCCCTTATAACCATGTTACAGGGAGTGCAGAATTATTAGGCAAGTTGTATTTTTGAGGATTAATTTTATTATTGAACAACAACCATGTTCTCAATGAACCCAAAAAACTCATTAATATCAAAGCTGAATATTTTTGGAAGCAGTTTTTAGTTTGTTTTTAGTTTTAGCTATTTTAGGGGGATATCTGTGTGTGCAGGTGACTATTACTGTGCATAATTATTAGGCAACTTAACAAAAAACAAATATATACCCATTTCAATTATTTATTTTTACCAGTGAAACCAATATAACATCTCAACATTCACAAATATACATTTCTGACATTCAAAAACAAAACAAAAACAAATCAGTGACCAATATAGCCACCTTTCTTTGCAAGGACACTCAAAAGCCTGCCATCCATGGATTCTGTCAGTGTTTTGATCTGTTCACCATCAACATTGCGTGCAGCAGCAACCACAGCCTCCCAGACACTGTTCAGAGAGGTGGACTGTTTTCCCTCCTTGTAAATCTCACATTTGATGATGGACCACAGGTTCTCAATGGGGTTCAGATCAGGTGAACAAGGAGGCCATGTCATTAGATTTTCTTATTTTATACCCTTTCTTGCCAGCCACGTTGTGGAGTACTTGGACGCGTGTGATGGAGCATTGTCCTGCATGAAAATCATGTTTTTCTTACCTTGCAGACTTCTTCCTGTACCACTGCTTGAAGAAGGTGTCTTCCAGAAACTGGCAGTAGGACTGGGAGTTGAGCTTGACTCCATCCTCAACCCAAAAAGGCCCCACAAGCTCATCTTTGATGATACCAGCCCAAACCAGTACTCCACCTCCACCTTGCTGGCGTCTGAGTCGGACTGGAGCTCTCTGCCCTTTACCAATCCAGCCATCTGGCCCATCAACTCACTCTCATTTCATCAGTCCATAAAACCTTAGAAAAATCAGTCTTGAGATATTTCTTGGCCCAGTCTTGACGTTTCAGCTTGTGTGTCTTGTTCAGTGGTGGTCGTCTTTCAGCCTTTCTTACCTTGGCCATGTCTCTGAGTATTGCACACCTTGTGCTTTTGGGCACTCCAGTGATGTTGCAGCTCTGAAATATGGCCAAACTGGTGGCAAGTGGCATCTTGGCAGCTGCACGCTTGACTTTTCTCAGTTCATGGGCAGTTATTTTGCGCCTTGGTTTTTCCACACGCTTCTTGCGACCCTGTTGACTATTTTGAATGAAACGCTTGATTGTTCGATGATCACGCTTCAGAAGCTTTGCAATTTTAAGAGTGCTGCATCCCTCTGCAAGATATCTCACTATTTTTGACTTTTCTGAGCCTGTCAAGTCCTTCTTTTGACCCATTTTGCCAAAGGAAAGGAAGTTGCCTAATAATTATGCACACCTGATATAGGGTGTTGATGTCATTAGACCACACCCCTTCTCATTACAGAGATGCACATCACCTAATATGCTTAATTGGTAGTAGGCTTTCGAGCCTATACAGCTTGGAGTAAGACAACATGCATAAAGAGGATGATGTGGTCAAAATACTCATTTGCCTAATAATTCTGCACGTAGTGTATAAGGGAAAATGATAAAATAAATAGAACACCTAACCCAAACCCGAACTTCAGTTAAGAAGTTCGGGTCTGGGTACCACATTCAGTATTTTTCACGCGCATGCAAAACGCATTGCACAGAAAAACTGAACATCGTAACGCAATCACAATGCACGCGCAACGCATCCGGAGCCAATCCGTGATGCCCGTGTGATAGAGGGGCGTGGAGAGTGGCCAGGCATGAACAACAGTCTCTTTACTCAGAATGGGAGACCTGTATCCTCAGTTTTAGGGTCAGTGGGGGGTCACCAGGCAAAATGTTCAGAAAGAACAGTACGAAAAGAAAGAGTATATATCTGCAAACACAGCAACTAGAGGGCACGTTTCTAAGATGCAGTTCAGTCGTCAGGTCCTGTCCTGTCCTGTAACATTCAAGAGGTTTTCCAGCTAAATATTTTTATTTTTGCCTGTGTGACAATACTTGGTGCACTCACGTTAAGCACCTGTGTCATTCTGTAATTTTACTGGCAATCAGATGACTGCATCAGTGCCACCTCTTGATTGGTCATCATGGGTAAATACCCTCAGTTGTCTACATCAGCGGTCCCCAACTGCTGGGCCGCGGTCCAGGACTGGGCCCTGGAAGATTGTTTGCCGGGCCGCGGCAATCAGGGCTGTCTTAAACGCAGTACTAATGAAGCGCTTCCATTCGGCATGTGGCATCTTTGTGTGTATATTATGAGGTAACCATCTGTCACACCAGTAAGTGAATACATCTAAGGCACTTTTTAGCAGTTAATGATTGTATATAATTAGTTAGATTATAATCAAATATCCACATGACAGGTTCCCTTTAAGTTGCTGGTTTGTGATGTGATCATGGTAGAGGAGTGGTAAGGCTGGTTAAAAAAAATTAAAAAAAAAGACCCTGGGGCAAGGATCGGATACACCCCTTTAAGTCAACACTAGAGCACTATCGTCATGTGACTAGCAGTATCAAATTTTGTATGCAATTGCTGTTACAGCCATCCTATTGTAAGTGCTGGACTGTCAAGCAATTCATGGATGGCCAAAGAAGAAAAGTAGATAAATAATATTTGTGAGGGATCAGTGAACACGACCCAAAAACAAAGTGCCAATACCAAATATGCTACAGTATGTTTTTATGAGATGATTTTTATCCTTCATCCCAATCTTCTGGTTCACGAGCTGCGGCTACTTGTGGTCATACAGCACAACCTACTGAGGCTGAGAGCTCAGAAGAGCCTGAATTCACTTTAAAGGCTGCCCATGATCAGCTAATGTCCGCCATATCATCATGTCAAACCTCACTTACCAGCAAGATAGACGAGGTGAGTGGACCTGGGCTTGCTGAGGCAACAATTGAGGGAGCGAGTTCGCCATACTGAGGACAGAGTCTCTGCCCTGGAAGATCTCACATGGCCCCTGACAGTAAGGGTACAAGATATGGAGAGCTCAGTTAATCTATGGAAACAGAAGTGTGACAAGCCATAAGAAAAAAATGCCGGAGAGGGCAAAAGGCTCGGTCGGACCCAGCTACATTTATTGAGCACTGGATTAAATCCACATTCCCTGATGCCGCTTATACTGTGGAGAGAGCCCACCATGTACCTGCCCGGCCTCCACCACTGGTTGCTCCACCTAGACCTCTCTTGGCGCGAGTGCTGAATTGGAGGGACAGGGATCTTATACTCAGCCAGGCAAGGAACAAACATATGAAAGCGAGAATATATAGCTGTTTCCTGATTTCTCAGCAGAGCTTCAAAAGAAACGTGCTACCTTCACATCTGTAAAAAGGCGCTTAAGAGAACTGACTTTATACTAAATGGCATACCCTGCGCGCCTTCGTGTGGTTGATGGCAGGAAATCAATCTTTTTTACAGAACCAAAAGAAGCAGAAGAGTGGGTGTCCAGGAGACCGGGTCATGCACCGCCTAAATAAAGATCATCGGGACTCTGAGGTTTCTTCTGTTTATTGCATCTCAAGGGGGATACATCTGAAACGGGGCTGGTCGGCTAATCTTTAAGGTTCACATCTAGGACCGCTGATATCGTACTTTGTTTCTGAACATGTCTGTCTGGTATAATAACCCCTAGTTAACTTCAGTAGGTTATTATTGCCTATTATTATGTCCATTGTAATTGTTGATTGCCACATATAAAAGCAACGGGAGACCGGGCAACTACCTGCATGAGTACTGCAATTTGTTACACCATGCAGGTCCCCGACCACGAAGCAAGATGGCGTACCTTGTATTCAGCACATTCGGGTTTGGTTATCTGTTATGTTATATGTTGTTTTTCTTTTGAAAGTATATGGTACTACACTTCTAGATGCAAACTTGCTATGAGCACACTACAGGGAACAAGACCGTAGGGAGGCGCGGCTCTCCCGACTTCTTTTTGTATTTTTTAGCAGGCCAATTTAGATATTTGGCAACCTGGCTATCACAGTCAGAACTACCCAATGCAGAATACTAATTACAGGATTACTTGCACTTAACTACTGTGGCCAGTGTTGGAAAGTATACATTTATTCCCCAGACGCACCCTTCTATTACATCTCAGATATTATACTATTATTGGATAACCCCATGTTTTCACATCTAATGGCACATGAAGGGGCAGATATATGGAGGCAACATGGAATAATTACTTTGAGGGATTTGTATGTTGGGGGTGTTTTGTGCTCATTCACTCAACTGCAAGAGAATTTCGGAATTCCACGTACCCTCTTTTTCAGGTACCTGCTGGGGAGGCATGCCCTCCATGCACAGTTTCAGAACACCAGACGTGCTATTTTGACATACCCATTATTAGGGATATAAAACACTCAAGGCCCCAAGGGCAATATATCAGTTCTATACACGCATCCCTGAGTAACCGAATGACTCTGAACCCGCTAGTCCTTGAAAGTAAGTGGAGGAATTCTATACCACAACTGACAGCAGAAGAATGGCAAGAGGCACTGGTGGAGGCTCCCACGAGAGTCTGACCCTCAATAAATAGGTTAATACAACTCTTTATATTTCGTAGAAGCTACCTCACTCCTACCAGATTACATAAAATGGGTTGAATTCCACATAACAGATGTCACAGGTGTTCACAAGTAACTGCAGATTTCTGGCACATGATATGGGAGTGTAGTTACCTGCAGTATATTTGGAGGGAGGTCACCGCGGTTCTCTGAACTATGGTTCCCAACTCCTGTACCAATGTGTCCTAGGATGTGTATTTTGGGGATAATGGATGAGGAGATATGGTCACATCACAATATAATATTTCTGGGAGAGACTCTGTTTCTTGCTGGAAAAGCAATAGTAATCAGATGGATGGCAGACAGACCACCTACTTTGGGACAATGGAAGTCCCTAGTGACTCAAATTATTTCTATTGAAAATATAGTTTTTAAAATAGGGGGTGTCCACAAAAACTTCAGAAGGTGTGGGGAGAATGGTGTCCATCTTCATTGACGTTGTCAAATAACCATATGCATTCCACTGGGACGTCCGTGTAATAGAACACATTATATTCATAGAGAAATTCTCACAACCTGAAACCATGTCTTTATTGCTAACAGTACATGTAAATGTGAGACCTAAATATATAAGCCAGTATGAATTGTATTTTTACTTTGATATGTAACAAGTCACTTGTTTATTATATGCTCTCGGATGAATGTCTATGTAGCATACCTAATTGTTAAACTTTAAAAAAACGAGTAAAAAAAAATTGCCATGTTGGCACATTGCGATAAATAAGCGGGTTGCAGTTTGGGCACTCGGTCTCTTAAAGGTTCGCCATCACTGACCTATACTCTGGATCCCCCGCTGATCAGCTGTTTGGAAAGGTCAGTGCTTCTGTGACGCCACATTCATCGTTCACATGGCGTAGTAGCAGTTCAGTCCCATTCACGTGAATGGGGCTGAGCTGCAATACCAAGCACAGCCACTTAACAATATACGGCGCTGTGCTTGGTATGCTGCGAGAAGGCAGAGGCTTTGACTGGATTCATCAAACAGCTGATCGTCAGGACTCCGAGGTGTCAGACCCCTTTGCTAATCAGATACTGATGATAGGTTATCAGTATAAAAATAAAAGGGGGAAGGAGATAGACTGGCATAAAAAAAAAATTAAAAATTATTCCCCCAACCACTTATTCCGATATTTCCTGGGTCCCACTCCAATCTATACCTTCTGGTTCCTCTCAACCTGGAAATCACTCTTCGGTCTGTGATTGGCTGAATGGTAATTTTTCCATGTCGAGAGAGACCAGGAAAATAGGGAGATCTGTAGGACCCCAGGAAGCATCCGAATTGGAGTGATGGAGGATAAGTGAGATTTTTTTTTTCTTTCTTTAACTGCCAGACAACTCCTTTAATAACTGTATCAGTTGGAGAAAAATACATGTATTTATGTTGTTTTCCTGAATTCTAGCTAACAGTTTGTGTTTGTTGCAGCTGCTGGGATGTACATAAAGAGCAGTGAAGCACTGAATATCATAGCTAATGCCATACATGCCAACCATGACAGTGGAGTGGCTGTATTTCAAAGCACCCAGCTTGTCCGCGTTGGCAATAACAGCATCTCCTGTAATAGACTGAGCGGTGTTCATGTGGAAACAGGCTGCAGGGTGGAGTTACGGGGAAATGGCATCTATGACAACAGAAGTCACGGCATTGTCTCCAAGGGAGATGGGACCATCATAGAGAATGACATTATAGGAAACCGAGGTTGTGGCTTACAGCTCGTACAGACTGCAGACATGAAGGTACACTGCGAGACCAGCAAAAAAAAAGTAAAATCCCCCTGCCCTCATCGTTGTGGTGTCTCCACATTCTGTTTACCGTTCACATATTTGGTTAGCTGTGTTCATTTTGACTTTTAAAAAAGTCACAATCTCACTCTAGTAGAGGGCAACTGGAGTGGCAATTCTAGACAAAAGTGTATTGTTTGTATATGCGGCAAATTTATCAAACATATGACATTTGATAAAACTAGTGTAAAGTACTCCAATGCAGACTCGAGCACAGTGGACTTTACTGTAAGGCTCCATTCACACGTCCGCAAGTGTGGTCCGCAATTATGCAGAACGGGTGCGGACCCATTCATTCTCTATGGGGATGGAATGGATTCGGAGAGCACACTATGTGCTCTCCGCATCCGCATTTCCGGAGTGCGGCCTCGATCTTCCAGCTCCGCAAGAAAATAGAGTATGTCCTATTCTTGTCCACAATTGCGGACAAGAATAGGCAGTTCTATGGGGGGGGGTGCCGGCCGGGTGTATTGCGGATCCACAATACACTACGGACGTGTGAATGGACCAATACTCTCCCCCGCCCGCTTCGGGCACCTCCAAATAAGTGAAATTGTGATGCAGAAAACTTCTGCGACTGAAAATCAATTGCATTCATTTGCATCACCAACCGTATGGATTTTTGCAAGCTGCATTCAGACGAATCTTAACAGATTTTCAGTCGCGGACATTTCTACAACAAAATCTGCTGCGTGTGAAGACATCCCTAGGGTATGTCCACAGGTGATGGAAAATACAGTGGAAAATAACAGCAAAAACAAAACATGTTAATACATGCTGCAGATTTCAAATCCGCATCTCCAGTCCGTTTACACAGCATTTTTTTTATACAGCCTGTGAATGAGATTTCTTAAAATCTTATCCACTTTGCTGGTTCTGTGCAACTCTGAGGATTTGGTGCATGAAAATCCATGATGCCAAGTCCACAGTGTATCCGCCATGTGTGAACATACCCTAAAGCTGGGGTGGGCGACCTGCGGCACTCCAGCTGTTGTGAAACTACAATTCCCAGCATGCTCCATTTATTTCTATGAGAGCTCTGAGAAGAGTGGAGCAAGTTTGCATGCTGGGAGTTGTAGTTTCACAACAGCTGGAGTACCACAGGTTGTCCACCCCTGCAAAAGGGAACTTGTCATCAAGATATTCCATATTTAACTATGTACATTACCTTATCATTTCAAGCCCTTGTTCTGGTTTTGTGCTTCATGTTTGCAGAGAATATCAGTTTTATTCGCCGCTCTTGCCGTGTGCTAGTGAGAGCTTTCAAGTAACGGAGGCTGACTCTTGCATCGTCCAAGTCATGGTCACAGCTCCCTAAGGCTCCATTCACACGTCCGTGGTGTGTTGCGGATCCGCAAAACACCCGCCCAGCACCCCTATAGAATGCTGCGGACAAGAATAGGACATGTTCTATCTTTTGCGGAGCTGCGGACCTGAAGATCGGGGCCGCGGTCCGCAAATGCGGATGCTGACAGCACACTGTGTGCTGTCCGCATCCATTCCGTCCCCATGGAAAATGACTGGTCCGCACCCGTTCAGCAAAATTGCGGAACGAATGCGGACCCATTTGCGGACGTGTGAATGGAGCCTAATCCTGCCCCCTGTCCCTTGATGGACGATACAGTGCGGTGGCAACGTCATTCCCTGGTCTCTCCTCCATATCTCGCACACATCTCACTCTTTTTCTTCCAGGGCACTTGAGCAGTGAAGCTGGGTGTACAGCTCCTCACTTCAGCACAAGACAAGGGGGTCAGTGTGCAATTGGAAGGTTTGTCTGCATCCAGAATGAACAGAGGACCAGGAGTGCACTGGTCCCTTGTCTGTCGCATGCTGAAGCTAGGAGCTGTACATCCGGCTTCACTGCGCAGGTGACCTGCAGGAGACATCGTACGCCTGCTTGAGATATGACTTGGAGGATGCAAGAACTTGATTGACACCATCGTAAAGAACATGATTGAAATGATAGGTTAATGCACATGCACAGTTAAATATGAAATATCTGATAGGTTTCCTTTAATGTGTTTTTAGCATATGTTTGGGTGATATGTGTCAGTATACTTTTGCCTCAGCACAGTTGATGATACTGTTCCCTAGCAGCATAGCCTATAATACAGGTGTTTGTATCTGTGCACACATAATGCCAGAGCACAGTCTGTTCTTCTGGGCAGGTATCTAGCAATGAGCGGAATGTGTAGATGCTTCAGGCATGCCACTCTACGATTTAGGCTTTATTCACACAGTCAGTGATCGGTCAGTTATTTCCATCAGGAGTCAAAACCAGGTGCGGCTCTAAACACAGAACAGGTGCAGATCTTTCCCTTATACCTTATGTCTGTGGAGGCTCCAATCCTGGTTTTGGCTCACTGATGGAAATCTCTGACCAGAGCACTGATGTGTGAATGAGGCTTTAGAAGTATTTTTTTTTTTCTGGTCTAACGTTTTGTGCCATCCAGGATAGTATATTCAAGCTACTGCAGCTAGACTAGGAAGACACATGGATATCAACTTGAGGCCACTTTCACATGGTCAGTATGTTTCATCAGTATTGGTAAGCCAAAACCAGGAGTGAGTCAAGAACATGGAAGAAGTGCAAATCTTTCCATTAAGGGTACATTCACACGACTGTATGTATTTTGGGGTGAGTGTTGCATCCATTTTTTTGCAGATCCATTGTAACAATGTCTACTCATGTTCTATTTCTTTGCGGGGCTACGGAACGGACATACAGATGTGGACAGCACAGTCTACTGTCCGCAGACTAAACACAGTCGTGTAAATGGGGCCTAAACTTTTTTTTCTGTCTTGTAGCTTCCACTACTGGTTCTCGCATACAGATATTGATGCAAAATACTGACCATGTGAAAGTGGTCTTAGTTGCACATCATGCAGATGTCCTATATAATAAATCTTTGCTCATCATTTCTTGTAGCTTTACAATGCCAAAGGGTATATTCACATGTAGCAGTTATGGTGCAGATTTTCTGTTGCGGTATTGCATGCAGAAAATCCATATCAAAAACCCTTGAGATTTCGGTCTCATGTGAACATATCCTAAAGGTTTTGACCAGTTATTAATGCAGTTTGACTCTATATTTAGGTGACCAGAAATAGGATTCAGTCTCTTCATGACTATGGCATTGCTCTTCTTGATCAAACCAAAAGCCTTGTACAGGAAAACATCATATTTCAAGGAAAATCAGGACAAAACATCTTGCAACAGTTATCTAACAATGAAGACTGCATTGTTCAGCATAATAAACTACTCACTTACAAGAAAAAGTAAGTGGTAATGTATTAGTGTAGCATTTTTTTTTTATAGACGTGAAGGCTCATCAGAGATCGGCAATTTAGTTCCTTCATTTTGAGGATTGGTGGAGACACAGCAATTTCAACCTGCATAGCAAATGCTCATAGCCAACTGCTAACAAGGAAAAAGCTAAGGTGACCCTTTGATCGGGAACATGGGTGTCATAGAGTTCAGACTCCCATTAAAGAGGTTGTCCTCAGGATAGGTCATCATTATCAGATTGGCGGGGGTCTGACTCCCGCCGACCAGCAGTTTGAGGAGACGGCGCGCGCAGTGTGCATGTGCAGTCTCCCTTCCTGCACGCTGCTGTATGTCTATGGAACAGGAAGAGAGATGGCACGTGCGCACTGTGCGTGCCGTCTCCTCAAACAGCAGATCGGCGGGGGGGGATGCAGGGTGTCGGACCCCTGCCGATCTGATAGTGATGACCTATCCTGATGATGGGTCATCAATAGAAAATGCCCGGAGAACCCCTTTAATCATGATGTTAAAACTTTATTTCAGAGCACTAAAGCATAAATGAGCAACGTTTTGGTACAAAGCTTGACAAAAGCCTGAGTTACAAAATGTTTTATATTTCTGTGCTCTGAAATAAATCTTTAAGACCCCAAGCAAACGTGCCATTCCTGTTCTGGTGCGCACCTTACTTTTTCAAAATATATATATATATTATGGGAATATCCCTTAAAGGGAATCTGGCACCGGTATTTTGTGTATAGAGTTGAGAACATGGGTTGCTATACCCAGTCCCCATAGCTCTTTGTGCTTTTATTGTGTAAAAAAAACTATTTGATACATATGCAAATTAACCTGGGATGAGTCCTGTCCCTGACTCCTCTCACGTACAGGACACATCTCGGGGTAATTTGCATATGTATCAAATCGTTTTTTGGTTTTTTTTACACAATAAAAGCACACAGAGCTATGGAGACTGGGTATTGCGGATGTGCTAGCGGCCATCTAGCAACCCATGTCCTTAGCTCTATACACAAAATCCCGGTGACAGGTTCCCTTTAAGGACATGTCCACTTGGGACTGAAACATTGTGGATTTGTGTATGGCAAATCCAGTGTTTTACAGTACCAGCAAAGTGGATGGAATCTTAAGAGCTCTCACTGACCAGCTGTTGAAAAATCTGCAGCATCAGTTGACCCATCGTGTGGATTTGAAATCCACAGCATGTCCATTTAGGCCTCGTTCACACGTCAGTGAATCCCAAAGAACATGGACAGCACACGTACCCATTGACCCATGTCAGTGGAAAATTCAGAGACATACACCATTTTGGTCTGTGAAGCAGACCAAACATGCCTATTGAAGTGGTTGTGATTAACCACTGACACAACACGGATGGCATTCTTGTTGTGTCAGTGTTTCGAGGACCATTGGTAAGAGATGATCTGGGAATGAATTTTCAGCTGAACAGTGTCTGTGGAATACAGATGATACATGGAGGGCAAAAAACGGACACACGAACCAAACAATGATTCTTCACGGATGGACTTTCCACAGAAATGGAAATGTGAACAAGGCTTTATGCCACAGATTTCACCCTTTGTAATGGTGAAATCTGAAGCAAAATGACAAGTCTGTGTGTAACTCCACTGCAAAATCTGCTGCAGGTTTTCCGGATGCAAAATAATATCCTGTGTGAATATCTGTGCATGATTGTGTTTCAGTAACAAAGTACTTTATTCTTGCAGGACGGATGTTACATGGAAGCTAGAAAATCCACCTGCAAGGCCATATATTGAAGGTTGCACAAGAGTCGTCTCCAGCACTCAGAGTAGTCAAAGGGTTGCTGCTGTCACAACCAGGATTGCGGCAAGAGTGGAAGGGCGCTGTCAAAATAATGGCAGCATCTTCTGTACTATTCTTTGACTTCAACACAATACTTTGTTTACTTCATTGACCCCTGAAAACATGTCCATCATTACAATCTCATCGGTTATTTGAGTTACGGACTTTATACAAGTGTTAGGCCTCATACACACGGCCGTAGTTTCAGTCTGCATTCGATCAGAGTTTTTTGCGGATCGGATGCAGACCCTATTCATCTCAATGGGGCCACAAACAAGGCGGAGAGCACACTGTGCTGTCCGCATGTCTGTTCCGCGGACCAGCAAAAAGCTAGAACATGTCCTATTCTTGTATGTTTTACGGTCAAGAATAGGACTTTTCTCCAGATGCAGCATTCTTACTACTGTTAAAGGGAATGTGTCATAAGAAAAAACCTATTTAAATCACATTTTTATATTCAACATTTTATTTGTGGTTCTTTTTTAAAAAAATTCTTCCATATCACTATCTATATTACAAAAAAATAAATAAAAAATCAAACCTAAAATCGTGCAATCTTCGCACTGGCAAGTAGGTTTAATATAATGTTTTTCTTCTTGTTCTGTACAGGTAACTTTTCAGTAGCCATTATCATCATAGGCAGGATTAGGCTCCATTCACACGTCCGCAAAATGGGTCTGCATCCTTTCCGCAATTTTGCGGAAAGGGTGCGGACCCATTCATTCTCTATGGGGACAGAATGTGCTGTCCGCATCCACATATGCGGATCCGCACTTCCGCATCCGTGCTTCCGTTTCCGCAAAAAAATAGAACATGTCCTATTGTCCGCAATTGCGGACAAGAACAGGCATATTCTATTATGTCGGCAATGTGCGGTCCGCAAAATGCGGAAAGCACATTGCCGCTTTCCGTGTTTTGCGGATCCGTGTATCCGCAAAACACATTGCGGACGTGTGAATACAGCCTTAGAGTGACAGATATCATCTCTATATATACACATTAACACACAAAAAATGCACCCAGAAAAAAAAATGTCATATTGCTGTGAAAATTGGCATGCAGATATGTAATTGATAACAGGTGTGGTTTGATTAGACACTGGGTCTTGCCGCAAGAGGTTGTAAAAGTGCTGCTACTTTTGGCCTATAATAAGGCTCTCAGGGGTTACTTTTGGATAGTGTACCTCTTGGCTACCGATCATTGACTGTTAGATGTGCCTCTACAACGTATTCAAAGACATTTTGCCCAGTTGACAGAGTTTGAGGGGTGCATTATTGCACTGAGAGAAGCAGGATGGTAGTTTCAACTAATTGTCCACCATCTATGCTATTCTGACCTCACGGTGTTGGAAGCATTGGTTATGTGAGGGGATGCACAACGTGGCCAGACCATGAGTAGAGAGGATTTATTTGCGGGGCTACGCATCTGCCAACAAGCACAAACGGCTCCCAGATTTTTGTGGTCCACCATCCAGACACAGGTGGCACCTTTATTACACATTCCTCTCTTTGCCTGGTCCTTTCGAGGCACTTAACAGAAAGAAATTTGGTTGCACGATGCGCAGTACATGTCCTACCGTTGACAACTAGCTGTGTTTGCAGTGTTGTCAGGAATGAGAAACCTGGATTGCTTTGCAATGTAAACATATCCTCTCTAGTGAGGAATCCAGGTTCTCTTTGGGATCCTACCCTTGCTGTGGAGCAACACACATCCCCAACTGCTGGTGTGATGACCTGGGGAGCCATCGCATATGACAGTCAATCACCCCTAGTAGTGATACAAGTGACACCAATAGCTTAGCAATGGACATCCTGCCACCACATGTGTTGTCTCTCATATCAGTGCCTCCAACTGCCATTTTATGGGACACCAACTTTAGAAACCTATGAGTATGCAGGATCTACAGGCCCAGCGGTAACATCTGTGGATAAATGTGCCACAGGATACCATATGGAACCTGTATGCCTCCATGCCCAACTGTATCTCTTCTTGTATCCAGGATAGAGGTAGTCCAACAGGGTACTAGAGCCTCCTTTCAGTTGTACATTTTTCCCCGATAAACTTATCATTTTGCTCTAATATTGTAATCATTTACATATATCATTTCATTCACACTTTCTTTTATGGGTGTAGAATCCCATACCATTCACAATAACTGATATCATAGCTTATCTACTTGCTCCTGACCTCTGCCTAAAAAAATCTCCAATAAAAGTCTATGAGGTCCCTTCCTGTTCATAGTGTCTGTGGCTGCTCTCAAAGAACAGGAAGTCTTGAAACATTTAAGGTAGGGGTGCATCGAAATGAAAAATCTGGTCCGAAACCGAAAATTCAGGATGCCCTTGACCGAAAACCGAAACTGCCTTTTTGCCCAAATACTTTTAAAATACTTTTTTTAAGTAAAAAAAAAAGGAAAGTGAATTAAAATATAAAGTTAAACAGATACATAGATATTATACACACAATGCCACCCAAAGTGGTTATTTTAAAAAAGTCACTCTCCCCCCCCCCCCCTCCCTTGTCACTCTCCCCCCCTCCCTCCCTTGTCACTCTCCCCCCCTCCCTCCCTTGTCACTCTCCCCCCCCTCCCTCCCTTGTCACTCTCCCCCCCTCCCTCCCTTGTCACTCTCCCCCCCTCCCTCCCTTGTCACTCTCCCCCCCTCCCTCCCTTGTCACTCTCCCCCCCCTCCCTCCCTTGTCACTCTCATTCTACCCCCTCCCTTGTCACTCTCATTTTACACCCCCCCCCTTGTCACACTCATTTTACATAATTTCGGTGCACCCCTAATTTAAGGCCTAGTGTCCAGTGTGAAAATTGCACTAAAGTCAGTAAAATTCTAAAAACATTTCACATTAAAACATTAATTAAACTATAGGTCATTTTCTGATGACACATCCCCTGTAAATTACTAATTGCATTATTTGTCTGAAGGCATTAATAAGAACAGCTGGATTTGGATACAACATTATTATCATTATGGACCCTTTGTATAATGAAGTTAAATAGTACATAACATTGTGTTGGAAGATGTCCATCACTCAAAATGTTAAACCAAGGTGGACATTTATTAAGACTGGCGTTTTCCACACCGGTGCAGGCTGCTACATAAGTTTGGCACTTCATCCAGCAGGTCGTGCAACAGACTTAAAGGGCTTCTGTCACCCCACTACAGTCATATTATTATTATTTTTTGGGCTAGTTAAATTCCTTATACTGCGATATATGAATATATAATGGTGTTATTTACTTTCCTTCCTACTTGCTGGTAGCCCCCGCAAAAAAACGCCCCTTCGTCGTGTTGATTGACAGGGCCAGCCGCCCCTGTCAGCATTTCAAAAATCGTGCACCTGTGTTCATTCAGCGCAGGCGCTCTGAGATGAGGAGGCTCGCCTCCTCAGCACTCCCTCAGTGCGCCTGCGCCGATGACGTCTTCTCTTTCGGTGATGTTATCAGCGCAGGTGCACTGAGGGAGTTCCGAGGAGGCGAGCCTCCTCATCTCAGAGCGCCTGCGCCAAATCAACACAGGCGCACGATTTTTGAAATGCAGACCGGGCCAGCCGGAGGAGGAGATCGCGGCTGGCCCTGTCAATCAACACGACAAGGGGGCGGTTTTTTGCGGTGGCTACCAGCAAGTAGACTCCCTACTTGCTGGTAGAGACCTATTTTACATATTATAAAAGTTCGTTTTTATAAGAAACTGCTGAAGGAAAGTAAGTAACACCATTATATTTTCATATATCGCAGTATAAGGAATTTAACTAGCCCGAAAAAAAAAAAAATACTTTAGTGGGGTGACAGAAGCCTTTTAACTCTACGCCAGCCCTCTTGGTGTAGATTTAAAGGCTATCTATACCTTTGGTGGCAATTTTTCTTTTTGTATTGCATTGTACTCATTTTGAGCTAAAAATCTTTTTTTCATTTGGCCTTTATTAAAAATATGGAGCGTTTTTTCCTGCGCAGCTTTGAGTTGATCTAGTAGCTGGTTCCGAATTTTCTCTCTGCTCAGTCAGGCAGGGAGCTGACAGGCTCCTGCGCTCTGACCTTATAAACACTCACTAAGGCTGGGTTCAGACCTGAGCGTTCCCGATAGAGCGCTCTGTATGCGCGATTGTACGGGCGTTTGCAATCGTGCATACAGAGACAAGCGAACGCCCATTGTCGCGCGTTCCCGCTGAAGTCTATGTACGGGAATGTGCGACAAGACGCCCCAAAGAAGCTCATGTACTTCTTGGGGCGTCGGGCGTTTTACAGCGCGATCGTACGCGCTGTAAAACGCTCAGGTGAGAACCATTCCCATAGGGAAGCATTGGTTCTTGCCTGTTGAGCGTTTTACAGCGCGTAGGAACGCGCTGTAAAACGCTCAGGTCTGAACCCAGCCTTAAGCTCAATCCTTATCTTACTGATAAGAACATGGCTTAAATAAATGTTTATGACCTTGTAATAATTTTCAAATAAGGGTTATCACAAAGTGAAAGTACCATTCTCACAGCTAGGAAAAGATATAACCCTTTGACAGAATGGTTCAATATTTTTAATAAAAAACTGAACTTTTTTTTTTTGCCCAAAATGAGTAAAATCGGAAAACAAATTTCTCCAAAGATACACATAAGCCTTTAAGCCATTCTCCTCCCCCCCCCCCCCCCCGAAAAAAAAAAAACTTGAGTGAAAAATGATAAGAGTTGGGCCTGTCGACCTCCACACACCTTTTCTTGCCAATTTGGAAAAGTGCGTGAGCAGGGAAAAGGGGCAAAATGTGCGACAAAATTTGCTACCCATTTATGCCACAAAAAGTGACGTATATAGATTAGTAAACGTCCCCCCTAGTGTTTACATGTATCTTAGATGACAAGCACATGGGCCACTTCATTTGCAGGATTTATATTCACTAACCCTTATAGAACATAGGTAGAAAATAATACTGATCATACATTTGCCATAAGTAATTTTTATTTTTTTTGTATTATACTTTTTGGGGTGTAAATGAATAACTAAATAATTTTGATAGTCTCATTCCTTTTGTTGGTACTGTTGCTTTGGAAAATACGAAGAGATGAGTGAGAGTACACGTAGGCCTTAATAGGGTGAATATTCCCTTTATGTCACCAGCATGTTGCTATGCAGCTGGGACCAAGCCTGTCCAATTTAAAACTGGCATGCACAGTAAGGTGTACTGTTCTTGGATGTCAATACGGGGGGTTGGTCAGAGCTGCTTTATACACAGAGCACCTACTAGCCAGCAATAAGGAATACATAGAGCTCTATATATTCAGCACTCATTGGCTGTGGATCTGCTCCAGAAAACTTGTCCTTATTTATACATTGCATTATTTCATGATTATGCACCGGTGAGCTGTGTTTCATTATTTATGCCAGTGAAGTTTTCACAGTAAATAGTATTTTGTTACGTTTAGGCTTTTAATCATTTTCTATGTGCACATCATTAGCTTATATCATACAGACTGATGTATTTATATTTGTCTTTGTTAAGGTAATGTGTTCTATTCGGATTTGATCATAACCTAGCGCCACTATTGTACTGCATTTATAGGCCATACGAAGGTAACTACATACCTGAACAGGATGCATCCAAGGGAGAGTAGGTTGTGAGGGCAGAAATATTCAATTCTTTTTTTTATCTTGCTAGTGCCAATTATCAGTATCTGCCTAAAAATAACTAAAAGTAGCGAAAGTTACAATTGCTTATTTAAAGGGGTTGTCCAAGATCCGACAAAATCGACCCAGAAGAAAAATACCATATAAAAAAAACTCCCAAAAAAACGTTGTGCGTGCTTTGCGCCGTTTGTTCTCTTTCACTTTGGGGGACCCGTTGTAAAGTTGAGCAGGACGCACAGCTTGCTGAGATTGATGGCATATCCTAGCAATATGCCACCGTACTAGAGTTCCCTAGGTGGATAGAGTCGTGGTCCACACATGTGACTACTGTGCCATTCACTTCTCATGATCTGGTTAAAAAAAAAATTTTGATGACCTTTTAACCACTTGAGGACCACAGGTTTATACCCCCCTAGTGACCAGGCCCTTTTTTACAAATCTGCACTCCACAACTTTAGCGGTTTATTGCTCGGTCATGCAACTTACCACCCAAATGAATTTTACCTCCTTTTCTTCTCACTAATAGAGCTTTCATTTGGTGGTATTTCATTGCTGCTGACATTTTTTACTTTTTTTGTTATTAATCGAAATTTAACAATTTTTTTGCAAAAAAATGACATTTTTCACTTTCAGTTGTAAAATTTTGCAAAAAAAAACGACATCCATATATAAATTTTTCGCTAAATTTATTGTTCTACATGTCTTTGATTAAAAAATAATATTTGGGTAAAAAAAAAATGGTTTGGGTAAAAGTTATAGCGTTTACAAACTATGGTACAAAAATGTGAATTTCCGCTTTTTGAAGCAGCTCTGACTTTCTGAGCACCTGTCATGTTTCCTGAGGTTCTACAATGCCCAGACAGTACAAACACCCCACAAATGACCCCATTTCGGAAAGTAGACACCCTAAGGTATTCACTGATGATGGGCATAGTGAGTTCATAGAACTTTTTATTTTTTGTCACAAGTTAGCGGAAAATGATGATTTATTTACTATTTTTTTCTTACAAAGTCTCATATTCCACTAACTTGTGACAAAAAATAAAAACTTCCATGAACTCACTATGCCCATCACGAAATACCTTGGGGTGTCTTCTTTCCAAAATGGGGTCACTTGTGGGGTAGTTATACTGCCCTGGCATTCTAGGGGCCCTAATGTGTGGTTAGTAGTTTGAAATCAAAATGTGTAAAAAATGGCCTGTGAAATCCGAAAGGTGCTCTTTGGAATGTGTGCCCCTTTGCCCACCTAGGCAGCAAAAAAGTGTCACACATGTGGTATCACCGTACTCAGGAGAAGTTGGGGAATGTGTTTTGGGGTGTCATTTTACATATACCCATGCTGGGTGAGAGAAATATCTTGGCAAAAGACAACTTTTCCCATTTTTTTATACACAGTTGGCATTTGACCAAGATATTTATATCACCCAGCATGGGTATATGTAAAATGACACCCCAAAACACATTGCCCAACTTCTCCTGAGTACAGCGATACCAGATGTGTGACACTTTTTTGCAGCCTAGGTGGGCAAAGGGGCCCACATTCCAAAGAACACCTTGGGACAAAAATTTCAATCTTTCATGGACTCAATATGCCCCTCATGGAATACCTTGGGGTGTCTTCGTTCCGGAATGGGGTCACATGTGGGGTACTTATACTGCCCTGGCATTTTAGGGGCCCTACAGCGTCAGAAGAAGTCTGGAATATAAATGTCTAAAAAAATTTACGCATTTGGATTCCGTGAGGGGTATGGTGAGTTCATGTGAGATTTTATTTTTTGACACAAGTTAGTGGAATATGAGACTTTGTAAGAAAAAACAAAAATAAACAAAAAATTTCCGCTAACTTGTGCCCAAAAAAATGTCTACATGGAGTCTTACAGGGGGTGATCAATGACAGGGGGGTGATCAGGGAAAATAAAAACTTCCATGAACTCACTATGCCCATCACGAAATACCTTGGGGTGTCTTCTTTCCAAAATGGGGTCACTTGTGGGGTAGTTATACTGCCCTGGCATTCTAGGGGCCCTAATATACAGCCTGGGAGAGCCGCCGCAATGACGCCTTTCGGCGTTAGCGTGGCGGCAAGCGGTTAAGTACAGTTACACATACACAGAATATATGCTGCTGACCTCAGATCTGTAATCTGTAGGTCAATAGTAACTCACATAATCAGCATGATTAGCCCTACCAGGCAGTATATCTAGTTGGTCCTGGTGACAGAGACGCTTTAATATTAACCCCTTAAGGACCCTGCCATTTTTCACCTTAAGGACCAGGCCATTTTTAGCAAATCTGACGTGTCACTTTAGGTGGTAATAACTTTAAAAACACTTACTTATCCAGGCCATTCCGAGATAGTTTTCTCATCACATATTGTACTTCATGACAGTGGTAAAAACTGAGTCAAAGAAATTCATTTTTATTTATATAAAAAAAAAATATATACCAAATATACAAAAAATTGGCAAATTTAAAATTTCTCTACTTTTATAATAGTTAGTAATAACTCTAAAAATAGTTAATACTTTACATTCCCCATATGTCTACTTCATGTTTGGATCATTTTGTGAATGCCATTTTATTTTTGGGGGGCGTTAGAAGGCTTAGAAGTTTAAATGCAAATCTTGAAATGTTTCTGAAAATTTCCAAAACCTACTTTTTAAGAACCAGTTCAAGTTTGTAGTCACTTTGTGAGGCTTACATAATAGAAACCACCCAAAAATGACCCCATTTTAGAAACTACACCCCTCAAAAGTATTCAAAACAGATTTTACAAACTTTGTTAACCCTTTAGGTGTTCCACAAGAATTAATGGAAAATGGAGATGAAATTTCAGAATTTCACTTTTTTGTCACATTTTTTTCCACTAACAAAGCAAGGGTTAACAGCCAAACAAAACTCAATATTTATTGCCCCGATTCTGTAGTTTACAGAAACACCCCATATGTAGTCATAAACTGCTGTACGGGCACACGGCAGGGCGCAGAAGGAAAGGAAAGCCATATGGTTTTTGGAAGGCAGATTTCATTGGGATAATTTTAAGCTGCCATGTCACATTTGAAGACCCCCTGATGCACCCCTAGAGTAGAAACTCCAAAAAATTACCCCATTTTGGAAACTACGGGCTAAGGTGGCAGTTTTGTTAGTACTATTTTAGGGTACATATGAATTTTGGTTGCTCTATATTACACTTTTTGTGATGTAAGGCGACAAAAAATGTTTTTTTTACACAATTTTTATTTTAGGTTTCCTACGGTGTTCACCTGAGGGGTTAGGTCATGTGGTATTTTTATAGAACAGATTGTTACGGACGCAGTAATACCTAATATGGCTTTTTTTTTTTACTTTAATTTGGGAAAAGGGTATTTTTGTTTTTTACTTGAAACTTTATTTTTTTGTAAAGCTTTATTTTGTTTAACTTTTTTCACTTAATTTTTTGTCGCACTATGGGACTTCAAGATTTCAGGGTCTGATCCCTGTTTCAATACAGCACAATACATCTGTAAGACGCTAACCGTTGCCTAGGAGACCCAGCCCTGGGGCTGGGTCTCCTGGGCTTCCATAGCTGGCAGTCCCCATGCCTGTTCAAGGCATTGGGGCTGCCATAGCAACCATCGGGTCTCCATCACCGCAGCACAAGTACCCGATGGGGATGTAAAAGCTGCCGCAAACCCCCTATATGCCACGGTCAGAGGGTTAATCAGCCGGCATCAGTGTTTTCACCGATGCTGGCAGATACAGCCAGGCCCCTGCTGCTGATCGCGACACCGCGTTAACCCTAGGACGAGAATGCTCGTCCTAGTGGGTTAAGTACCGGCCAGTTAGGACAAGCATTTTCATCCTAGGTCCTGAACGAGTTAAGGTGGCATGTGCAGTTATGGGTTGTAATGATTATCATATGCCTTACGGTATATATTTTAACCCGTTAACACATAACCACGTACATGTGCGTCATTATGCTTAAAGGGGTTCTGCGGTTCTTCTTTGATGACCTATCTTCTGGATAGATCATCAGCATCTGATCGGCGAGGTCCAACACCCAGGACACCCGCTGATCAGCTGTTTGAGAAGACAACAGTGCTGGCACTAGCGCCGCGGCCTTCTCACTGTTTACCGCAGGCCCAGTGACGTCAGAATCCCATAAACTGTAATAGTATTCAATTGTGGTGTATGGGACAAGCGATCAGAAGATTTCACGTTCCAGTCACCTAAGGGGACTAAAAGTTACTGAAAGCCACTGACCATTTGACTTCAAGTTTCTATTAATATACCGCCTGCGGGGGAATAAATCAGTTTCACCACACAAAGAATTTTTTCCCGTTTTACATATTCAAGACATGGTAAATTAAATGGTGCCATTAAAAAAAAGTTCCATACTTGTCTCACAAATAAGCCCTCATGTGGCTCATGCACAACGGCTGTGTGCATGAGGCCTTAATTGCAGCTCCAAGCTGGATACACAAGATGCATGGGCAGTTTAATAATTCATTCACATCTATATTACAGCACAATATAAATTTTACAAGCAAAAATTGATCATAGAAATGAGCAGGGGACTTCCACATCTAAAGACTTAGGGGCGCATTTATTAAGACCTACGTTTTAATAAGCTCCAGAGCTGGCAGTGGATCCGCCGAAAGTTATGAAGAGGTGCCAGCCTCTCTATAACTTCGGCGCATCCAGCGCCAGTTCCAAATGTAAGACAGCTTCCGAGCTGTCTTACATATAGACCCTTTTCTACGCCTAAAACAGGCATAGAAAATAAGAAATGAGACTGGGGGCCGACCAACAGTTTTAGAACTGGCGTGAGCAGGGTGAAGGCGCAAATAATCATTGCCCCGCTATCTGCGCCTGGAATATGGCTAACTTAGGCATATTTCAGCTTAGTAAATGACCCCCCCCCCCCTTACTCTTTGGTAGTCATACCATATGTACTATATATGTTTATTTTATGCTATTCATAGAGTAATAGAAATATATGGTTGGTATGGTGGGAGCTTAAAAATAAAACATATCTACTCTTTGATATCACACTTGGTACAGGAAGAAAGTCTCTTGAAAACTAGAATAGGTTTTGTTTGTGTTACCACAATTTATACATTCAGTGATGTAACCTGTGTACTGAATAACTATTATACCCTATTATACACTTCTTATGCAGAACCTGACATACTGTATGTCATATTTAATGGACAGCATTTGCCTATGTTGTTTTTTAAGAAATAGGTTTGTGTAAATTGTACATATGAAAAAAATATAATAAAGCTATATTTTATACATGTTTTATATATTATTTGATATCATTAAAGAGAGTCAGTCAGCTTGTTTTAGCTTATTAAACTATGTAAAGTGGCCTTGTGGATTAAAAAGGGAAAGGAAGAGCTCATCATGAAGAGGGATGAAATTCGGGTGCATCGTACATCATTCAGTGCATTTCTCATTTCAGCAAATGGCATTTATCATGTAGAGAACGTTAATACAAGGCACTTACTAATGTATTGTGATTGTCCATATTGTCTCCTTTGCTGGCTTCATTCATTTTTCCATTACATATCCAGAGGTTACAACCACCCTGCACTCCAGCAGTGGTGGTCGTGCTTGCACACTATAGGAAAAAGTGCCGGCCGGGACCACGGGAGTACACATAGGCCAGCACTTTTAGCTATAGTGTTTGAGCATGTCCACTGCTTAGATAGTGATATTTTCTTAATGGTAGCAGAAATATGCAACTGGTCTTGTTTGAAACCTGACAGTCCAGGCTTTCATACAAGACCAGAATGACAGCTCTAGTCCAAGCAGAGGAGAAATCACTGTTAGAAATAGAGTCAGGAATAATCGCGGGTAAAATCTGATTTCACGTTCAGCTTCATTCACAGAATCCCGATTTCTATCATCCCCTGTACTGAACAGATTTATGTCATTCTGGAATGTCAGCTTTCAGACAATACAAAGCCCATATTTCTAGCTGGTAAACCAGAGATATAAGCAGCTAAAGCAAGTGAATGGGATTGAGCAGTTGTAATTAGATTGTTCTACCGCTGCAAAGGAGACGACATGCAGGTAATTTTAAAGCGAAAGCAGTGCTCGCATAAGTGCTTCTACCCCCTTCAAACAGCTGAAGCATAGGTCATTAACCACCTCAGCCCCCCTAGCTTAAACCCCCTTCATGACCAGAGCACTTTTTACACTTCTGCACTACACTACTTTCACGGTTTATTGCTCAGTCATACAACTTACCACCCAAATGAATTTTACCTCCTTTTCTTCTCACTAATAGAGCTTTAATTTGGTGGTATTTCATTGCTGCTGACATTTTTACTTTTTTGTTATTAATCGAAATTTAACAACATTTTTGAAAAAAATACATTTTTTACTTTCAGTTGTAAAATTTAGCAAAAAAACGACATCCATATATAAATTTTTCGCTAAATTTATTGTTCTACATGTCTTTGATAAAAAATAAAAATAAAATAAACTTTTACCCAAAAAATTGTTTGGGTAAAAGTTATAGCATTTACAAACTATGGTACAAAAATGTGAATTTCCGCTTTTTCAAGCAGCTCTGACTTTCTGAGCACCTGTCATGTTTCCTGAGGTTCTACAATGCCCAGACAGTAGAAAAACCCCACAAATGACCCCATTTCGGAAAGTAGACACCCTAAGGTATTCGCTGATTGGCATAGTGAGTTCATAGAAATTTTTATTTTTTGTCACAAGTTAGCAGAAAGTGATTTTTTTTTTTTTCCGTACAAAGTCTCATATTCCACTAACTTGTGACAAAAAATAAAAACTTCCATGAACTCACTATGCCCATCATGAAATACCTTGGGGTGTCTTCTTTCCAAAATGGGGTCACTTGTGGGGAAGTTATACTGCCCTGGCTTTTTAGGGGCCCAAATGCGTGCAAAGTAGTTTGAAATCAAAATCTGTAAAAAAAAAAATGGCCTGTGAAATCCGAAAGGTGCTCTTTGGAATGTGGGCCCCTTTGCCCACCTAAGCTGCAAAAAAGTACATATACCCATGCTGGGTGAGAGAAATATCTTGGTCAAATGCCAACTTTGTATAAAGAAAAAAAAAATGGGGAAAGTTGTCTTTTGCCGAGATATTTCTCTCACCCAGCATGGGTATATGTAAAATTACACCCCAAAACACATTCCCCAACATCTCCTCAGTACGGCGATACCACATGTGTGACACTTTTTTGCCGCCTAGGTGGGCAAAGGGGCCCACATTCCAAAGAGCACCTTTCGGATTTCACAGGCCATTTTCTACAGATTTTGATTGCAAACTACTTTGCACGCATTTGGGCCCCTAAAATGCCAGGGCAGTATAACTACCCCACAAGTGACCCCATTTTGGAAAGAAGACACCCCAAGGTATTCCGTGAGGGGCATGGCGAGTTCCTAGAATTTTTTATCACAAGTTAGTGGAATATGAGACTTAATGTAATAAAAAAATTTAAAAAAAATGTAATAAAAGAAAAAAATCATCATCATTTTCCGCTAACTTGTGACAAAAAATAAAAAATTCTAGGAACTCGCCATGCCCCTCACGGAATACCTTGGGGTGTCTTCTTTCCAAAATGGGGTCACTTGTGGGGTAGTTATACTGCCCTGGCATTTTAGGGGCCTATATGCGTGAGAAGTAGTTTGAAATCTAAATCTGTAGAAAATGGCCTGTGAAATCCGAAAGGTGCTCTTTGGAATGTGGGCCCCTTTGCCCACCTAGGCGGCAAAAAAGTGTCACACATGTGGTATCGCCGTACTGAGGAGAAGTTGGGGAATGTGTTTTGGGGTGTCATTTTACATATACCCATGCTGGGTGAGCGAAATATCTCAGCAAAAGACAACTTTTCCCATTTTTTATACAAAGGTGGCATTTGACCAAGATATTTCTCTCACCCAGCATGGGTATATGTAAAATGACACCCCAAAACACATTCCCCAACTTCTTCTGAGTACGGCGATACCACATGTGAGACACTTTTTTGCAGCCTAGATGCGCAAAGGTGCCCAAATTCCTTTTAGGAGGGCATTTTTAGACATTTGGATCCCAGACTTCTTCTCACGCTTTAGGGCCCCTAAAAAGCCAGGGCAGTATAAATACCCCACATGTGACCCCATTTTGGAAAGAAGACACCCCAAGGTATTCAATGAGGGGCCTGGCAAGTTCATAGAATTTTTTAGTTTTTTGGCATAAGTTAGCGGAAATAGATTTTTTATTTTCTCACAAAGTCTCACTTTCCGCTAACTTGGGACAAAAATTTCAATCTTTCATGGACTCAATATGCACCTCAGCGAATACCTTGGGGTGTCTTCTTTCCAAAATGGGGTCATTTGTGGGGTGTTTGTACTGCCCTGGCATTTGAGGGTCTCCGCAATCATTACATGTATGGCCAGCATTAGGAGTTTCTGCTATTCTCCTTATATTGAGCATACAGGTAATGAGATTTTTTTTTTTTTCCGTTCAGCCTCTGGGCTGAAAGAAAAAAAATGAACAGCACAGATTTCTTCATTCACATCGATCAATGTGGATGGAAAAAAAAATCTCTGCCAAAAAAAAAAAAAAAGGGAAAGGCGTCTGCCAAGACATCCATACCCACTTAGCTCGTATGCCCTGGCAAACCTGATTTCTCCATTCACATCAATCGATGTGGATGAATAAATCATTGCCGGGATTTTTTTTTTATATATATACAAAGTGTTTGCCAAAGCATATGAACACCGCCGCCTCCTCAGCTCATATGCCTCGGCAAACGTATCTTTTACTGCAGAGGAGAAATCTCGTCTTGCAGCGCCGCATACACCGACTGTTGTGTAATCTGACAGCAGCGCAATGCTTCTGTCAGAATGCACATCAGTGCTGCAGCTAGTCGATCGGTTGGTCCACCTGGAAAGTAAAAAAAAAAAGAAAAAAAACAGGCCGCAACGCAATAAATTTTATTAACTTTATAATAACCTTTGAACAGAACATATAAACTTTATTTAACTTTTGGAACTGAACGTTAACTTTTTTGCTTACTGGTGTTTTTTTTTTAGCTTTATAGGACAAACCTCTCCTTCCCCATGGGACAATGTGCAAAGCGCAAATCGCCCAAAGATGTGGCGAAGTACATTATGCACTTTGTCCCAGGTGAAAGGAGAGGTTTGCAGCAGCTGTGTGTGAATGGGCCCTAATAGCCCTGTGTGCCTGTCCTGTGAGATGTGATCCCTATGCTAAGTGTACCTGTGTGTGGTACTTCCGGAAACACTCCCCTAAGCATAGGGCAGGGTAGTCAGGACAGAAATAGCGGGTGTCACACCTTATTCCACTCCTGCTACAGACACAACATCTTTTTCGGGGTGACGGTTGGGTTGAGGTACCAGCAATGACATTGGGGAAATGTCGCTCGTGTAGACGGCTAACTACACTGGTGGATGGGGCCACGGAACCTCCTGGATACAGGAGGTTCTCGATGATCTCTTCCTGAAATTTGAGGAAGGATCCTGTTCTCCCAGCCTTACTGTAGAGAACAAAACTATTATATGCAGCCAATTGAATCAAATATACAGACACCTTCTTATACCAGCGTCTGGAAACTAAATACAGAGCCAACATCTGGTCATTGAAGTCCCCCCCCTCCCATGTGAAGGTTATAGTCGTGGACTGAGAGGGGCTTTTCAATGACACGGGTTGCTCGCTCAATTTGGATTGTCGTGTCTGCGTGAATGGAGGAGAGCATGTAAACGTCACGCTTGTCTCTCCATTTCACCGCGGGCAGTTCTTGGTTACACAAGGCAGCCCTCTCCCCCCTTGCAAGACGGGTGGTAACGAGCCGTTGGGGGAAGCCCGCGCGACTAGTTCGCGTGGTGCCACAGCAGCCAATCTGTTCTAGAAACAAATGCCTGAAGAGGGCCACACTTGTGTAGAAATTGTCCACATAAAGATGGTACCCCTTGCCAAATAAGGGTGACACCAAGTCCCAGACTGTCTTCCCACTGCTCCCCAGGTAGTCAGGGCAACCGACCGGCTCCAGGGTCTGATCTTTTCCCTCATAGATCCGAAATTTGTGGGTATAGCCTGTGGCCCTTTCACAGAGCTTATACAATTTGACCCCATACCAGGCGCGCTTGCTTGGGATGTATTGTTTGAAGCCAAGGCGCCCAGTAAAATGTATTAGGGACTCGTCTACGCAGATGTTTTGCTCAGGGGTATACAAATCTGCAAATTTCTGGTTGAAGTGGTTTATGAGGGGCTGAATTTTGTGGAGCCGGTCAAAAGCTGGGTGGCCTCTGGGACGGGAGGTGGTGTAGTCGCTAAAGTGCAGGAAACGCAGGATGGTCTCAAATCGTGTCCTGGACATAGCAGAGAACATGGGCATGTGATGAATTGGGTTCGTGGACCAATATGACCGCAATTCATGCTTTTTGGTTAGACCCATGTTGAGGAGAAGGCCCAGAAAAATTTTAATTTTGGAAACTTGGACTGGTTTCCACCGGAAAGGCTGGGCATAAAAAGCTTCCCGGGTTGGCGGAAATAAATTGAGTGGCATACTGATTTGTTTCTGCCACAACTAAGTCCAAGAGCTCCGCAGTCAAGAACAGCTCAAAAGAATCCCAGGGCCGAACCGATCTGACCTGTCTCAACCCGAACTCCAGACTGGGCGGTGAAAGGGGGAACTACAGGTGCGGCTGAAGTTGGGGACTGCCAATCAGGGTTTGCCAGCACCTCAGGGATTCTAGGGGCTCTACGGGCCTGTCTGTGCGGTGGCTGCGACGGGGTAACTACTGCACGTGCCACCTTCAACTGCCCTTCTGGTGCTCGCCACTTCACCATGTTGTACGGCAGTGCTGGTACTAGGTCCAGGATAGGCTGCGCTGCTGGTGTATGCCTCACCACGTAATCCGACAGCGCCAGCCCCATTCTGCTGCCCTTGAAGCGGATCCTGCGCAACCTGTGGTCTAGCGACACGGGGCCGGGTACGCCTGGTGCTATCAGGGACCTCAACCTCCTCGTCCGAACTTTGGGTCAGACTGCCACTGCTTTCTACAGGTTCATATTCTGACCTGCTAGATTCATCAGATGAGGGTTTCCATTCCTCATCCAACTGGGTCAGAAGCCTATATGCAGTGCTCCAGACAAAAAAAAATTACCAGGAGCCATTGGCTCCTAAACTAAAAAAGTTAGGAGCCAAATTACATTTTTTAGTCGCCAAATTTAAAATGCATATAATAAAAAAAAAAAGGACTTTGAGAAGATGAGACGCAGGTCACAGTAGTGAGCCAGCACTACATATAGGAGAAAACAGCACCACATACCTCTCACATCCAGGGACATCTTCTGGGGGACAAGGTGACTTAAAAATGGCGAATTGCGTGGTTTAGAGTTTTGTTTGTTTTTTTCTGTTACAGTTTTCACCGAGCGGAAATATTTTTTTATATTTTAATAGCTCACACTTTTTGGGACGTGGCGATATGTAATATAAAATTTACAAACAATAAAGAATTAACATATGTAAAACTGGGAAGGGGGCCATTTAAACTTTTAGTATTTTGGTGTTTTTTTGTTTAACTTTTTATTTAATAACCATTTCTTCCCTTAGGACTAGAACCTGGATCTTTTCATCCCTTGTGCTATTCACCCTGATAGAGATCTATCAGGGTGAATAGGATCTCACACATCTCCCTGCTGCCCTGTGCTCTGTACACACAGCAGCAGGGAGCTGAACATGGCAGCCAGGGCTCCAGTAGCGTCCTGGCTGCCATGGTAACGATCTGAGCCCCAGCAGTGTAATCTGCCACTGCCACCAATAGGGGGGATGGGACCCTGTGGCCACCATATAACAATGGGGGAGGGGGGGGGGGGACTTGTGGCCAGTGATAATGGGGGGGGGGGGGGGGGTGAGGCTTTGGGAGGGCGCACTGCATCACCAATGAATGTACGGTAATTAAAGAGGACCTTTCGTGGGCCCAAAGAATATTAACTTATTAGTAGCAGGCTGCATAGAGCGGCGCCCAGGGATCTAAGTGCACTTACTATTAGTCCTGGGCGCCGCTCCGTTCACCCGCTGTGGCCCCCGGTAATTTCAACATTCAGAGCAAGGAGGAGACGCCAGTGTCTGTCCTTCCCCCTGACAGCAGCGCTGACCAATCACAGCGCAGAGAGAGGAAGAAAAAAAACAACTCCCTCTCCCTGCGCTGTGATTGGTCAGCGCTGCTGTCAGGGGGAAGGACGGACACTGGCGTCTCCTCCTCCTTGCTCTGAATGTTGAAATTACCGGGGGCCACAGCGGGTGAACGGAGCGGCGCCCAGGACTAATAGTAAGTGCACTTAGATCCCTGGGCGCCGCTCTATGCAGCCTGCTACTAATAAGTTCATATTCTTTGTACCTATGAAAGGCCCTCTTTAACTCCTGTCGGCAGCGGTATAACAGACCCGGCCTCAATAACAGGGCATGCGATCTGTGGCACCTGAGGGGTTAATTACCGCAGATCGCATGCCCTGTTATTGAGGCCGGGTGCCGGGTCTGTGATACCGCTGCCTATACTTATGTTTTACATTCATTGGTGGCGCAGTGGCGACAGCTCCTCCCCTCCTCCTCCTCCCTGCTATCTGCCCATTGGTGGCAGTGGCGGCCGCGTCACAGTGGAGAGGGAGGGACTCCTTCCTTCTCCACTGACTGTGCTACGAGAACATAGGCTGCGCAGGATCGCGGCGGTACAGTCGCAAATGGCGACAAGACTGAAAAGTCTTGTCGCCATCTGCAAATTTTAAGGCGCATTGGCGACCGTTTTGGTCGCCATCTGGAGCCCTGATATGCCTCTTCAGAAGAATACCCCCTGTTTGACATTTGGGCTACTAAATTTAGGGGTATTCCCTGAGACTACCCAAGAAAAAAAGCAAGCCTGTCTTACAAATGGGAGGCTAGCGAAGTACCGGAGGCCGCTGCGGTTGATAAAAAAAATATCAAAACTTTTTTTTTTTTTTTATCGCCGCAGCGCTTGTAAAGTGATTGTGCAGTGATAAAAAAAATAATTTTTGGTCACTGCGGCGGGGCTGGCGTGGGTGAACGCACGTGTGGGCGACCGATCAGGCAAACACTGCGTTTTGGGTGGAGGGCGAACTAAGGTGACACTAATACTATTATAGATCTGACTGTGATCAGTTTTGATCACTTCCAGATACTATAAAAGTACAAATGCTGATTAGCGATACGCTAATCAGCGAATAAGGGACTGCGGTGCGGTGGGCTGGGCGCTAAACGATCGCTGAACTACCTAACCAAGGGACCTAAACTATACCTAAAACCTAACAGTCAATACCAGTGGAAAAAAAAAAGTGACAGTTTACACTGATCACTTTTTTCCCTTTCACTAGTGATTGACAGGGGCAAGAAGGGGTGATCAAGGGGTTAATTAGGGTGCAGGGGGGTGATCTGGGGCTGTGTGTGGTGTTTGGTGCTACTCACTGTGAAGCCTGCTCCTCTGCTGAGACCAACCGACGAAAAGGACCAGTAGAGGAGCAGGGAAGCCATTTAACACATTATATTTACAAATATAATGTGTTAGATGGCTTCTGAATGGAGATTTTAAAAAATCGCAACGATCATTGGCTGGCAGGCTGGTGACGAAATTGTGCTTAAACTTTTGCCAGCCCGCGATGCGCGGGCCGGCTCAGACCGAAATCTCGCGCCTCGCGAGATGACGCACGGATGCGTCCAGGAGGAATGAATCGACCGCCTCCCGGACGCATCCGTGCGTTACGCGGTCCAGAGGAGGTTAATATCTTAGCACTGCACAGCCCCTTTAGGCTAGATTCACACAACCCTATGCGTTTTGTGGTCTGCAAATTGCGGATCCGCAAAAACAAAAAATGGATGACGTCCGTATGGCATCCGTTTTTTTGCGGATCCATTGTAACAAGGCCTATCCTTAGAATAGGACATGTTCTATTTTATTATTTTTTTGCAGGGCTAAGGAACAAACATATGGATGCGGATAGCACACTGTGTGCTGTCCGCATTTTCTTGCGGACCCATTGAAATAAATGGGTCTGCATCCTATCCACAAAAAAAAAAAGGAACTGACACGAAAACAAAATACATTTGTGTTAATGTAGCCTTAATCTCTCTTGATGCACGTTTTAATAGTATATTAGTGTTCTACAATTTTGCAAGAATTCCTGGCTACACAGACTATTGTCATTACCATACCTAATAAGGTTTCCTTATCACCAAAGAGTTATAGACCAATATCCCTAATAAATATAGATTATAAGCCATTTACTTCTGTCCTTGCCAAGCACCTAAATCGACTACTATTAGGACTCATATGCACACGACCATGGTTTTTGTCCACATCCAATCCGCATTTTTTGCAGATCGGATGCAGACCCATTCATATCAATGGGGCCGCAAAAGATGCAGACAGCACACCCCTGGATGGACACCCTGCAAAAATGGATATGGTCGTGTGCAGGAGCCCTAAAAGTGAGTAAAATAAATAAAGTGAGTAAAATAAATTACTTCCATCTCTGATTCACAGAGATCAGGTGGGATTTATTCCTGCCCAGCAAGTGCTTGATAATATCAGGAAATTTACTAAGGCTGGTATTCACATTTGCTGCTTCTGTGTTTTTAGAGGTTTGTGTGGTATACTGAAGTACAGTTATAAGCATTTCATACATTTAACTTTTGACAAATACATGCAAATACTCAATATTTCCAATGTTAGCCCTTCTTTTTCGAGATTTCTGCAATTTGCCCTTACATGCTGGATATCAGCTTCTGGGCCAAATCCAGACTGATAGCAAGCCATTTTGCCTAATCAGTGCTTGGAGTTGATCAAAATTTCTGTATTTTTGTTTGTCCACCCGCTTCTTGAGGACTGACCACAAATTCTCAATTTGAGATCTGAGGAGTTTCCCGGGCCATGGGCACCAACTTTCAACATTTTGTTCACAGAGTCACTTTGTTATCACTTTTGCCTTGTGACATGGTGCTCCATCATGCTGGAAAAAATTGCTCCTAGATTGTTGTGAGAAGTTGCCCTCGGAGGATGTTCTTTACTCATGGCAGTGTTTTTAGGCAAAAAAAATTGTGAGACAACTCCTTTGGATGAGAAGCAACCCCACACATGAATGGTCTCAGGATGCTTTACTGTTGGCATGACACAGGACTGAAGGTAGGGCTTTCCTTTTCTTCTGCAGACAATGATTTTTCCAGAAGTTTCAAACAGTCTAAAGGGCGCTTCAGAGAAAAATAAATAACCCAGGCCCTCTGCAATCCAATCCCTGTACTTCCTGCAGAATGTCAGTCTCTGATGTTTTTCTTGGACAGAAGTGGCTTTGTGGCCCTTCCTGCCACCAGACCATCTTCCCAAAAACTTTGCATCACTGTGTGTGCAGCAGCAAGTTCTATACTGGTGGTGACCCAATCCCATAGCTGAATCCCCTTTAGGAGACAGTCCTGGCACATGCTGGACTTTCTTGGATTCCCTGCCTTCTTCACAGCAAATTAACTTCTCTTCTTGGAGTTCTTAATGATCCAATAAATAGTTGATTTAGGTGCAAGAATAGGTCATCAATATGAGATCGTCAGGGTTCTGAGCCCAGGGACCCCCACGATCAGGTGCATAAAGAGGCCGCAGAAATCAGTCAACGCTTAGGCCTCTTTCTAGGTCAGTGACCTCACGTTCATAGGTCACATGGCCTAGGTACAGCTCAGTCCCATTCAAGTGAATGGGGCTGTGCTGCGATACCAAGCACAGCCACTATCGAATGGACATACTGGGCTTGGTAAACTGCAAGGAGACTCTAGTGAGCACTGTGGCTTACTCAAATATCTATCAGGATAGGCCATCAATATGAAGGTCTCAGAAAACTCCTTTAATGCAAATTGCCATCATAAAAACGGAAGCAGCAAACTTTGTGAAAACCAAAACTTGTGTCAGTCTCAAAACTTTTGACCACAACTGTACAACACTGTTACTGCTGAAGTCAAAAGAAGCAGTGATGTAGTAACCAGCTGACTGTGCTGTGTACTTCTGGTGACAGAGCTAAATCTGACCAGCTGATTGGCGTCGCGGGGTGTTGAAACCCCAATAATCAGGTAGTGATGGCCATTCCTTAGTAATGGATGGACAATCCTTTCAACACTTAAGGGGAAATTAATCTTGCCCAGTTTCTTGCGCACGCATGATTAGTGGATAATATTTTGTGACCTTGGGGTTTTATACTGTTCAAGCCACTTTTTAAAACAATGGGCAGGGCCGCCAACAGATTTCTTACTACCTGTTTATTAACTGCAACATGGATTGCCAGAAATTAACTAAATTAGTAGCACTGTGCCCCTTTATAAATTTGGCATATCTTACTCCAGTGCATTTCTGTAAGTTTCTATTCCAGGATTCATGACAGATCTTGGCCCAGGAGTGACTGCTTATAGGTAAAAATGTATTTTAAATATATAAATAAATCCTTCCCTCGAACTAAGGGTAGATTTATGGAGACTGGCGTTTCGTATGAGCAATCACTCAAAGCTCAAGATATATCATGAACACTTTAAAGATGGGGTTTTACATAGACCATAGCAATGTGCTGCATTTCATTTGTCAACAAAAAAAAGGTCATAGCTAATGTATTATAAACATGAAAAAGGTATAAAGCAACATGCAGTACTACAACATATAAATGCACTGCAGTGGCTTTTTTGTTTTAGTAGAAAACAATGCAGGTGGTATTTATCCACATGATGCCATGAGGTAATACAACCAAAAGCCAGCAAAGTGCTTGACTTTAGGGGAGTCCAAGCTTCCTCACACATACAAGTGACCAAAAGAGAATCCATCTTCTCTATAGTGAGCAGAAACGATTTGTAGTACACCACAAAATATCAAATTTTAGCTTCTTCCTGCGGAAGTTGTAAAGGAGAAAAAAAAAAAAAGCAGTTTCCGAAACGGTATTGTTTCTTTTTATTGTATTAATATGTCTGAAAGATAACTTTGTACAGATTATGTCACCTGTCAGAGTAAGCGATACAGAGTGACAGTGACACAGAACAGTCTTTTTCATCAGGATTCAGCACAGCTCATGACCCGTCTGGCTGCATTAAATTGTATCCAAGATTTGCGACAAGGCTGTAATAGATGTTTTCTCACATTGTCTTTCGTTTCCTCACCCCAGACATTGGCTTGTACGCTGGCAGAGGAAGTTCCAGTATGCCCAGTCTGTGCCCCTCACCCAGAGACAAGCTGGTAAACATTACTCTCTTGCTTATCTTCAGCCTCATGGCTCTAGCGATTTGAAGCATCCTAATGAAACACATGAAAACCAGACATATGATGATATCCTGCTGGAGACAAAATACCCTATCTGTATTCCAGTACATATTCTTCAGAAAGCAGTAATGTACTAACCAGAGAATAGCTACATTAGCCACCACTAACATAGCAAATATCTAAAAATCTAAATCTGTGAATACCAATAAAAGATCAGTGTTGTACAAGGGGTGCTGATAGTCTTCAGTGCACATATAGGAGACAGTCAACATAGCAACCCTAGATGTCAATGAGTGCACAAACAGCAAATTAGAAGCCAGAAAAGCGATTCCTTACACCTGAGCTAAAAAGCCAAATGAGAGGAGGGGCATATGTTGCAGGCTAATGTCCGGGACCCAGACTTAGGGGGAGGCTACTTAAATGACTCATTCTATTCCCAGGGTGCATCTACACACAATGCTGTCATACCTGTTCTCTGTCAGTTTTAGATCCCTCTGTAATAATGTCAGATCCACTTGAAAATCAGAAATATGCAATGCCAATGCTAGGGCATATGACACAATTTTACATTTCATTGTCGCCGATATTGAATTCTGTACCCTAGAAAAGGAAAGTAATTTCATGTTATTTGGCAGCTGAGCACGCAATGCATAATTTACATCATCTTATGATTTATGGAGATATATATAGTACAGACCAAAAGTTTGGACACACCTTCTCATTCAAAAAGTTCTCTTTATTTTCATGACTATGAAAATTGTAGATTCACACTAAAGGCATCAAAACTATGAATTAGCACATGTGGAATTATATACATAACAAAAAAGTGTGAAACAACTGAAAATATGTCATATTCTAGGTTCTTCAAAGTAGCCACCTTTTGCTTTGATTACTGCTTTGCACACTCTTGGCATTCTCTTGATGAGCTTCAAGAGGTAGTCACCTGAAATGGTCTTCCAACAGTCTTGAAGGAGTTCCCAGAGATGCTTAGCACTTGTTGGCCCTTTTGCCTTCACTCTGCGGTCCAGCTCACCCCAAACCATCTCGATTGGGTTCAGGTCCGGTGACTGTGGAGGCCAGGTCATCTAGCGCAGCACCCCATCACTCTCCTTCATGGTCAAATAGCCCTTACACAGCCTGGAGGTGTGTTTGGGGTCATTGTCCAAATAAATGATGGTCCAACTAAACGCAAACCGGATGGAATAGCATGCCGCTGCAAGATGCTGCGGTAGCCATGCTGGTTCAGTATGCCTTCAAATTTTGAATAAATCCCCAACAGTGTCACCAGCAAAGCACCCCCACACCATCACACCACCTCCTCCATGCTTCATGGTGGGAACCAGGCATGTAGAGTCCATCCGTTCACCTTTTCTGCGTCGCACAAAGACACTGTGGTTGGAACCAAAGATCTCAAATTTGGACTCATCAGACCAAAGCACAGATTTCCACTGGTCTAATGTCCATTCCTTGTGTTCTATAGCCCAAACAAGTCTCTTCTGCTTGTTGCCTGTCCTCTACCATGAAGGCCAGATTCACACAGTCTCCTCCTAACAGTTGTTCTAGAGATGTGTCTGCTGCTAGAACTCTGTGTGGCATTGAGCTGGTCTCTAATCTGAGCTGCTGTTAACCTGCGATTTCTGAGGCTGGTGACTCGGATGAACTTATCCTCCGCAGCAGAGGTGACTCTTGGTCTTCCTTTCCTGGGGCGGTCCGCATGTGAGCCAGTTTCTTTGTAGCGCTTGATGGTTTTTGTGACTGCACTTGGGGACACTTTCAAAGTTTTCCCAATTTTTCGGACTGACTGACCTTCATTTCTTAAAGTAATGATGGCCACTCGTTTTTCTTTACTTAGCTGCTTTTTTCTTGCCATAATACAAATTCTAACAGTCTATTCAGTAGGACTATCAGCTGTGTATCCACCTGACTTCTCCACAACGCAACTGATGGTCCCAACCCCATTTATAAGGCAAGAAATACCACTTATTAAACCTGACAGGGCACACCTATGAAGTGAAAACCATTTCAGGTGACTATCTCTTGAAGCTTATGAAGAGAATGCCAAGAGTGTGCAAAGCAAATGTGGCTACTTTGAAGAACCCAGAATATGAAATTTTCAGTCGTTTCACACTTTTTTGTTATGTATATAATTCCACATGTGTTAATTCATAGTTCTGATGCCTTCAGTGTGAATCTACAATTTTCATAGTCATGAAAATAAAGAAAACTCTTTGAATGAGAAGGTGTGTCCAAACTTTTGGTCTGTACTGTATAATGTGATGGAAAAATTAATCCAGCCAGTAAAAGGAGGCAATATGGACAATCACAATACATTAGTAAGTGTCTTGTATTAACTTTCACTACATGATAAATGCCACTTACTGAAGTGAGACTTCTCTTTGGGCCAGTTAAAGGAGTTAAGTATTTTGTGGGCTAATGAAAGAAAAATTGTTCAGACAGTATGTGAGACAGCCCCCAAGCATTGAAGCCCCAGTTATGGCTGTACGTGCCGTTCTGCAAATTGTGGAACACACAGACGCCATCCGTGTTTTGCAGATCCGCAATTTGCAGACCGTGAAGGCAGTAAAGCATGGTGGTGCAAAAATCATGATATGGAGATGTTTCTCATGCCATGGTGTTCGGCCTGTTTATCGCATATGAGGAATCAAGAATATATCAAAATATTGAGGGGATCATGTTGCCATTTGCTGAAGAAGTGCCCTTGAAATGGGTGTTTCAACCAGACAATGATCCAACCCCCCAGTAAGCGAATATCATCTTGGTTACAGACAAACAGGGCTGAGGTAATGAAGTCAACCCTGATCCATTCTCATCTCAATTACTGTAACTCATTATTAATTAGTCTCCCCCTCACTAAACTCTACCCTCTCCAATCTATCCCAAATGCAGCAGCCAGACTCATCTTTTTGTCTACTTCGATGCCTCCACCCTGTGCCAGTCACTGCACTGGTTACCCATACAGTATAGAATCTACATTTAAACTTCATTCTCACCCACAAGGCTCTCCACAGTGCTGCACCCCCCCTTCATCTCTTCCGTCATTTCTGTCTACCATCCTACCAGTGCTTTACACACTGCAAATGATTTAAGATCCACCATTACCTAAACCTCTCCCTTCTGTCTTCAAGACTTATTCGGAGCTTTGCCAGTTCTCCAGAATGCCCTACCCAAGCAATTAAGTAATCACTTGCTAATCACTGCAATTACCGACACATTATACTTCGTTCTTTTCACTGTGTCTTTTGAACTACTGAAAGGTTACTAAGGAGATGTACCAGTATGTCCAATGGAGCATTGGTCTCCTTTAGACATATCACTCCATTCAAATTCAATGTGAAGCAGTCAAGCACATTCAATGAGAAACTACCAGTCACTAGTTTGTACGGTCATTTTAGCAGTGTTTCACATTATGACAGCTACAAGGAATGGGTTGTAATGGTCAGAAAAATGTTAACAGATATATTACCGTCTCTAGGAATTGATGGAGTACAGCCCCTTCGCCCTAACAGAGCAAGGAATGGCAGGGAGATGAATAGAGCCCTTTATCTGTGTATACAGTGTTACAATCCTGCCTTTTAGTAGTACATTCCCTTACATTCTTCTTAACCTGCACCAGTCTACAAAGTAAAGCTGACACGTGAGCTGCAACAAGATTTTTAAGGTGGATAGTCACATAAAAGAAAAAGTTTAAAAATTAAAAAACCTTTTTAAGTGATGGCATATCCTCAAGATAAGCCATCACTAGCTGACTGGTGAGTACCAAAGACCCCATTGATGAAATGTTCTTTGTAGCCAACTACAAGCACTGTCCACTACAATACTGACAGTGCTGTGTAGTCCTGGTGCAGACTTCTGGCCACGGAACCACAAAGAACAGCTGATCAGCGGGGTGTCAAACAAGGATTGGCAATCTCTTAAAAAGGGCTGGACAACCCCCTTAAATAATCTATCAATCACTTAATTATACATTGCCTTTGAAGCTAATGCAGAGAAAGACTCTTTGATGAAGGCATTGTCAATATAGGATAATTCCTGTAAAAGGGAAAGGAATGACTCACCTTTGCTTCCTATATACTGAGGTGGTGAAATTCTTCATAAAGTTGCCAATTACAATATTTGGACATTCCATAGCAGCAAGATCTAAAACAAGACACAAGATCATGTTGTTCTAGTTCAGCACCCACTGAAACATTAGAATAGCACAAGACGTTCCTATGGAATTAATATTCATCTTTATTTATATAGCGCCAACATATTCCACGGCACTTTATCATCAGAGTACATACAATGATACATTACATAGCAACAAAGAAGTCAACAATTAAAACATGAGGAATGGGGGTGAGAGGTCGCAACACTGAGAAGCTCCCGTCCTGCCTTCCTGTAATCCTCCAACATTCTCAGCACTACTTACTGCTTCTACAGACCCATCCCCGAGCTGTGCGGTTCCCTAATGTGCCAGAATGACTTGCACCAGGAAGAAGAGGGAGCAGAGAGACGTTGGGCCTCTGGCAACCCCGAAACAAGATGGCGCCGCGGCTGAGGCGTGGGCCGCAGAGGCCACGGCCCGCCTGGGTTTACGCTCACTCCTACTACTGGAGATAAGCCCACAATTAAAGGGAACCTGTCACCTTGATTTTGGGTATAGAGCTGAGGACATGGGTTGCTAGATGGCCGCTAGCACATCCGCAATATCCAGTCCCCATAGCTCTGTGTGCTTTTATTGTGTAAAAAAACTAATTTTAAACATATGTAACAACCTGAGATGAGTCCTGTCCCTGACTCATCTCACGTACAGGACACATCTCAGGGTAATTTGCATGCGTATCAAATCGTTTTTTTACACAATAAAAGCACACAGAGCTATGGGGACTGGGTATTGCAGATGTGCTAGCGGCCATCTAGAAACCCATGTCCTCAGCTCTATACACAAAATCCTGGTGACAGGTTCCCTTTAAAGATATTTTTACTGCTGTGCATCACATTACATATTCTTAATACACATATGGGCAGTCTGCAGGAAACTGTCTCCCTCATCAGGCAAGACCTCAGGCAGGCGAATTAGAGGATCAAAGAGGTGGAAGATAGAGTGAGCACCATTACGAATCAGCTAACCCCAGTAAAGGGGGATCTCTGCAGAATTATACATAATGTGTCTTATATTAATGTCTAAAACTGACGACCTAGGAAATAGCTCGCGCAGAAATAATCTCAGGCTGATTGGGGTCCCTGAAAAGGCTGAGGGACCTGACCTAGTGGTGTTTTTTAAAGATTCGCTGACCCTTAAAGGGATTCTGTCACCTCCCCTAACCCAAAAAACGATTTTAAAGCAGCCATGAAGCACAGCTTACCTTGATTAGGCTGTGCTCTTATCTTGTAATCCGTCCAGCAGTTTCTGCAAAAAACGACTTTGATTGATATGCAAATGTGTCCTGAATGAGCCCAGAGGGGCGTTTTGTTCCTCTTAGAGAGCCCAGTAACGCCCCTCTTACAGTGCCCAGCCCGCCTTCCTTGCACTGTCTAACCGCCCCCAGCCTGCCACAGCCTCTCCTCCCCCTCCCTCCCTCACGCCGAACGAACTCTCGCACAGGCGCAGTACCCACTGAGGGCTGCGCCTGTGCGATCAGCAGGAGACTGAGGGCAGGAGCTTCATCCTCGTCACTGGGCATGCGCCGAGCCCAGTGACGTCCGATGCTCGCTCTTCCCTGCTGACTGAGGGAAGAGCGAGCATCGGACGTCACTGGGCTCGGCGCATGCCCAGTGACGAGGATGAAGCTCCTGCCCTCAGTCTCCTGCTGATCGCACAGGCGCAGCCCTCAGTGGGTACTGCGCCTGTGCGAGAGTTCGTTCGGCGTGAGGGAGGGGGAGGAGAGGCTGTGGTAGGCTGGGGGCGGTTAGACAGTGCAAGGAAGGCGGGCTGGGCACTGTAAGGAACAAAACGCCCCTCTGGGCACCTTCAGGACACATTTGCATATCAATAAAAGTCGTTTTTTGCAGAAACTGCTGGACGGATTACAAGATAAAAGAGCACAGCCTAATCCAGGTAAGCTGTGCTTCATGGCTGCTTTAAAATCGTTTTTTGGGTTAGGGGAGGTGACAGAATCCCTTTAAATTCGGCAAGGACTCTGTCTCGTGTGTTTGACATTGAAAGAGCACATAGGGTGCCATTCCGTGCTCCGCCATCAGGAGCCCCCCCCCCTTGTCCAGTCCTGATGAAGCTGCTGCACTTCAGGGACAGAGATACTATCCTCAAGAAGGCCAGGGATCATCCTGATCTCCTAATCAATGGAAATTAAATATCCATCTTTCCAGATTTTTACGCTGAGGTCCAGCGCAGAAGAGTGAAATTCCAAGATGTGAAACGTCGCCTGCGGGACATACAGATTCCCTATTCTAGGCTGTACCCTGCTAAGCTGCGGGTGGTAGTGCATAGAGAAGTTTGCTTTTTTGAAACACCGTTTGATGCAGCGCAGTGGTTGGAAACTTTGGCGAGCACAGGTTGAATATGTCTCCTACAATTACGTGGGACTTTTGTGGATCCCGCTCGCAGGACGCATCCGATAGGTGCAACATTTTTTTTTTTTTAACCTTGTTAGGGTGGGTTCACATCTGTGTTCTGGATTCCGTTATAACATGGTTATAACGGAAAGCCATAACGGAATCCAGAACGCAGATGTGAACCCACCCTAACAAGGTAAAAAAAAAATTTGCACCTATCGGATGCGTCCTGCGAGCGGGATCCACAAAAGTCCCACGTAATTGTAGGAGACATTCAGAGAAAACGGATCCGTCCCCCATTGATTTTCAATGGTGTTCAAGATGGATCAGTCATGGCTATAGAAGACATAATACAAACTGATCCGTTCATGATGGATGCATGCGGTTATATCATGGTAACAGAACCGATTTTGCAGATCCATGACGGATCTACAAAAAACCCGAATGTTAAAGTAGCCTTAGGGTCCATTCACACATCCGTGTGTGTTTTGCGGATCCGCAACACACAGACACCGGCAATGTGCGTTCCGCATTTTGCGGACCGCACATCGCCGGCACTATAATACAATATGCCTAATCTTGTCCACAATTGCGGACAAGAATAGGACATGTTCTATTTTTTGGGGGAACGGAAATGCGGACCGCATTTCTGGATCCGGGCAGCACATTGTGCGGCCCCATAGAATTGCGGACGTGTGAATGGACCCTTAGGCACATAGTGTCCCTCTTCCTTCTATTCTAAAGTTGGGAGGTATGCTAAAGGAACACTGTATGGGTTTGAGCACCTCCTGCTAATACCACTACATAGAGATTCTTGGAGGTGTATAAACTCCAATTTAAATGTGCCTGTTTTCCATCTTCAGGCCACATTTAGGTGCACCTGTGAGGCCTGGGCCATATCAGCCAGTCTTGAGTGGGACTCGCAGACTCCTCCCTCCTCCCATTGTAAGCATGGTTACATGCTGGAGGTAACTGGTGAGCTGTTTGTGAGTCGGCCTCATGCTCCTGTAATTTGCCCACTGGCTCCTGGTATTGCCCATACGGCTCAGGTAGGAGCCGTATGGAAACCTTGGGGTGGTGCCCGGGCTTAGACATGTCCTACACCGTAGGACATGTTGACTAATCTCTACATTTTAAAATCAGTTTGAGGGTTTAATAAGACCGCAGAGTGCACCTGTCTTTGCTATCATTTTGTTATATTGATTATCACATCCACATAATTGCTACCTTGTGTAGGATGTCTATTGTGGTACTTGTGGTTTGCTGCGGGCATCCTCCACCACATTGGGGACAGTGTGATGGTAATGTCTGTAAAGTGCTGCGGAATATAGCATTGCTATATATTAATTAATTTATTATAGTTGGGCATCATCAGCAGAGATGATACCGAACACCAAATCTACTGATAGTCTGTCCAAAAAAAAAAAAAGGAAGAGGATCTAGGACTGGACCCTGAGGGACCCCAAGGCAAATACAGTGGATTGGAGAACCATACCCAGCAGGAGTTGTTGGTCTACAGTGTCAAATGCCGCAGAAAGTAGCGAGCTGTGTCACATTGCTGAATCAAAGTTTTTGTGAGGGCCACAATATAATAAGCAGTGTATAACGTGACAGAAAAATTAATCAAGCCAGCAAATCAGACAATATAGACAATCACCATGGTTTGGAGAGATGTCCCCTGAGGTTAAAAGCAAGAGAACAAAGAAAAACAGCAAGTGGTTCAGTGATTTGTAAGAGTGCTTTTTCTGCTGAAAAGTGGGACATGATGGGTTAAGTTGATTCAAGGTATTTGAGCTGTACATGGGTGAAGGGAGGAGAGAGGTACTGATGTGGAGGGATTGTACACAAGTGGTAACAGAACGGTAAATGTGAAAAAAAGGAGTAGATAATAAAATGGACACAGACACTAGGAACCCAATCAGAGATATTAGCAAGTGTGTTTCAGTATCTCACAGAGCATACCTGTCTCCAACCCTGTCTGCCTGGGTTTAGTTTAACTTCTAATGCTGTATTGCTGCACAAATGTCCATTGAATCCAAAGGCAAAACTATTTTTATTAGAAAGTTCCTCCCCTAAATTGTATCTAAAGAAAATTTCTAAAAAGCATTCCCACAAATGTGACTGGAACAAGAAGTGGGGAACATTTATTCTTAAAAGGGGTTATCCAATGTCATAAACAGCCCAGCCCCATATGTGCCGGGCCCCTCACACGGAATATACTTACCTGGCTCCCTGCGCAGCTCCTGGTCCTCGCACCGCCGCTGCTGCTTCTCCGGGGGGGCCTCCCTAGTGTGTGATGAGACTATCAGTCTTATCAGCTTGCTGCCATTCCAGTTTGTCGTTCTCCCAACCACCGGGACACACAACAATGAACAGTGCTGACATCTTGGCCTAGGCATGTGGTGATCTGCCGAAGCGATAAACCAAGGCCTCTCATTTCAAGGATTCTGTCCCTCTCATCTCATTCTCAGTAGTGATTACTGACACATCAATGAACAGAAGGGATCACACAATCATACTACTTGACTAGATCCAATTTTTGAGGTTTTACATGGCAAAAAAAAAAACTTTGCCTTCAATTCTGATTTTATGCCCCTTCTACATGCCACAGATTGGAGCTAGGTGCTTGAAAATTTGATCATCTGCAGATCTTAGCGACACCTGTAACTTCTTCGATTTGCATCGAACCTTATTGCCTGTCTGTCTTGGTGTTGCAATTTCAATGTTTAGGAGTGTATTTAAGCAAGATTATAAACGGTGTAAGTCTGTAAAATATGCCATCACTTGCATCCCCTGAAGCAAAAGAGATTACAACCTGTTTGCTATTAGATGAAAATAATGGGAATAACGTGCATACTACATTTGCAATATACACATGTAAACAGTGACTCACCCTTCCATTTCACAATCTTACATTGGCTGAGTTTGATGAGAGTGTCCAGATACCACAAAGCACGGGCTTGCCGATCGGGGTCTGTTGCATGCTTAATATCACCAAGTTCTCGCAGTACATAAGCACTATGTCTATGGAGAAAAATAAAAACAGTTATTGCTGCTTTTGTGTAAATAAAAAATGTGGACTGTGTCAGTCAGGCAGAGAGGAGACAGCAGCATAACCCCCGGCAGCCAGGAACCTCCAGGTCAGATCAGTACTTGATTGGTTTTTCATTTTAAATAGCAGTGGTTAGAAAGATAACAACCAAAAGTGTACTCCATCTGTTGGTTTGATCCCAAAAATTTACAGGTTCTGCCACATGTCATAGTTACTTACATATACAGTTACATAGTAGGGCTAAAAAAAGACAATTCTATCAAGTTCAACCAAGAGTATGTGTGGGGACATGAATTAAGGAAAGGCGGGAGGCAATCAGAATTCTACACATTTACATAAGCATTAAAGGGGTTATCCGATTTCTAAAAGATCCCCACCAATACTTACCTTCCATATTACTTACCTGCTCCCCGGCACCCGCATCGCTCTGGATCCCTGCACGGCCACCGTTGCATCTCCCTGTTGTATGGCTCAAAACATCCGGGGAAAGGGATAGCAGGCCTCGGCGGTGATGAGTCCCCTTCAGGCTGGTCACTGTTGCGGCCTGCTATTGGCTGCTCCCCCTCCGTCGCCAGATGTTTTAATCCGAAAAAACGGGAAGATGCAGCAGCAGCCGTGCATGGATTCAGAGCGATGCAGGTGACGGGGAGCAGGTAAGTATAATGTATACGAGGGACCCGGGCACTGGTGGGGATCTTTTACAATTTGGATAACCCCTTAAATGTTATTTAGTTCTAAGAATTCATCTAAACCCTTTTTAAAACTGTCCACTGTTCCTGCTGTGACCACGTCCTGGGGAAGTCTATTCCACAGATTCACAGTTCTTACAGTAAAGGAGCTTTGACGCTTCTGGAGACTGAACTTTTTCTTCTCCAGTCGGAGGCAGTGCCTCCTTGTCTTTTGTGGGGATTTTACATGGAACATCCTTGCAGCATACTTTTTGTACGGGTCATTTATGTAAGTTAATTATGTCCATCCCCCTCTTAGATGCCTCTTCTCAAAACTAAATATATTTAATTCTGTTAATCTTTCTCTAACAGCCCTAACAGGTCAATTTTATCGTATAAAAAACTGTGGCAGAATAGTTTTTTCCAATTCCACCCATTTGGATTTTTCCTCCAACTCCTCACTACATCAAATGGAATATTAAATAGTGCCATTAGAAAGTACAACTTGTCCCATAAAAAAATCATCTCTATGCGAGTGTAAAAATAAAAAAAAAGTTATGGCTCTGGGAAGACGGAGTGAAAAACAGAAATGGAAAATGTCAAGGTCCTCCTCTAAGGGTTAAGATTAATTGCACAACTAAGCATACTCAGTTGAACCCATAAGCTTTGCACATATTTGCATTAGTCCTCCTGTCACAATAAGAGATGGATACATCACGTTGGCTTACTGTTGTTTATCTATCTTCTCCTGGAGTTCTTCTGGTGTGATATTCTTAAAAGGAGCAGCAACATTTTCCAGAGCAGCATATTCCAATAGAGAGATGACTTATCAAAGGTTAAGAAGAAATATCTACACATAGTTACATCACAAGCATGCTTTCCAGCTACCCTGGATTCTATATAGCCTTCCGAAGAAGCGGCAGATGATACACCCTTAGCTTACTCTATGGAAGGATACGGTCATTAAATTTGTAAACGTCCTCTTGTTTGTCTGCTTCAGCGTTACATGGAGGCAAGAATAGTGAACAGGTCTCCTCCTCTTTCCTGTGCACAACTTCTTGCACCAGTTCTGTAAAAACAGAATGTAGAAAATATTCATGTCAATTACATTAGCTACATAGGTTACATCTAGTGGGATTAGTAGTTTAAAGGAAACCTGTCACATCTAACATACTGCAGGTTATACAGTAGAGCAGGAGGAGCCGAGTACACCGATATATAGTTCTGTGGGAAAAGATTCAGTAAAAGGTGCATCTTATTCATTTCGATGTTTAGGAGTCCAGTGGGTGGTCCCATCTGTGATTGACAGCTGTCTATATACAAGTCATACAGTGATGGCTGTCAATCACCATGTACCACCACCCACTGGACTCCTAAGTAGAGAAAGTGCAGGGATCTAAATGTATAAAGTACACTGAACCAATTCCCATAAGCTACACATCAATCTGCTCAGCTCCTCCTGCTCTGTAATGTGCAAAGTAACAGATTTGCCTTTAAAGAGGCACTGTTTTATGCGAATAACATCTAAAGGGGGTTTTCCGAGATTTTATTACTCTAGACAGATGATTAGTATCAGATAGGTGAGGCTCCGACGCCCAGGACCCCCCTGATCAGCTCTTTGAGAAGGCAGTATATCTCTACATCTCCACTGTAGGCTCGTATACAAACAGCGGAAGGAGAACGGAAGCTGCAGGACATGGGAAAAACTGGTGAGTAAATTATTTTTACAGCATTTAGTTGCATGGGGCAAATGTTTATTTCACTTGGACAACCCCTTTAAAAGTATATGGGGTAATTTATTAAACTGGTGTAAAGTAGAACTGGCTTAGTTGCCCATAGCAACCAATCATATTCCACCTTTTATTTTTGACTGCTCCTTTGGAAAATGAAAAGTGGAATCTGATTGGTTGCTATGGGCAAATAACCCCAATAAAGTCTGTATAGGCTTTCACTGTCATTTAATAGGAAAGTTCCTGTTTACACACAAACATCTTAACCCCTTAGTTACTACCAACAACCCTTTTTGCAGAAGTTGCCAATAAACCTTAAACCAACAAATCATCTTTATGGTGCTACAGGTTTAACCCGGCATGGGTTTCCTGGGCTGAGAAAAACGGCAGCATTGCTGTCAACTGCAAATACCAGAGGCACAGCCAAACTGTCAGCATAATACACTGTACCACATACACTGCACTTGCATGGCAAAGTCCCCTTGTGGGACTAATAAGTGGAAAAATAAAGTGTTATTTGGAAAAGACATCCCCTAAAAGTATATCCGCCTTTTCCAAGGGGAATTTTTTTTTTTTTTATGGAAAAAAAATAAAAAATAAATAAATGGAAACCTCTCCACATAATTGACATAGCTGCATCTATAAATCTTTCATCCAACCCAAAAGGGGAACAAAGAGTCAGACTCTGAGGCCTGTGGCAGGGCATGATATGAACGCTCTGTTTCTCCCATAGACTGCAATGGGAAATCATTGCAGTCTACGGGAGAAGGGATCAACCAACCAATCACATGTTAAAAGCCCCTATGTGGTTCAGAATATGGCAAGGGAAACAAAAAATAAAAATAAAAAATAGTTTGATATTTTTTAAGTATTGAAACAAGAAAAACTATAGAAATTTGGCATAGTTGTAATCATATTGATCCTAAAGTTAACATGTCATTTTTGCTGTATAGGAAACAAAACCCATAAAACTATAGCAGAATTGTGTGGATTTTTCTCATTTCCAGCTCCCCACTACTTCGCATGCAATATTAAAGGGAGTCTGTCACCACATTTGACCATATTAGACAGATCCTATAGCGTTATATGTGCCACCCAGCAGTTAAAAACGGTACCTTTGTTGCATATAACAGAGTCTTCTTTCTGCCAAAAATGAACTTTGAAGATTGTGTAAACGAGCCCTCTCAAGTGCCCAGGGCGGTGTCTCAATCTTCCGAGCCCAAGACCGGACCTCCCTAACGGCTCATAACCCTGCCCTCCTTGTGCCTGTGCCCGCCCGTTTACTCCCCTCGCCTTTTCCATTGCGGCTGCGCGGACAAATTCGTAGCCGGCGCATGCGCAGTAGGTATTGCGATGCCCTGCCAGGACCGGGCATCGCATGCGCCAGCTACGAGACTCGAGACTCGTAGCTGACGCATGCGCAATGCGATGCCCGGTCCTGGCAGGGCATCGCAATACCTACTGCGCATGCGCCGGCTACGAATTTGTCCGCGCAGCCGCAATGGAAAAGGCGAGGGGAGGGGAGTAAACGGGCAGGCACAGGCACAAGGAGGGCAGGGTTATGAGCCGTTAGGGAGGTCCGGTCTTGGGCTCGGAAGATTGAGACACCGCCCTGGGCACTTGAGAGGGCTCGTTTACACAATCTTCAAAGTTCATTTTTGGCAGAAAGAAGACTCGGTTATATGCAACAAAGGTACCGTTTTTAACTGCTGGGTGGCACATATAACGCTATAGGATCTGTCTAATATGGTCAAATGTGGTGACAGACTCCCTTTAAATGGTGCCATTAGAAAGTACAACTTGTCTTGCAAAAAACAAGCCCTCATATAGCTATGTGAAGTTACTGCTACCTCAGGGAAGGATTTAAAAACTTAAAAGGACAATTGTAGAATGACTGTTCTTTTCCTTTCTCCCACCCCCAATGAGTTGTGAGTACACCAAAATGGTGTAATAAACTAAAATCTACGACTTAGGGCTCATGCACACAAATGTATTTTCTTTCCATGTTCAATGGGTGCGCAAAAACACCCCACACAAAAAACGGAAGATATTCCATATGTCTTTTCGCAAAATAAAATCCTATTATTGTCTGCATTACGGACAAATATAGCACTGTTCTATTAGGGGCCAGCTGTTCCGTTCTGCAAAATAGGAAATGCACATGAACGTCATCTATTTTTTGCGGACTGCAAAATACATACGGTCGTGTGCATGAGCTCTTATCCTGGAAAAAAATAAGATAAAATCCTCATATGCCTACATTAATAAAAAATAAGGCTACTTTCACACTTGCGTTCGGAGCGGATCCGTCTGGTCTCTGCACAGACGGATCCGCTCCTATAATGTAAACAATGGGATCCATTCAGAACGGATCCGTCTGCATTATCTTTCAGAAAAAATTCTAAGTCTGAAAGTTAGTCAGACGGATCCGTCCAGACTTTGCATTGAAAGTCAATGGGGGACGGATACGTTTGAAATTGCACCATATTGTGTCAACTTCAAACGGATCCGTCCCCATTGACTTACATTGTAAGTCTGGACGGATCCGTTTGGCTCTGCACGGCCAGGCGGACACCCGAACGCTGCAAGCTGCGTTCGGGTGTCCGCCTGCTGAGCGGAACGGAGGTTAAACAGTGCCAGACTGATGCATTCTGAGCGGATCCGCATCCACTCAGAATGCATTGGGGCCGTACGGATCCGTTCGGGGCCGCTTGTGAGAGCCTTCAAACGGAACTCACAAGCGGAACCCCGAACGCAAGTGTGAAAGTAGCCTAACTCTTGGACATATAAAATTTACCTGAACATTTTTATTATTTTTTATCATTAAAAGGGCTCCTGTCACCCTCCATTTAGCAATTTTCATTATCGGACATTAGCTATTTGCTAATGTCAGATGAGTCCATATATATCACTGTTACCTCTCTCTGTGCTGTAATTTCAGTAAAAATTGTACTTTTATAATATGCAAATTACCTTGCTACCAGCAAGTTGGGGGGTTACTTGCAGGTAGCAGCCGCATCCTCGGACTATAAACATGCCCCCTCCTCCACTTGATCGACAGGGCCAGCGAGCGCTCTCCTCCTCTCGCTGGCCCTCTCTGCCCATAAAATTTGGCGCAGGCGCTCTGAGAGAAGGACGCTGCTTCTTTTCCGGGTGTAGGCTGACGTCATCTGCGCAGGTGCACTAAGGAAGGAGCGGGCAAGCGAGCGACCATCTCTCAGAGCGCCTGCGCCGAATGAGGACCGGTACAGGATTTTATGGGCAGAGGGGGCCAGCGGGGGGTGACAGAAGGGGTAAAAAGAACGCTTTGGGTTAAATACAGTGACCCACATTTACTATAAAAAATAAATAAATTATATATATATACAGTCATGTGAAAAAATTAGGACACCCTTTGAAAGCATGTGGTTTTTTGTAACATTTTTAATAAAAGGTTATTTCATCTCCGTTTCAACAATACAGAGAGATTAAAGTAATCCGACTAAACAAAGAAAACTGAAGAAAAGTCTTTTCAAGATCTTCTGTAAATGTCATTCTACAAAAATGCCTATTCTAACTGAGGAAAAAGATAGGACACCCTTGCCCCTAATAGCGAGTGTTACCTCCTTTGGCTGAAATAACTGCAGTGAGACGGTTCTTGTAGCCATCTACCAGTCTTCGACATCGGTCTGAGGAAATTTTACCCCACTCCTCAATGCAGAACTTTTTCAGCTGTGAGATGTTTGAGGGGTTTCTTGCACGTACAGCCCTTTTCAAGTCACCCCACAGCATCTCAATGGGATTCAAATCTGGACTTTGACTTGGCCATTCCAGGACTCTCCATTTCTTCTTTTTCAGCCAATCTTTGGTTGATTTACTAGTATGTTTTGGGTCATTGTCATGTTGCATGGTCCAGTTCCGCTTCAGCTTTAATTTTCTAACTGATGGTCTCACATGTTCTTCAAGCACCTTCTGATACACAGTAGAATTCATCGTGGATTCTATGATGGTGAGCTGACCAGGTCCTGCTGCAGCAAAGCAGCCCCAAACCATGACACTTCCACCTCCATGCTTCACAGTTGGTATGAGGTTCTTTTCTTGGAATGCTGTGTTTGGTTTACGCCAAACATGTCCTCTGCTGTTGTGTCCAAATAATTCAATTTTGGACTCATCTGTCCAAAGAACATTATTCCAGAAGTCCTGGTCTTTGTCAGCTTTATCTCTGGCAAATTTCAGTCTGGCCTCGATGTTTCTCTTGGAAAGCAAAGGTTTCCTCCTTGCACACCTCCCATGCAAGTTAAACTTGTACAGTCTCTTTCTGATTGTAGAGGCATGTACTTCTACATCAACAGTAGCCAGAGCCTGCTGTAGTTCTCGAGATGACACTTTAGGGTTTTTGGAGACCTCTTTTAGCATCTTGCGGTCTGCTCTTGGGGTGAACTTGCTGGGGCGACCAGTCCTGGGCATGTTGGCAGTTGTTTTGAAAGCCCTCCACTTGTAGACTATCTTCCGGACAGTGGAATGGCTGATTTCAAAATCTTTTGAGATCTTTTTAAATCCCTTCCCAGACTCATAGGCTGCTACAATCTTTTTTCTGAAGTCCTCTGACAGCTCTTTTGCTCTCACCATGGTGCTCACTCTCACTTCAACAGTCAGGAGCACACCAAACTAAATGTCTGAGGTTTAAATAGGGCAAGCCTCATTCAACATGCAGAGTAACGATCTACTAATTATGTGCACCTGGTGTGATATACCTGTGTGAGATCTGAGCCAATTTAAGAGGGAATACATGTGAGGGTGTCCTATCTTTTTCCTCAGTTAGAATAGGCATTTTTGTAGAATGACATTTACAGAAGATCTTGAAGACTTTTCTTCAGTTTTCTTTGTTTAGTTGGATTACTTTAATCTCTCTGTATTGTTGAAACGGAGATGAAATAACCTTTTATTAAAAATGTTACAAAAAAACACATGCTTTCAAAGGGTGTCCTAATTTTTTCACATGACTGTAATATATATATATATATATATATATATATATATATATATATATATATATATATATATATATATATATATATATATATATATATATAATCACGCCTAGATTACAGCATAAACAGCCAAAATGAGCTGCAATTCAGCAAATATAGGTCAGAAAAATTATCTGTGTATAGCCAAAAAGTAGTGTGGCTTATTGAGGAACATTCTACATTTCCCCCAACACTGCGCCATCATTCTGGCATAACATTCTGTCTCAAACTAAGCTAATTAATAGATTGCATAAGAAGTATCTATCCCTGCAGAATATTTCTCACCCAGCCTGTGCCCCTGTGATAAATCTATATCATCTATAGGATTAGTAAATCTGCCCCATTATATTTCAGTAGGGGTTTTGCTGTTAAACCTAGAGGCTCTGCTCTCTTTGCTACTGACACACTTATATACCGGTATTTAAAATCTCAGCAATGCAGGCACATATCAACAGGGGACCAACACAGATGTCTTCAGCTGCCAAGTGCACATGTAACAGGTCAGCTAGTGCCATAGGTACAAATCTGTGTGACATCCCTGGCCCTACACAATATAAACCCTTTCACGCCCAGAGTTTTATTTAGTTTTTTTTCCCCGTTTTCGTTTTGTGCTCCCTGCCATAACTTTTTTATTTTTCTGTTCACATAGCCGTATGAGGGCTTGTTGTTTGCGGGACAAGTTGTACTTTCCAACGCCACCATTTAATATTGCATATGATGTAGTGGGAAGCGGGGGAAATTTTTAATTTTTTTATTTACGACGGTCGATGTGCGATAAAACTGACCGGTTACTTTTATTCTACAGGTCAGTACTAATCCGGCGATACCCTATATGTATAGTTTTTATTGCGTTTTAACCCCCATAACTTTTTTTGTAATTATGTGTACAGAGCTGTATGGGGGCTCGTTTTTTGCGGGGCGATCTGAACTTTTCATTGATACCATTCTGGGGTGTGTATGACTTTTTGATCACTTTTTATAAAAAAAAAATTGTAGAAAATGAAGCGACCAAAAACTGCAAAATCGGCCTTTTGGATGCTTTTTTCCCGTTTTGCTGTTTGCCATATGGGGAATATATTTTTATACTATGGGTGTTTTCACACATTGCGACACCCATAATGTGTATTTTTTATTTATTTTTTGTTCTTTTATTTTTACTTTGGGAAAAGGGGGGTGATTTTAATTATGTTTTTTTATTTATTTTTTTAAACTTATTTTAATTTTATTTTTTACACTTTTTTATAGTTCTCATAGGAAACTACAACATGCAATCATCTGATTGATATTCTCATAGACTCCAATGCACTTGCATTGGAATCTATGAGAAAATTGCTCGTTTCCTATGGAGCCCTATTACAGGAAAGGGCTCCATAGGAAATACTATGCAGCAGCCTCCTGTCATTCATAAAGACACGGGCTGCTGCATACATGCTCTTGCTCCTCTGATCGCCACACGGGGGAGCCGGAGCACAACCGAAAGCTTTTGCTTTCGGTTTTCAGCGCACTCAGATGCCGTGGTCAGGATTGACCACGGCACCTGAGGGGTTAAATGTCCGCAATCGGCATTAGCCGCGGGTGTCTGCTACAAGAAGCAGACGGCCAGCCGCAGTGGGCAGGAGCGGGCGCCATGTTTAAACACACGCCCGATGACGTACGTGTATGTCGCCGGGCATACAAGGGTTAAAAATAAACTGAAATTACAGTTATAAAAGAGTATAGTAACAGATGACTGGACTGCATATTGTCTGCATTTAGTACTTGCCTGTTGTTCCCTTGGCCTCAATAATCCCCTCAGCCGCCTTTTCCATTTCTTTACTTATAATTTCACTGTCGACTTGGTTCAGCTTTCGTGAACTCAGAGCACGTTTCTGCTTGTTAGTACCAAAGGCTTCAATCAGAGCATCAATCTATTTAACAAAGAGACATCATGAACTTAAGCATCTACAGTATGTTCACATCTGCGTTGGGAGGCTCATGCAGGACTTTTTTTTTTCCTTTCTAAAAACAAAAACCAAAACAGACACCCATTACAGGCTTGTTTGGCTCCATTGTTTTCAGTTATGTGCTAAATCCTGCACTTCTGTTAGTTTAGTTGTTCTGCTCCTCTAATTGAGATGAACAATGCAAATAACTAGCAGTGATGTGAATGTAGCCTTACAGAGATAAGTGTTGTGAGTACCATGGATAAATATGCCCCCTAAGCAGAGCAACAGAAGAAACACTGTGCAAGAAGATACACCTCATACAGGATAATACAGGTCTTGGCGCTAGGAGAGCAGAAGGGAAGGGGGAGGGAATGAAGGTGAAGGGGGTTTAACAAACTGGTGCTCTGAGGGCTCTGGCCAGCTGCTCTGTGCTTCAGTTAGGTCATTTCCATATAAATAAAAATACTGTTTTCTCAGTGAAGGGGCCATAGAGTGATAATAGAGGTATAATTTTTAGCAACATGATAAAACTCTACCAAAGCTGTATGCTGGTTTAATAGGGTTGATCACGCTGACAGATGCTCTTTAAGCAAGACAGTGGATAGTCAAAGCATCAACCAACATGTTAGAGTTATTAGTTCAGCCAAAAGAAGGCTAAAAACAAAATCACCTCTAAGTCAGTACATCACCAATAACAAACAGGTAAACTCTTTAGAGAAGGTCTTTGAGATGAAGACTTTCTCTATTACTGTAAGATCTCCCAAAGACACTACTGGAAATCACCTGTCATCTAGGTTAGGGTCCATTCACATGTCTGTATGTGTTTTGTGGATCCGCAAAACACGGACACCGGCAATGTGTGTTCCGCATTTTGCGGACCGCACATCGCCGGCACTCTCATAGAAAGTGCCTTTTCTTGTCCGCAATTGCGGACAACAATAGGACATGTTCTATTTTTTTGCGGAACGGAAATGCGGAAGCACACAGCACATTCCGGCCCTATTGAAAAGGAAGGTAACGGTCGCGGATCCATTTTGCGGACGTGCGAATGGACCCTTACCAGCAGTAAAGCGGCTATAATACAAAATGTAGTCTGATATCACACAGTATAAAATGTCAACGGTATCAAAGCTGATGCTAAAAGTGTTAAACGCACCTTTTCTCCGTAAGTTTTGCTTGACTGGTCTGTGGTATCTTCAGTTTGTTGCTCCTCTGACAATCAGAAAAAAAAAATATATGAACACATATACACACACACAAGAGGTTGTCTGACCTTTAATAAGTGATGGCCTTATCCTCAGGATCAGCGGGGGTCCATTACCCTGCACTCCCCCGCCCAGTTGGGTGTAGCTCAGTCGCCAAAAGTTGGCATCGGAACTACACAGCTTGGTCTACCTTCTTGTGAAGGGAGTTCGTTGCTACAGCATGGCTCCCATTAGATGCAGTGCCAACGTCCAGCAATGGAGCTACACCTGAACAGCTGATCGGCGCGGGTATGGAGTATAGCTAGTGATGGTGTATCCTAAAGTTAATATGATATTGCCCATTATTTCAACAGTCAAAAGAATCATCTTTTAGCTAGTATACAAAAAAGTACAATGGCACAGTTACATCTGCAGTCTTTAAGCACAGACTTATCCAACGGCAGGAGCTGTGCTTAGGAAGGTTCCCAGACTTAGCTTATAAAGGGGTGTCCCCATCTGCAGTCCCCCAGAATTCCCTAACAGAACACAACCCCACAAAGCCTTACTAAAGAGCATCTCCATTATACCTACAGGTGACTGCTCTGCCTGCCAACTTAGCAGGTTCATAGGATATTCCCAAATAATAGGGCATTGCATTAACCCCTTTAGGGATTTGCATGCAACTGTAGATCCATTTTAGCAGTGGTTTACAGCAAATGGGTGTACAGTTACATCCACTGGATGGTGTAGGTACAGGAGTTACACTCACACCGACAACAGTGAGTGCTGGGCACCCACTGTAACAGCTGGGATTTGACCCCTTAGCTCCCACGTTCAATAGGAACTGCAACATCTAAGTGGTCTGACATAGGGATGGGGCCACAGTGACTGAAATCAATGGTTGTCATGGTAGCTGGCAGGGGCAGAGCAAGGCCTGCCATGGCTGTATGCCTATTATTACAGCATAGTATTATTGCCTGCCATAGCCCGAGTATACCACGGCATTATAGAAGCACCCAAACATTGTAAAGTGCTCTACTGGGACTATAAAAAAAAAAAAAAAAAAAAAAAAAAGTTAAACGTTTAATAAAGTTTATTAAAAAAAAATAGAAAACATGTTCACATTTATTTTGCAACCGTGTACAACTAAAAAACATATATAGTATCACAAGAATCATAACGATCTATGGATACAGTCAACAGGTTTATTTAAGTAGTCACTAACTTTTCACACAACTTTGAATAAATCAATAGTACAAGCGACCACAGTTCCCATGTTATCAGCCGTTTACCTCTCCCTCTTGCTAAATGTTTTTCACTTTGAAAAAGGTCTTAAACCTGTCCAGGACGGATCAGCTCCACAGAAGGATCACATTAATCATGTCAATATAAAAGTCTATGGAGAGGTGGGGGGGGGGAGTGAGCAGGAGCTGAATGAGACACACAAAGATATATATCAGCCCAAATGCTTTATCCACAACCATACAGGTCAGTACTTCTCTGTAATGTCTTCCATGGGGCTGCTTCTGAGTAAGAGAAGGTTGGAAAGCATATTCTCCTCTACTTTCTATGTGCACAGAATGGCAGCTAGCCGTCACCCAACATCTTTGGGATAACTGCAAACTAGATATTCAGCATACACAGGGAAAAAGTGCTAAAAATGCCAGAAATAGTGCCATTTCTCATGTACACAAATTGTACTACTGATTAATGCAAAGTCTGTTGAAAGGTTAGGTACGTTTTAAATCTCAGTCTAAGGGCTCATGCACACAAATGTATTTTCTTTTCGTGTCCATGCAGTCTTTTTTGCGGACTGTATGCAAAACTATTCATTTCATTGGGTCCGCAAAAAATGTCCTATTATTGGCCGCATTACGGTCAAGGATAGTACTGTTCTATTAGGAGCCAGCTGTTATGTTCCAGAATGCACATGGACGTCATCCGTATTTTTTGCGGATCCGTTTTTGCAGACTGCAAAATACATACGGTCGTGTGCATGAGCCCTAAATGGGTCAACTCCACTGTCGGGGAGTCGCCAGCGCCAGACAATAAACAATGCACAGAAGGCGCCATTCATTTTGTAGTTTCCTGCACTAGTGCACTGCAGCACAGCTCCTATGGGTACTACTGACCCCTAGAATAAAGGTAATGTTATTTATGCTGCACGGTAAATGGTGCAAAAAAACAAAGGCAGAATTTCTGATCTCCCTTACCCCTACTATAAAGAGTTAATAAAACTGAATTAGTTATGTGTACCCCAAAATTATGCCACTGAAACATACATCTTGTCCACCTAGAACAAGGCATTATATGGATACCTTAATTGAAAAATACCTCTCTCAGAAGGAGAGTATTAAAAAATAAAAAAAAAGAATCAGCAAGCCAAAACTGGCTGTGGTGTCACAATATAGACCCTGAGTACTTTCCTGCAGCAGAATTCTGTGGAAAATCCGCAGCATTTACAGGAATAACAACATGGATGGGATTCTGACAAATTTCATCCAAGCACAAAAATCTGCACATAACTTGTTCAGTCTGCAGCACAGTCATTTATGTTGCAGATTCCTGCTGCGGCAAACCCCATTTCCGTTATTAATTCCACAACAAAATCTGCACCGGATTTTGCTGGAATGGAGTTCCGGCATACACGCTGCAGATATTCCACTGTATTTGCAGAGTTTGCAGCTCCATCTGACACCATTATTAAGTTTCTCACCAGTACTGCTTTCCTCCAATATTGGCTGCATGTTAAAATGCTCAGCGTCATACACCTCCATCTTTCCAGTCTGTTTATTCCGTACTCCAACAAAATACCTGAAATATCAACAAATAGATTTTTACATCTGCCATATTCTATTCACCAAACCACAGGAGCTGACCATACCAATCCTCTGGAGTTTGTGCCCAATAAAATTTTTATATAGAATGATGCACCATTCTAGCCCGTGACCACAGAGGCCATTAATTGGCAGCAGTGGTCACAGGACCAAACCACTTCCAGTGCAGCAGGGACCCAAAATGGCTGGGAAAGGGACACAAGAACAGCGGAGAGGTTAGTGGGGTCTATTTTTTTTATTTGGCAAAGGTTATGAGGATCAGATTGGTTGGCCCTGTAAAGAGATGTTCAAGTTGTGACATTGTAAACTAGAGCTGCCCTATTTATCTAAATGAGACTTGCAGGAATGTATGTGCTAGCCTGTCTGATTAATGTGCTCCTACCTGCACAGGGAGCTGGACTTCAACGCTTCAGGTGTGAAACTTTTTCCGACATAATTCAGTCTTTCTGTTTCTGCTGTCTGTAAAATAAAAGATTATAAAACATCTCATACAATTCATGAAGAAGGACATGTCTCCTTCTCCTGACTTTTGATAACTACATGCATTCGCTATGCAATAACGATGCCGGAGCATCTTTTCATATAACTATGTAGTGTCATTCCTCTATTATGACTACTAGAAGTTTTGTATGAATGAATTGCCAGCAGTATGCAATAAAGTGGCAGACTGTGCAGGGACAGCACTTACGGTATGGCACAACATTGAGTTACAAGAGCAGATTCTCCAGAATTGGTATAACATGGTAGTGACAGGACCTCTTTCCGACCTATATTACTAATGGCGTGACATCCTGTTCAGTCCTCAGAGCTGTGTTCACATGCAGACAACTGTAATCAGAATGTTTCTGTCTTTGGTGACGGACAGTGCTTTTGACAGAAGGAGCACAAAGTTACCTTATGCCTTCTATCAAACTGCGGCAACAGATGTACCTCAGAATTTACAAGACTTTCCAACATGCCAAGAATATATATTTTTTTTTAAAACACAAAAATAAATACTAAATAAGTCCCGGACCAGCTACAAGCGAGCCGGTGTGCAGGATCAGAGTGGTGGGGAGCAGGTAAGTATGGTTCTTTTCACAGCAGAGATGAGGCTGAGGGTTAAAACTTCAGTATTCCTGGACAACCCCCTTGCAAGAATGGGGAGTTTTTGGCAAACCCCCTCAATTCTGCTGGACCTGCAAAGGGAAGATGACTTACCTGCTTCTCTGCTCCTTCTCCTGCAGGCCTCAACTCACCTAGCTGGGCATTAGCAATGTCAGCATTCGGTTTGACATCGCCGCAGCCAATCACTGGTCGAGGAGATCTCCCACTCCCTTTGCGTCATGACAAATGGTCACATGATATAAGAGGAGCTGGACACCTCCACAGCCAGTGATTGGCTGCGGCAATGTCAAACCGGATGTTGAAACTAGGGATGAGCGAAGTCAATTCGCTCATCCCTAGTTGACACCACTAGAGCATTGCAGGCCTGCAGGGAGACTGCACCGGGAAGCAGGTAAGTCGTCTTCCCTTTGCAGGTCCAGCAGGATGGGCTACACACAAATCGGGGAATATATCATGAGGGGGAAATTTGAAGTCCGTTTTGCTCGTGTCTGCGTTGGAGCACTTTGCCACATTGATCAAATGTCTTATGTCACTTGATAAATTTGTCTTATCCTAAGACCTGACACTTTTGTCTAGAGAAGATACTCCAGTTTTCCTACTCCACCCTCCTCCTGGGGTGAGATTGCGACTTTTTGGCGACTCAAAAAAAGTCTCAATGATAAATGTGGAGTCAAACTCATTAAAATAGCCAGCCACACCTACATTAAAAAACTGGAGCGAGTGGTGTAAAAAGTCCCAAAATTTTGCCCAAGCAAGTGCAAAAAGTCACAATATTTTTGCGACTTTTTGGTGCTAGAATTCTGAAGTAAAAGCATGATAAATCAGGAACAAAGTGTTTTGGTGTTCTGCGTTTTAGGCCAAGGCTACACAGAGACTTTTTGTAGCAAAACTGCTGACAGCTCTAGGAAGGAGCTTTAAAGGGTTTCTACCACTTAGGTGTCACATATTTGGCTGTCAGACACTAGCGATCCGCTAGTGTCTGCTCTGGCCAACCATCCTAATATAATTGCTTTTGGGGCGGTGGTTTGGCTAAAAAAACTACTTTTATTAATATGCTAATGAGCCTCTAGGTGCTATGGGGGCGTCATTAGCACCTAGAGGCTCCGTCTACCTTCAGAAACTGCCGCCGCCGAGCGCGTCCCTCCAGCCCGCCCATCTCCTCCTGAATGCGATCCTCGTATGTATTCTGCGCATGCGCAGTGAATGTCTGACCGCTTCCTTGCTCAGACATCTCCACTGCGCCTGCGCGATGACGCCATAGTGCTCCGAGGAACAGGCGCAGTGGAGATGTCTGAGCAGGGAAGCTGTCAGACATTTACTGCGCATGCGCAGAATACATACGAGGATCGCATTCAGGAGGAGATGGGCGGGCTGGAGGGACGCGCTGGGGGCGGCAGTTTCTAAAGGTAGACGGAGCCTCTAGGTGCTAATGACGCCCCCATAGCACCTAGAGGCTCATTAGCATATTAATAAAAGTAGTTTTTTTAGCCAAACCACCGCCCCAAAAGCAATTATATTAGGATGGTTGGCCAGAGCAGACACTAGCGGATCGCTAGTGTCTGACAGCCAAATATGTGACGCCTAAGTGGTAGAAACCCTTTAACGCGAGTAGGGACTTTTGTGCTGCCACAAGTTCCCCTTAAGCCTCTTGCACAGGGCCGTATGGCTTTTTCAGTATTTTGTGGTCCGCAAAAAACGGATCCGCAAAAAATACGGACGACGTTTGTGTGCATTCTGTTTTTTGCGGAACGGAACAGCTGGCCCCGATAGAACAGTACTATCCTTGTCCGTTATGCGGACAATAGAACATGTCCTATCTTTAAACGAAACCGAAAAATGGAAACAGAAGGCATACGGAGTACCTTCAGTTTTTTTTTTGCGGATCCATTAAAATGAATGGGTTTGTATATTGAACGAAAAAAAAGGAACGTAAACGGGAAAAAAAACGTTTGTGCTCTAAATCCCATGGACAGAGACGTGTACTCCCAGAAGAAGCAGGTAATGGAAACGCTCTGTACACAGGGCAATGAATAGCCACCATCACAACTGCTGCAGTCGGAGAAGGCGGCTTTCGGCATTAGCGACTATAAGAATGGTTTGCATGCGGCGCACTTACCAAAATCCTTTGCCTTTTAGTCTTGTTTTTATATAATGTAAAATTGACATTTTCTGGAGTCTGAATGCTGCCATTGGCAAACTGAACTGCAAAATAATCAGAAGAATACAGTAGTGTGAGAATTTATGTAAAGCCAAAAAAACTGAGCAGATTTCAGAGTGGAGAAGGAGGTGATCAATCTGTGCACGTACTCCGTCTGCGCAAGACCTCTACACAGCTATCACTGACCTGCCGACCTACAAACAGGCAAACACTCTGCAATCAGCCCTCCTATGCAGGCGAAAAATCATCTTTTGTCCTGGGGGGGGGGGGAAGCTCTGACCGAATGGCTGCAGGACCGGTCCAATCATTCACACAGTCACACGCTCGGGCAATTATCTGCCGGCGTGAAAGTCCTGTAAAGGAGTGCTGATCAATCAGTGCTTGTTACACGGGGAGAAGGACCATAAAAAGGTATGACTACATGCACACGACCATATGTGTTTTACCGTCCGCAAAAAAAACAAAAAAAAAAAAACGGATGCCATCTTTTTTTTTTGCAGGACCATTGTAACAATGCTTAAAACAGACAAGAATGGGACATGTTCTATTTTTTTTGCAAGGCTACGGAACGGACATACGAATGCGGACAGCACACGTTGTGCTGTCCGGATTTTTTGCGGACCCACTGAAATGAATGGGTCCGCATCCTATACGCAAAAAAAACGGAACGGACACGGAAACAACCAACGTTCGAGTGCATGTAGCCTATATTGGTGGATCAGTGGATAACGAGGGAAGGTAGGTGGCCAGTATTCCCGCTGTGCAAGGAAAACCAGTGAAGGGGATGTGAATCGCCTCTGCAGTCTGTTCAGGAATTCCCATAGTTCAGAACCTCCTGATCATAAAATGTTCTCTCTTGGCCAAATTAAAAAAATAAAGAACAAAAAATAAAAAATAAAAGATTCTGTGAAATAACAAATCGCTTAGAATTTTTTCTCAATTCTGTATTGTGTTGTTCCTGTTATTCCTCCCGGATATTTGTGAATATATTGACAACAGGTTCTGAAAGGGTTAATACAGGAATTGGATACTGATGGCCTATCCTCAGTATAGGTCACAAACATCAGACGGGCTGGGTCTGACTCCCGGTACCTCCACCGATCAGCTACGCTAGAGCCTTGGCCTCTTCTTAGGCCACTGACGTCACGTTCATCAGTCACGTGGCCTAGGTCCAGCTCAGTCCCCTTCAAGTGAATGGGGCTGAGCTGCAATACCAAGCACAGCCACTATACAATGGACGGCGCTGTGCTCAGAAGCTGAGAAGAGACCGGAGCTCCAGTGGCCTCTTCAAATGGCTGATTGGCGAGGATGCCGGGAATCTGAAACTGAGCATGTGCGGCCATCTCAGTGAGCAGGACAAAGAAATAAGAAATTAAGTGGCACTATACAGATACAGTTTACCTAATAGCTCAGTGACTATACAAAATGTTTAATTACATGCAATTACAAAAGTATTCAGATCCTGGTGGTGGTTTGAAAACTGGAATATTTTTTGTGGGACAACCCCTTTAATATTCAGGAGGAATAACAGGACAGCACAATGCAAGAGAAGAAGATGCAGCATTCATGAGGTGGTGACAGGTCCTCTACAAGGGAGTGGTGATGAGTGACATGGGCCAGACAACCGTAAGGAGGGTCAGATCACTTGACGCGGTGCTTTCCCAAGGTCCTGACATACTGGATGTCCATGAGAACTAATCAATGGCAACCGTCCTGGAATCACAAGTTCTATGTCCTCTGACACGGGTCCACAGTTTCATGGACAGCTGGGTGACAACCAATATAGCCCCCTCACAGCTCTTATAAGGGTTGTCAAACACCTGGACATAACATGACTATAGATAGATATCTCTCCTGGATCCTGGATCTGCAGCTCCATGACTGACACAACATGGAGTCACATGTCCTCTATGTAATATACATTCTCACACCTGGACATAACACATGACTATAGATAGAGATCTCTCCTGGGTCCTGTATCTGCAGCTCCATGACAGACACAACATGGAGTCACGTGTTCTCTATGTAATATACATTCTCACACCCGGATATAATACATGACTATAGATAGAGATCTCTCCTGGGTCCTGGGCTGTATCTGCAGCTCCATGACTGACACAACATGGAGTCACGTGTCCTCTATGTAATATACATCCTCACACCTGGACATAACACATGACTATAGATCGAGATCTCTCCTGGGTCCTGTATCTGCAGATGGAGTCACGTGTTCTCTATGTAATTTACATTCTCACACCCGGATATAACACATGACTATAGATAGAGATCTCTCCTGGGTCCTGGGCTGTATCTGCAGCTCCATGACAGACACAACATGGAGTCACGTGTCCTCTATGTAATATACATTCTCACACCTGGACATAACACATGACGATAGATAGAGCTCTCTCCTGGGTCCTGTATCTGCAGATGGAGTCACGTGTCCTCTATGCAATATACATTCTCACACCTGGACATAACACATGACTATAGATAGAGATCTCTCCTGGGTCCTGTATCTGCAGCTCCATGACTGACACAACATGGAGTCACGTGTCCTCTATGTAATATAAATTCTCACACCCGGATATAACACATGACTATAGATAGAGATCTCTCCTGGGTCCTGGCATAGGCGTGCGCACGGGGTGTGCCGGGTGTGCCTGGGCACACCCTAATAGGTTCGTCACCTCCGTGCGCACTGCCCCCCAGCTGATTCCCCTTGTCTGTTTTGCTGGCTGCCGCCGCCCGCCACACTGTCAATGAATTTACAATACCTGGCTGTGGGCTGCCAGCGGGCGGTGGCTAGTATTCAAATGGAGGGGGCGGAGTCCCGGACCCGGCGGAGGCAGAGAGGGAGTGCGTGCTGTGAGGCGCGGCGCAGGTTGATTTGACGTCACGTCACGCTGCGTCTTAGTACCCTGCGCGCCTGGCCGCCTGCTAGCTGGTGAGGTGAGGGCATATAAAAAAAGAAGCATGTTATGTTACCCCCCCGTCCCACAGTGCTACGAATCCTCTGTTGTCGCCTGTATTACCCTGATATCCCTCAGTTATATAATATATCTGAGGGATATCAGGGTAAATTATACAGGAGGTAATATAACTAGGGTTATCAGGGTACATGAGTGGCATATAACTGAGGAGGGCTAGGCTACTATCAGACATTTTACAGGGGTAATATAACTTATCTTACCCCTCACCCCTGTATTATGTCCCTGATAGCCCTGCTCACTTATATTACCCCTGTATAATGTACCCTGATAGATACCCCTTAGTTATGTTACCCCGCCCTATATAATGTACCCTGATACCCCTCAGTTATATAATATAACTGAGGGGTATCAGGTTAAATTATACAGGGCGGGGTATTATAACTAAGGGGTATCAGTGTACATTATTATACAGGGGTAATATAAATAAGGCTACTTTCACACTTGCGTTTGGAGCGGATCCGTCTGGTGTCTGCACAGACGGATCCGCTCCTATAATGCAGACGATGGGATCCGTTCAGAACAGATCCGTCTGCATTATATTTTAGAAAAAATTCTAAGTGTGAAAGTTGCTCAGACGGATCCGTCCAGACTGTACATTGAAAGTCAATGGGGGACGGATCCGTTTGAAAATTGAGCCATATTGTGTTAACCTCAAACGGATCCGTCCCCATTGACTTACATTGTAAGTCTGGACGGATCCGTTTGCCTCCACACGGCCAGGCGGACACCCTGCTGAGCGGAGCGGAGGCCAAACTGTGCCAGACTTATGCATTCTGAGCGGATCCGCATCCACTCAGAATGCATTAGGGCAGTACGGATGCGTTCGGGGCCGCTTGTGAGAGCCTTCAAACGGAACTCACAAGCGGAACCCCGAACGCAAGTGTGAAAGTAGCCTTAGGGGTATCAGTGTACATTATTATACAGGGGTAATATAACTTAGGAGGGCTATCAGGGGACATTATACAGAGGTAATATAACTTATATTACCCCTGTATAATGTCCTTGATAGCCCTCCTCTGTTATATTACCCCTGTATAGTGTACCCTGATACCCCGTAGTTATATTACCCCCTGCATAATTTACCCTGATACCCCTCAGTTAAATTACCCCTGTATAATGTCCCCTGATAGCCCTCCTCAGTCATATGTCATCCATAGGCCCCCCATAACAGTGTGTCACCCACAGATCCTCCATAACAGTGTGTCACCCACAGATCCCCCATAACAATGTGTCACCCACAGATCCCCCATAACAATGTGTCACCCACAGATCCCCATAACAGTGTGTCACCCACATATCCCCCATAACAATGTGTCACCCACATATCCCCCATAACAATGTGTCACCCACATATCCCCCATAACACTGTGTCACCCACAGATCCCCCATAACACTGTGTCACCCACATATCCCCCATAATACTGTGTCACCACATATCCCCATAACACTGTGTCACCCACAGATCCCCCATAACACTGTGTCACCCACATATCCCCCATAACACTGTGTCACCCACAGATCCCCCATAACACTGTGTCACCCACAGATCCCCCATAACACTGTGTCACCCACAGATCCCCCATAACACTGTGTCACCCACAGATCCCCCATAACACTGTGTCACCCACAGGTCCCCCATAACACTGTGTCACCCACAGGTCCCCCATAACACTGTCACCCACAGATCCCCCATAACACTGTCACCCACAGATCCCCCATAACACTTTGTCACCCACAGATCCCCCCATAACACTGTGTCACCCACAGGTCCCCCATAACACTGTGTCACCCACAGGTCCCCCATAACACTGTGTCACCCACAGGTCCCCCATAACACTGTGTCACCCACAGGTCCCCCATAACACTGTGTCACCCACAGATCCCCCATAACACTGTGTCACCCACAGATCCCCCATAACACTGTGTCACCCACAGATCCCCCATAACACTGTGTCACCCACAGATCCCCCATAACACTGTGTCACCCACAGATCCCCCATAACACTGTGTCACCCACAGATCCCCCATAACACTGTGTCACCCACAGATCCCCCATAACACTGTGTCACCCACAGGTCCCCCATAACACTGTGTCACCCACAGATCCCCCATAACACTGTGTCACCCACAGATCCCCCATAACACTGTGTCACCCACAGATCCCCCATAACACTGTGTCACCCACAGATCCACCATAACAGTGCACCTGCGCACTATGGAGAGACTGAAAGGAGGGGAAGATCCGCGGAAGCAAGCAGGGGACGGCACAGCAGACGACTGAATAGCTTCTTTTGTAAGTAAATTATTTTATTATAGTGCTGAAACTGCTTTAAACTCTAAAGAAAAGTTTAGGCAACGTTTCAGATCATACAAAGGCTGCTTGAAAAAGGCTCTTTGTATGAGCTGAAACGTTGCCTACACCACATGGGTGAATAAACCACTTATTTTTATCTGGAGTGCTGTCCGGTTTCATATATATATATATATATATATATATATATATATATATACACACGTGCGCGGGGCGTGTGTGTTTGTGCTTTAGGGTGCACACCCTAATGCAATAGGCTGCGCACGCCTATGGGTCCTGGGCTGTATCTGCAGCTCCATGACAGACACAACATGGAGTTACGTGTTCTCTATGTAATATACATTCTCACACCTGGACATAACACATGACGGTAGATATCTCTCCTGGGTCCTGTATCTGCAGCTCCATGACAGACACATAATGGAGTCCCGTGTTCTCTATGTAATATACATTCTCACACCTGGACATAACACATGACGATAGATAGATATCTCTCCTGGGTCCTGTATCTGCAGATGGAGTCACGTGTCCTCTATGTAATATACATTCTCACACCTGGACATAACACATGACGATAGATAGATAGAGATCTCTCCTGGGTCCTGTATCTGCAGATGGAGTCACGTGTTCTCTATGTAATATACATTCTCACCCAGCAGCGCTGGCCGCTCCGGGTCTCCTCGGTATTCCCAGGTAGCTTTACCAGCCATGTCTCCTCACACGTGTGCTGAGGAACTTCCTCCTAGGCTGTGGGAGGCACCCAGCAAACTACGAATGCTACAAACGCTACAAAGAGGGACCGCTGCCGTCGCTCCAGGCGAGTACACGGCAGACTGCGCCCTCTGCTGGCACTGCCCGCAAACATACAAGTAAATCCAGGGAGTGCTTACCAGTTAGATTTTTTTTACATGTGGTTTACGGGCAACATATATCATTTTCTAAAATAAACCTAACTTGTCATACATATATGTCATTTTCAGCGGTGTAAAGAAAAAAAAAACTGAGGAAAGTCACAACCATACTGAAAGGAATACATTATACACATTTACAAAAAACAAAAAAAAAAAAAGCATGCAAAAAAAAGCATGCAGCCAGGAAGAAATGTGGGATTGCTGCAAAACTTGGCAAGCAATTATGTCTCTGCAGATATGTAAATGATTACAGGTATGGTCTGATTAGACACTGAGTCATGCCACAAGAGGACATAAAAATGCGTCCCCCTCTGCCCTATAAAAAGGCTCTCAGAGGCTACTTTTGGGTAATGTACCTCTTGATGACAGACCGTTGACTGCTAGACATGCCCCTGTGACGCACTGAACAACATTTCGTCCACTTGACAGACTTTGCGAAGGGGAGCACCATTGACAAATAGCCCACCATCTATTCTAGGCCATTCTGACCTAGCTGTTAGGTGTCGGGATCAGTGGTTATGTGAGGGTATGCACACTTGGTAAACTGGCTCTGGACAGCCAGACAGACCACCACTACAGAGAATTGTTTAATCAGCCAACAAGCATGAGCAGCTCCCACAGTTTACCATCCAGACACAGGTAGGGTGGCAAGACGTCCGGTTTTCAGGCTCCCTGTCCTCCGTCTGGCGCAGTGCCTGGACGGACACAGGGATGTCCTCCCTTTCAGTAGCTCGTTCTCACACAGCAGCATTGTGCTGTCTGAGCGTGAGCTGCAGCAACTGACCGAGGCTTCTCTCACCCCCAGTCATTCACTAGGGCCGCAGACATGGCTCCCTGTGGCTGACTGAGGGGGAGAGAAGCACCCTGGCTGCCCCTGCTCTCCTTCCCCTCAGAAACTTCTTCCCTATCCTCCAATTCCTAAGTCCTTTTCCATGTCAGTGTTACCCAATGTTTTACCATATGTACTGGTGACTTGCATTATTCCTTCCCATGTGCATAACCTTACATTTGTCAGTGTTAGGCCTCTTTCAAACGGATCCGCAATACACGGGTGCCGTTCTGTGGGCAATCCGCATCACAGATGCGGACCCATTCAATTCAATGGGTCTGCAAATCCGGAGATGCGGAATGGTGCGGAACGGAACCCTATGGAAGCACTACGGAGTGCTTCCATGGGGTTTCGTTCCATACTTTTGTTCCGCAAAAAGATAGAACATGTCCTATCTTTTTGCGGAACAGCCGTATCGCGGACCCATTCAAGTGAATGAGTCCGCGATCCACTGCGGCTGCCCCACGGACTGTGCTCGTGTATTGCAGCCCGCATTTTGCAGGCCGCAGCACGACCACGGGGCGCACACACCCCCTTGTGAAAGAGGCCTGGCCTCCGCGTTCAGGTGTCCGCCTGCTGAGCGGAGCGGAGGACAAACGGTGCCAGACTGATGCATTCTGAGCGGATCCGCATCCACTCAGAATGCATTAGGGCTGGACGGATCCGTTCGGGGCCGCTTGTGAGAGCCTTCAAACGGAACTCACAAGCGGAGCCCTGAACGCTAGTGTGAAAGTAGCCTTACACTGTTTAGTGTCATCTGCAAAAAGTGATATTTTACTGTGCAAGTTGTCCCTCTCTGTAATAACCAGAGAACCAAAAAGACTGCACAAAGCGCTCAAATGCTCCCGTTTCGTGTGGATACCGGACTCTAGTACCACCGGAAGGGTGGGGGTGTCATGTACTGTAATCCCTTCACAATGCTATGAGACGCCCCCAAATAGAAGGGAGGCTTCATCCTGTAATCCCTTCCCAGCACCAAGGTCTAAATAAAGTTTTTTGCACGGCGTCGGTCACCTTGATGACTAAACAGGTAGCTAAACATATTTCCTTAAGGCTTCACACAATATCTTAAGGGTACTTTCATACTTGCATTGCTGGAATCCGGCAGGCAGTTCCGTCTGTATGCAAACGGAAACCATTTGTAGACGGATCCGGATCTGTCTCACAAATGCATTGCAATACTGGATCCGTCTCTCCGGTGTCATCCGGAAAAACTGATCCGATATTATTATTTTTTTTTCATTTTTAAAGGTCTGTGCATGCACAAGCTGAAAGACCGGATCCGTCAATGCGGCAATTTTAATGCCGGATCCGGCACTAATACATTCCTAAGGATCCGGTGTTCCGGCAAGTATTCAGGATTTTGGGCTGGAGAGAAAAATGCAGCGAGCTGCGTTTTTTTTCTCCGTCCAAATACCGTAAAAAAGACCGAACTGAAGACATCCTGATGCATCCTGAATGGATTGCTTTCCATTCAGAATGCATTAGGATACAACTGATCAATTTTTTTCCCGGTATTGAGCCCCTAGGATGGAACTCTATGCCGGAAAACTTTGATGCAAGTGTGAAAGTACCCTAAGACATCTAGAGCTAGGAGGAGGAACCAGCTCACCTTCCATAGCTCCATGAAGGCTAATCCCCTCTTAACTCACACTTTTAGCAGCGGGTTTACCCTTGACGGTGTTAGATCTGCTTGTGACTTACCATTTGGTCCGCCTTAGCAACAATACAATACAATGCCTAGGCTTTCTAAGCTAACACAAGGTGACATAAGCCCATTAGTATTCAGTGTCCTCAGAGGCAGTCCATATGAGCGATGTAGTAAGGACGCTAACTATCTGGCTTACAGTATAAAGTCCAAAGTCCATTTTAGGTGCATAGGATATCACATTCTTGTACCCATAATAGAGTCCAGACAATGGGCTAAAGTGCTTGAACATTGCAGAACCTGTAAAAACCAGTGCAAAAATAGTGCAAATACAGAAAACAAATAATTTTTACATTAAAGACCGCAAAGAGCTCGGGTATACATTTGAGTCTATTTCTTGGGTGCTTAACTAGTTAAGTGCACCAAACTGGAAAAAATAGTGCAAGAGTTCTTTGTAATCCACATGAGGTAGTAGAGTCAATATTTGTAATCCACATGGGGTATGATATAAAATAGTAGCAATTGTAATGAGAACTTTTTGAGCAAAAGGGACAGCGCTCCAGACAAAAACAAAAAAATATCAAGGAGCCATTGGTTCCTAACCTGAAAAATTTCGGAGCCAAATGATATTTTAATTACCAAATTTTAAATACATATAATTACGGTATAATTTAAAAAAAAATTGTCTTACTTAGGGTTGTCATAGTACCAAAATTTTGATTCGATTTCGATACCATAAAAAAGTATTGCGATACTCACTACCATTCGATACCATGAGAAAAAAATAAAACACCAAAAAAGCTGCGTGCATTCCGAATTTTATGGAACATCTGGACTATAATAGAACAGTCCTATCCTATTTTTTGGGGGGACAAGGTGACTAAAAAAAATGGCAAATTGCGCGTTTTTTTTTCTTCCTGTTAGGGCATTCACCGCATAGGAGATATTTTTAAATATTTTAATAGTTTGCACTTTTTCAGCTGTGGCAATATGTAATATGTTTATTTTTTTATTGTTTATATATTTTATATGTAAAATTGGGAAAGGGGGTGTCACGGTGGAGAGTGGGGAAAACCCCGCACAGTACAATGTAAAGGGACAAAGCGTAAGCAGCTAGGTCAGGACGCCGGAATCAGGTCACCTCCTATTGCATCCCTAATCCTCACCCTATGAGCGGACCTGGATAGTAGGACAGCTCATACCAGGATACCTATGGCCCTGAGTCGCCCTGATAATCCCTCACATAGGAGCAGGGGAGAGACGACCTGTTCTTCCCAGACATGGATGAACAGGAGTCTCAAATGGCCTAGCAGCAGGGAAAAGGGAAGCCCATACACAGCTAGAGGATCGGCAGGTAAGAACAACATGACAACTCACTTACCTGCCGAAGCCTCCACAACTGGAACCCGTGCATTAGTACAGGAACCCGAACACACAGCAAGTCACAGTACAAACAACCACACAGGAATCCAGCATACCAACTCTGCCAGAGCCCCCATGCTCACACAGTGCATGGCAGCCCCAAAAAGCACTCCCTACAGGCTTATGGTTCACACTTTCGGGAAACCAGTCCCCTCATGGAGGTACAACACACAGGGAAAACGTCTTGCACACATGCAGGGACAAACTCCAACAACAGCCCAGATATGTAACACCAAACAAGACGTACAACAAACCCTGAACATAAACCCACACCAAACATACAAGTGAGATTGGGTACATAGAGGATACAAGGGAGACACTAGGAAGACCTTGATGACCACAAGGGTGGCCCAATCAGGGGTTAACCCTTACAGCACTAGACAGGGGAAGGCTACAACTTAACCGCCTCAGGACCGCCTAACGCAGGATCGCGTTCCGGAGGCGGCTCACTCAGGCACAGTCACGCATCTATGCGTCATCTCACGAGCATGCGCATCGCGGGCCGGCAAAAGTTACAGTGCAAGTTCGTCATCAGCCTGCCAGCCAATGATCGTCGCTGGCAGGCTGATGATTTTCAATAAAAAACGAATCAGAAGCCAGTTAACACATTATATTTATAAATATAATGTGTTAAATGGCTGCTGTGCTCCTCTGCTGGTCCTTTTCGTCGGTTGGTTCCAGCAGAGGAGCACAGTTCACAGTGAGTACACCCAACACAACACTTAGCCCCCAGATCACCCTCCATCACCCCAATTAACCCCTTGATCGCCCCTGTCAATCACCTAGTGAAAGGAAAAAAGTGATCAGTGCAAACTGTCAGTTTTTTTTTCACTGGTATTGACTGTTAGGTTTTAGGATAGTTTAGGCCCCTTGGTTAGGTAGTTAGCGATCGTTTAGCGCCCAGCCCACCGCACCGCAGTCCGTTATTCGCTGATTAGCGTATCGCTAATCAGCATTTGTACTGTTATAGTATCTGTAAGTTATCAAAACTGATCACAGTCAGATCTATAATAGTATTAGTGTCACCTTAGCTCGCCCTCCACCCAAAACGCAGTGTTTGCCCGATCAGACCTGATCGGTAGCCCACACGTGCGTTTACCCATGCCCGCCCCGCCGCAGTGACAATTTTTTATTATTTTTTTATCACTGCACAATCACTTTACAAGCGCTGCAGCGATAAAAAAAATCAGTTTTGATATTTTTTATCAATCGCAGCGGCTTTCGGTACTTCGCTAGCCTCCCATTTGTAAGACAGGCTTGCTTTTTTTCTTGGGTAGTCTCAGGGAATACCCCCTAAATTTAGTTGACCAAATGGCAAATAAGGGGTATTCTTCTGAAGAGGCCTACACGCTTCTGACCCAGTCGGATGAGGAATGGGAACCCTCATCTGACGAATCTAGCGGGTCAGAATATGAACCTGTAGAAAGCAGTGGCAGTCTGACCCAAAGTTCGGACGAGGAGGTTGAGGTCCCTGATACCACCAGGCGTACCCGGCCCCGTGTTCCTAGACCACAGGTTGCGCAGGATCCGCTTCAAGGGCAGCAGAGTGGGGCTGGCGCTGTCGGATTACGTGGTGAGGCATACACCAGCAGCGCAGCCCATCCTGGACCTAGTACCAGCACTGCCGTACAACATGGTGAAGTGGCGAGCACCAGAAGGGCAGTTGAAGCTGGTACGGTGGCACGTGCAGTAGTTCCCCCGTCGCAGCCACCACACAGACAGGCCCGTAGAGCCCTTAGAGTCCCTGAGGTGCTGGCAAACCCTGATTGGCAGCCCCCAACTTCAGCCGCACCATTAGTTCCCCCTTTCACCGCCCAGTCTGGAGTTCGGGTTGAGACAGCTCAGATCGGTTCGGCACTGGGATTTTCTGAGCTGTTCTTGACTGCGGAGCTCTTGGACTTAGTCGTGGCAGAAACAAATCGGTATGCCACTCAATTTATAGCCGCCAACCCGGGAAGCTTTTATGCCCAGTCTTTCCGGTGGAAACCCGTCCAAGTTTCAGAAATTAAAACTTTTCCTCAACATGGGCCTAACCAAAAAGCATGAATTGCGGTCATATTGGTCCACAAGTATGGCAGGCTGGATTCCCAGCCTGCATTTGTGGGAGGGGCGTAGGGTATTTAGCCGGCCCCACGCTCTCCTCTCAGGTGTCGGCATCGCGGCATCGCGCAGTGTGACGTCTTACCTGTGCGACTTCCGGTTCCGGCTCCCAGCTCCAGCGTGTAGCGGCAACCGCGTCTCCCGGCTTCGTCGATCTCCTCTGCGGCGTCGGTAAGTAGGCACCGTGCCTTCGTTTCCTTACAGGTCGGGTGCTTGCGCGGCCGCCGTCTGCCGCACGCCTCCACGCATTCCTCCGGCCCTGAGAAGTTCGCCGCTCACTGCCGCCCGCATCTGCGCATGACCGCCCGCTGCCTCGCATTCCAAACCGGCCGGAACGACACGCCTCCTTTCCCGCCCATCTCCCGCCCGCTCCTGCGCCGTTTCACGGGACCGGTCTCTGTCATCACTCCCCCCGCTGGGGCGTGGGGGTCCGGTCTTGGGAACACGTGTCAGGGCAGTCTGGGCGTCCATTGTTGGTTAGTGGGTGCGAAATTGTCCTGTATATATGCTTGCATAAGAATTATACTTCCCAGATTGGCAGACCCTGAAGTGGCGGGGAATGTCAGCAGACATGAACTTTGTCCGGCACAGACATTCAGACTGCTGGGCGTCCCTGAGCCATTTGTCAGGAGGCGCACCGTCTCCACCATTTTTTAACCCCTGCCTCGCCTTTTCCCTCTCGGGGGACTGACTGCGCATTCTGACGCCCAGGATCACCCTGCTGGGAGCCCGGATGCATTCCCCTAAGTGACGCCCCCCGGCCTTGTGGGGGTTTGCAGCCGGGCTCCGCTCCTGGGTGCGTAAAAATATCCGTGTCCGTCCCCTGATACGTTCAGGTTTCTCTTTCATGTCCTGTCACCTGAGTAAGTTCTCGTCATGTCCCTTTTACTCTTCATGTCCTGTCACCTGATACGTTCAGGTTCGTTTCTCGTTTTTTCTCACCTGATACGTTCAGGTTCGTTTCTTGTCTTGTCACCTGATACGTTCAGGTTCGTTTCGTGTCTGGTCACCTGATACGTTCAGGTTCGTTTCGTGTTTTAGTCACCTGATACGTTCAGGTTCTTTTCGTGTCTGGTCACCCATTATGTCAGGTTCTCTTCGTTTTTCGTCACCTGATACGTTCAGGCTCGTTTTTCATGTCCCGTCACCTGATATGTTCAGGTTCATTTTCATGTGCTGTCACCTGACTCGTTCAGGTTTTCCTCTTGTCCAGTCACCTTGAATTCAGATTCCCTTCCTGTCCTGTCACTCCTCACGTCCGGCCACCTGATACGTTCAGGTCCGCTTCATGTCCTGTCTCCTGTTACGTTCGGTTTCACTTCATGTCCTGTCACCTGATACGTTCAGGTTCTTTTCGTTTTCCGTCACTCTTCATGTCCTGTTCACCTGGTACGTTCAGGTTTTTCATGTCCGCCTGCCCTGTCAGGCCCCGTTCTTGTCTCCTTCCCATCACGCACGGATTTTCAGGGCCGGTTGCCTGACACTCCCACACTCACTCAGTTCCATGGCCATCCCCGTCAGGGCCTTCACCTGTTTTTGTTACACCCACGTTTCAAACTCATCTCTCACCATCCTGTTACGCCTTCTTTTCTGCTTCATGTGTACATATCACGGTCAGGCTCTTCACCTCTCACACTCGGGTCCCGTGTGGCTCTCCATTGCTGCCATGCGCGGGTCATGTCGCCTCACTGGCCGTCGCTCTGGTAGGACTCCACTTTGGCGTCCAGTCGAGGCCTCGTCACCAGAGGCATCTCGGCCTTCGGTTTGTTTCACAGGACCCAACTCTTTCCAGTCACCTGTCAAACAGCTCTTGCTTCTTCTTTTCCTCACGCGCTCAGGCCTTTTGTTTTTCATGTTTCGTCTTTCACCTACCTCCATTCTCGTTTTTATCTTGCCATCACGGCTTCATAAGGGCCACTCGGCTATGGCACCGTCTTCTTCTTCTCCAGCAACCATCTCCCGGCACACCATGGGGTCTTCAGTCCGATCATCCGGCACGTTCCATCACTCTCGTGTAAGTCCTGACCCGCTCAGGTTGTCATTTCTTTCTTCCCCCATTCAGGTCTCGTTCTTTTCCTGATCGTCATCCGCGTAAGTTCCATTTTCAGAAATGTTGTTGGTGTACCTCTCCACGCAGGTACCTGTTAAATTTCCACCTCACTCACAAATCCCAGGTCACAAGGTGCAAAGTCTCACCCTCCCTGTGGACCTTCCCGGGTTTTTTTTTGCTCGTTCCCAGGTTCCCCTTTTCCACCCCAAATTCCGCTTGGCTCAAGGTAAGAAAAAAAAAAGTTTTTTTTTCTTTTTTTCTTTTTTTTTCTTCTCATTTTATTTTTTCCCCCTTTTGGGGTTTCTCTTACATGCGTTTCTCTTTTCAATTCAGATCCTCCCAACAGGGTCCGACTCAAACGGCGTGCCCTCTCCCCGAGAACATGTCTCACGTATCGGACATTGAGGACTCAATGTCCATCCCAGAATCAGCGGTCTCCGAGGCAGCCAGCCGCGCGTCCTACAGACACTGGACCATCCCCAGGCTGGTCGCCGAGCTCAAAAGGAAAGGGATCCGCCACTCGGCATCAGCGCAAAAGGCGGAATTGTATCGCCTGCTCTTTCCCCAGTCACCCAGGGCTCCCGAACCACCCGGAGCCTCCGAAGACCTGGTTTCCATGTCAACTATTCAGCTCTCCTTGACCCAACTCCACGCAACCATCAACAACCTGGCATCTTCAATATCGCACATCGACTCCAGGCTCCAGGCCGTCGAGAACACGATTGCCACGCCTCCTCCTCCCGCAGAGCCCGAAGCTGTTCCTTCGACCTCCCACGCTAACACCCCAGGTACAAGCCTTGCTTCGCCCGACATCGCCCCCGCTTTCTTCATACCAGAGAACATCAGGCGGGATATCCTGGCAGGGAAGGACATCAATTTGGCCGCCATCCTGATCTCCACCCATGACACGGTCGAAAACCGGACAATCGCCTGCGGTGATGTGTCAGTGGTACTGAGGTCCAAAGACGTCCGCCTCAATAAGAAGCTGACCATCCCAGAATTCATGCTGACCTTCAGCCTGTACCGGGACATCGTGTGTTCCATTCATCCCCACCGCAGGGAGGAACTGGACACATACATGTACAAGGTCACCGAGTTGGGATACAAATATGGCGGTTCCGCTTTTTATGAGTATCACCGGTCCTTCTCCGCCAAAGCGGCAGCAGCGTTCCTCCAGCACCAGCATGTCACCAACTGGGCGGTTCTGGACATGGAGATTTTTTGCAGGCATTTCGCCGGGCTGAAATCCCCTGCCTGTGCTGGTTGCCAGTCAGTTCTCCATTCTTCTGACTGGTGCCCCCATGTCCCTAACCCACCCCCTGCCAGGCCAATGTTTAGCTCCGGAGCGCAGAAACCCAACCCCGCCACGGACAAACTAGGTCGTCCCATCACCTTTCTAGGGAAGAATCAGATTTGCAATAACTTCAACCTGGGTTTCTGCAGTTTCGATAAGTGCAAAGCCTTGCACATCTGCTCCATTTGTTTTAGGGCCCACCCTCAGTCCTCTTGTTCCCAACGCACGGCCAAACGCCCGTGACTAGGCGGGGTCAACATTGACCTGTTACTCTCCCTCCTCCAGCAACATCATGACCCCAGTTTTGTCCTGTTCCTCAAACAGGGTTTTGCGGAGGGGTTTCATACAGGGCTAGTCACCCTTCCACAGTCCACTCATGAGTGCCCCAACCTTCTCTCTTCTCTTGCGGATCCCGGGGCGGTGGATGAACTGCTGGAGGCGGAGTTACAGAAGGGCTTCATGATCGGTCCATTTGCTGAATCCCCTTTCCCTGTGTACCGAGTCAGCCCCATAGGTTTGGTGACCAAAAAATCCTCTAATAAAAAGAGATTGATCTACGACCTGTCCGCTCCTCATGCATCCAGCACCCCCAGCCTAAATTCCCTGGTCCCGTCGGACGAATTCTCCATGTAGTACTCTTCGCTGGACGAGGCCGTGGAGCTCATCTTACAGGTCGGGGCAGGAGCTTGGTTGTCAAAAGCGGACATCTCCGATGCCTTCAAGTTGCTGCCTATCCTGCCCCACCTGTGGAAGTTCTACGGCATCAAATGGAGGGCAAAATATTATTTTGCCACCCGCTTGACGTTCGGGTCAAAGAGCAGTCCTTGGCTCTTTGACCAGTTCGCCCAAGCACTTCACTGGGTCCTGGTCAATCACGTCCACTGCCCGAGGGTCATCCACTATCTGGACGACTTCTTGCTCATCGAGCAGCCCGAGCATGCACCGGATAGGCTGGACAGCCTCCTCAGCCTGTTCGATCACCTGAAAGTTCCAGTGGCCCCAGCAAAGGTGGAAGGCCCCTCCAGGGTAATCACCTTTCTGGGCATCACCCTGGACACAGTCAAAATGGAGGCCAGCCTTCCCCTGGACAAACTAAGCAGGCTAAAGGACTCAGTGGCCAGGCTGGAACAGTGTCAAAGTTGGAACTCCAGTCTCTATTGGGGTCCTTCAACTTTGCCGCCAGGATCATGCCGCAGGGCAGATCATTCACCGCCGGCCTGCTCAGACTCCTCCCAACAGCCTCTGATCAGCATGCCCTCATTTACCTCGGACGCGATGTGTTGGCAGATCTGGCCATGTGGTCCCTATTCTTGTCCAGTTGGAATGGCATCTCCCTCTTCGTTCCTCAGTGGGACGATGCCTCCCCCTTGGTTTTCTCCGATGCTGCTGCTTCTCTCGGTTTCGGGGCCATCTGCGGGGACCAATGGTTTGCGGGTCCTTGGCCCACGCAGGTCTCTTCGGACCAGGAGGCTGCCAGGTCCTCTCCCCTGCTCGAGGTCTACCCCAGGCAGTCGTCGACATCCTCGCCAGGGGTAGGTCCAGCTCACCGAAGGTCATGCGTCTGGTCCGTAAGCTCACCTGGCTGTCTCTCCAGAATAATTTTCATGTCACCTGCAGGCACATAGAGGGAAAGAAAAATACCGCAGCCGATGCTCTGTCCCGTTTAAATTTTAATTTGTTTTTTTCAGGTCATGCCGGGAGCACAGAAAGTCGGGATCAACCCACCAGGGTTCGAAGCCCTGATCATGGACTAGAGGAGTACATTTCCGCAGCCCACGGTCTCATCCGCAGGTCACTCTCGGTCAATTCAGCCCGCAACTATCTAACGGGGTGGAACACCTTCAGGCGGTTTGCACACCTTCATCCCAGGGGGGACAGGGACAGAGTCTCTTTCATCCTGGCCTTCCTTGCATACTGCCACAAAGAGCTCCGATTGTCCCACAACACCATCAGACTTTACCTAGCGGGCATCCAGCACCACCACATGATCATTCACCCCAGTCATACCTCTTTCTTTTCCTCCCAGGCGGTCAAGGCGGCCTTGAGAGGCATCCAGAAGCTCTCTTCTCCTTCCACTCCCTCCAGACAACCAGTCACAGGGGATTTATTCCAAAAAATTTCTGCCGCCCTAGATGGCAGTCCTTTTGGCCCTTTCCGAAGTCTGATCCTCAAAGCTGCCCTCTATCTCAGCTTCTATGGGTTCCTCAGGCCTGGAGAATTCTGCTGCACCTCAGCCCAGAACCCAGGGCCGGCAATCAGTCAGCTACGTCGTAGTTCAGACCACTTCACCTTCTCTCTACTTTCCTCCAAAACCTCCCAAGTCGGTCCACCGGTACAGATCGAGTATTTCAATTCGTCCAATCCTTGGTGCCCAGTATCAGTGTTCAATCAGCTACTCTCCATTCTCCACGAGAGAACTCCCGACAGCCCCTTACTGCCTTTCCCCGTGCTTTCACTGACATCCGCGCAGTTCATCAGGCACATTCGTTCCATAGTTTCAGGTCTGGGGTTCCACGCTGCCTCCATCTCCGGACACTCTTTCCGGATAGGGGCCGCATCCGCAGCTTCCAAACATGGCGTTCCCGCTCACGTCATACGAAAGATGGGACGATGGCAATCTTCATGTTTCTCCCGTTACATCCCACATCCACGGGTCGAGATCGCCAAAGCTTTCTCCAGTTTGGTCTTGTAAATTCTCAAATCAATAAACTGCCTAAATCCATGTTTTGCCCCCTTTTTTTGCTACCCGCGTCACATGGCTAAAGGCACACCACTAGCCAGTTAGGTCCCACCACGTCCGGTGTCTCCTCCTTCGTTTCCACACTCCCCCCGGAGCCTTGACCACAAACCCAATTCATCACCCATGTTCTCTGCTGCCATGTCCAGGGCACGATTTGAGGCCATCCTGCGTTTCCTGCACTTTAGCGACAACAGCACCTCCCGTCCCAGAGGCCACCCAGCTTTTGACCGGCTCCACAAAATTCGCCCCCTCATATACCACCTTAACACCAAATTTGCAGATTTGTATACCCCTGAGCAAAACATCTGCGTAGACGAGTCCCTTATACATTTTACCGGGCGCCTTGGCTTCAAACAATACATCCCAAGCAAGCGCGCCCGGTATGGGGTCAAATTGTATAAACTCTGTGAAAGGGCCACAGGCTATACCCACAAATTTCGGATCTATGAGGGCAAAGATCAGACCCTGGAGCCGGTCGGTTGCCCTGACTACCTGGAGAGCAGTGGGAAGACAGTCTGGGACTTGGTGTCACCCTTATTTGGCAAGGGGTACCATCTTTATGTGGACAATTTTTACACAAGTGTGCCCCTCTTCAGGCATTTGTTCCTAGAACAGATTGGCTTCTGTGGCACCGCGCGACCTAGGGGGGATTCCCCCAATGGCTCGTTACCACCCCCCTTGCAAGGGGGGAGAGGTCTGCCTTGTGTAACGAAGAACTGCTCACGGTGAAATGGAGAGACAAGCGTGACGTTTACATGCTCTCCTCCATTCACGCAGACACGACAATCGAAATTGAACGGGTAACCAGTGTTATTGAAAAGCCCCTCTTGGTCCACGACTATAATTCGCTCATGGGAGGGGTGGACTTCAATGACCAGATGTTGGCTCCTTATTTAGTGTCCCGCCGCACCAGACGCTGGTATAAGAAGGTGTCTGTATATTTTATTCAATTGGCTGTATATAATAGTTTTGTTCTCTACAGTAAGGCTGGGAGAACAAGATCCTTCCTCAAATTTCAGGAAGAGATCATCGAGAACCTCCTGTATCCAGGAGGTTCCGTGGCCCCATCCACCAGTGTAGTGAGCCGTCTACACGAGCGACATTTCCCCAATGTCGTTTCTGGTACCTCAACCCAAGCGTCACCCCGAAAAAGATGTCGTGTCTGTAGCAGGAGTGGAATAAGGCGTGACACCCGTTATTTCTGTCCTGACTGCCCCGTCCACCCTGCCCTATGCTTAGGGGAGTGTTTCCGGAAGTACCACTCACAGGTACACTATTAGCATAGGGATTGCATCTCACAGGACAGGCACACAGGGCTATTAGGGCCCTTTCACACAGAGCTGTTGCAAACCTCTCCTTTCACCTGGGACAAAGTGCATAATGTACTTCGCCACATCTCTGGGCGATTTGCGCTTTGCACATTGTCCCATGGGGAAGAAGAAGTTTGTCCTATAAAAAAGGTAAAAAAAACGAAACAAAACAAAAATTGCCGGTAAGCAAAAAAGTTAATGTTCTGTTCAAAAAGTTAAATAAAGTTTATAAAAGTTAATGTTCCGTTCAAATGTTATTATAATGTTATTAGATTTATTGCGTTACTCCTCTGCAGTAAAAGATACGTTTGCCGAGGCTTATGAGCTGAGGGGGAGGTGGTGTTCATATGCTTTGGCAAACACTTTGTATATATAAAAAAAAAAATCCCAGCAATGATTTATTCATCCACATCGATTGATGTGAATGGAGAAATTGGGTTTGCCAGGGCATACGAGCTAAGTGGGTTTGGATGTTGGGCGGAGCTCCTATGTCCTGGCAGACGCCTTTGCCCTCCTTTTTTTTTTTGGCAGAGATTTTTTCATCCACATTGATCGATGCGAATGAAGAAATCTGTGCCGTTCATTTTTTTCTTTCAGCCCAGAGGCTGAACGGAAAAAAAAAATCTCATTACCCGTATGCTCAATATAAGGAGAATAGCAGAAACTCCTAATGCTGGCCATACATGTAATGATTGCGGAGACCCTCAAATGCCAGGCCAGACACCCCAAGGTATTCGCTGAGGGGCATATTGAGTCCATGAAAGATTGAAATTTTTGTCCCAAGTTAGCGGAAAGGGTGACTTTGTGAGAAAAAAATAAATAAATCAATTTCCGCTAACTTGTGCCAAAAAAAAAAAATCTTCTATGAACTCGCCATGCCCCTCATGGAATACCTTGGGGTGTCTTCTTTCTAAAATTGGGTCACATGTGGGGTATTTACACTGCCCTGGCATTTTAGGGGCCCTAAAGCGTGAGAAGAAGTCTGGAATCCAAATGTCTAAAAATGCCCTCCTAAAAGGAATTTGTGCCCCTTTGCGCCCCTAGGCTGCAAAAAAGTGTCACACATGTGGTATCGCTGTACACAGGAGAAGTTGGGCAATGTGTTTTAGGGTGTCTTTTTACATATACCCATGCTGGGTGAGATAAATATCTCTGTCAAATGCCAGCTTTGTATAAAAAAATTGAAAAAGTTGTCTTTTAGAGAGATATTTCTCTCAACCAGCATGGGTATATGTGAAAAAAACACCCAAAAACACATTGCCCAACTTCTCCTAAGTACGGCGATACCACGTGTGACACTTTTTTGCAGCCTAGGTGGGCAAAGGGGCACAAATTCCAAAGAGCACCTTAAGGATTTCACAGGGCATTTTGTACACATTTTGATTTCAAACTACTTCTCACGCATTAGGGCCCCTAAAATGCCAGGGCAGTATAACTACCCCACAAGTGACCCCATTTTGGAAAGAAGACACCCCAAGGTATTTTGTGATGGGCATAGTGAGTTCATGGAAGTTTTTATTTTTTGTCACAAGTTAGTGGAATATGAGACTTTGTAAGAAAAAAAAAATCATCATTTTCCGCTAACTTGTGACAAAAAATAAAAAGTTCTATGAACTCACTATGCCCATGAGCGAATACCTTAGGGTGTCTACTTTCTGAAATGGGGTCATTTGTGGGTGTTTTCTACTGTCTGGGCATTGTAGAACCTCAGGAAACATGACAGGTGCTCAGAAAGTCAGAGCTGCTTCAAAATGCGGAAATTCACATTTTTGTACCATAGTTTGTAAACGCTATAACTTTTACCCAAACAATTTTTTTTTACCCAAACAATTTTTTTTTATCAAAGACATGTAGAACAATAAATTTAGATAGAAAATTTATATAGAGATGTAGTTTTATTTGAAAAATTTTACAACTGAAAGTGAAAAATTTTATTTTTTTGCAAAAAAATCTGTAAATTTCGATTAATAAGAAAAAAAGTAAAAATGTCAGCAGCAATGAAATACCACCAAATGAAAGCTCTATTAGTGAGAAGAAAAGGAGGTAAAATTCATTTGGGTGGTAAGTTGTATGACCGAGCAATAAACGGTGAAAGTAGTGTAGTGCAGAAGTGTAAAAAGTGGTCTGGTCATTAAAGGTGTTTAAGCTGAGGTGGTTAAAGGGAAAATGCACACACCAGCCACCATGTTGCCACCGGCAACAGCATGCGTGGCAACCATGTCACGGCGCACACAGCCAAAGCCGAGACACTGCCACCACAAAAAAGGTTTCTGTTCGGTCCTCATGCATTCTGAATGGAAAGAGATGGATGTCTTCCATTCCGGCAACATTCTGTTTTGTGACCAGATACAAAACTGTTGCAAACTGCGGTTTTGTGTTTGGCCATAAAAACAATGTAAGTCTAAGGCCTCTTTCACACGGGCGTCATGGTTTTTGGATAAGATGAGGGTGAGTTGCGGGAAAATGCGTGATTTTTCCGCGCGAGTGCAAAACTTGTAATGCGTTTTGCACGCGCGTGAGAAAAATCTGCATGTTTGGTACCCAAACCCAAACTTCCATGGTTATAAGGGAAAATAATAGAATTCTTAATACAGAATGCATAGTACAATAAGGCTGAAGGGGTTAAAAAAAATATATAATAATTTAACTGACCTTAATCCACTTGATCACGCAGCCCGGCTTTTCTTCTGTCTTCTTCTTTGCTGTGCACAGGAATAGGACCTTTGATGACGTCACTGTGCTAATCACATGGTCCAATCACATGGTTCATCACCATGGTGAGGGACCATGTGATTGGATCATGTGATGTGACGTCACCACAGGTCCTTAGCCGGCAGCATAACATTACAGAAGAAGACAGAGATCCGCAACTACGCAATCAAGTGGACTCGGCGAGTTATTATTTTTTTTATATTTAACCCTTCCATCACTATTTTACTTTGCATTCTGTATTCAGAATGCTATAGATGTCCCTTATAACCATGTTATAAGGGAAAATAATACAGATCGGTTCCCCAGCCCGACTATCACCTAGCAACCATGCGTGAAAAACGCACCGCATCCGCACTTGCTTGCGGATGCTTGCGATTTTCACGCGGCCCCATTCACTTCTATGGGGCCTGCGTTGCGTGAAAAACCGTGAATATATAGCATGCTGTGATTTTCACACAACACACAAGTGATGCGTGAAAATCACCGTTCATGTGCACAGCCTCATAGAAATGAATCGGTCAAGATTCACTGCGGGTGCAATGCGTTCAACTCACGCATTGCACCCGCGCGGAATACTCGCCCGTGTGAAAGGGGCCTAAGGGTCCGTCACCCATTGACTTTCAATGTATTTAGTGTCGGATCCGTTTTTTTCCTTTTTAATTTGGCATAACCGCATTCTAACGGAACGGATACATCCTGATGTGCAAAATCAAAACGGATCCATTTAATTCTGGTATTGAGATCCTCTGCTGGATCTCAATACCGGAATTAACAACGCAAGTGTAAAAGTAGCCTAAGAAAGACATGCCCCCCTGAGAAAAGACACTCCTCTTGAGCTGACAGATTGATATAAATCTAGCAGAGCAATGTATGAGGAGATCTCTGGATCCATGTTAGGTACAGAGCTTTGTTAGGCTACTTTCACACTAGCGTTCGGGCGGATCCGTTCTGAACGGATCCGCTCATAATAATGCAGACGGAGGCTCCGTTCAGAACGGATCCGTCTGCATTATATTAGCAAAAAAAAGCTAAGTGTGAAAATAGCCTGGGACGGATCCGTCCAGACTTTCAATGTAAAGTCAATGGGGGACGGATCCGCTTGAAGATTGAGCCACATTGTGGCATCTTCAAACGGATCCGTCCCCATTGACTTACATTGAAAGTCTGGACGGATCCGCGGCTGAACGCCGCCAGACTGATGCAGTCTGAGCGGATCCGCCTCCATTCAGACTGCATCAGGGCTGGACGGCTGCGTTCGGGTCCGCTCGTGAGCTCCTTCAAACGGAGCTCACGAACGGAAACCCGAACGCTAGTGTGAAAGTAGCCTTAGAAAGAGATTATCATGTACTGTATGATGTCTGATTTTCACATTTTACATTAATCATGGGATAACCCTTTTAAGATATAACAAAAAATAATAACAAAATAATATAGGAAACGGTAAAAAAATCCCTTCGGTTAGTCATAAACATTTTTCTAAAGTTTTGCTAAGGCCCTTTGGTGAAATGGCGATCACTTTAAAAATAGAAAACATGTTCTTCCTCCTGAGAGCCTCAGTTTGGTTCTGCACACTTGGTGGAAACTGTTTGATAGGTGTTACGCTGAATGTTCGTGTGTCATGATATGTGTTTGGAGTAACCGTTGTGCACATTGGAACTGTGTTTGTTGAGGCGTTCCGCCAATATACTAAAGGTCACTTGGGCATTCCAGTAGATATATTATATACGAGGAATAATGAGAGTTTCAAGGACACTTTTGTATGAAAAATGGTATGTGGTGATAGAGATGTACTAAAAAGAACTGGAACCTGATTTGGTGTTAACAGTCAGCTCTATTTATTATTGGAAGGGGACATTTTTTTTTCTCTCTAAATCTTTTTTAAAGTGGCCCTGTCATCCTTACCCTACCCTACCAGGCATTTTAAAACACAACGATACCACCAACAGACATAAGACAGGTATCACTGTATAGACAAAAAATGCGGGAACCGCGCTCTAACAAACAGTTAATGTCAGTTCTTGAACCTTACAACCACAGAAGACCGGACGTCCACTCCAGCTCGCAGAGGCGAAAATAATGTTCGTGCGAACAGATGTATAAACCGCCTCCTGCTGGTCCACAGGTCTTATAAAGGTTCACCAACCATGGAATCCAAAACCCCGGACACGGATACCTTCAAGAAGGAACAGAACAAATGGTGCAATACCCTCGGGATCTTAAGACGTAAGCGGTTTATTGTACTTACAATTATTAAATGACAAACTTGCACATATAAATGCCCGACCCGGGTTTCGCTATTCGCTTCTTCAGGGGCTGCGATGCGCTCACCGCTGCAAACACGAGTAAAATGTCTTCTACCCCGGAAATGAAACGGACTTCCGTTTTCAAATTGCTTATCACCTACAGGTGTCCGATATCACATGTGCATAATATAAACATATAAAATCTAACGTGCATAATATAAACATATAAAATCGAGTGTGCATATTACAGACATATAAAATAACATGAATGATCGACACATACAATATAAATACATAAAAAATTCTTTTCTCATATAAAATGATTATAAAATATATAAAAAATGCTGGTATCAAAAAATCAAGCCATACAAACTGCTTTTATATCCCACTCTATATTTAATCCCTGTGGGTGTAAAGTGTCCATCTCATATATCCATTGCGCCTCTTTTTTATTAATTTGCGTGGCGGGATTACCTCCACGCCAATAGCGTTTTACTAGTTCAATACCGCAAAATTTTAAACCACTGGGATCTTTTTGGTGGACTCTTTTAAAATGGGCTGAAACACTGTGTGTCTCCAGCCCCTTTCTAATATTTCTAATGTGTTCTGCCACCCGAACTTTAAGTTTCCTAAGTGTTCTACCTATATATTGGAGCCCACAAGGGCACTCCAACATATAGATAACTCCCATGGTTTCACAGGAGATATTTCCCTTTATCTTTAACGTGGTAGTTTTGGAGGTAGATATAATTTCTTTTATTTTAGATTTTTTCTTTTCTTCCCTGGAGCGGTTTTTGCAACAAGGGCAGAAACCACACCAGGTAAAGGCATTAGAGGAATTCGTAGTGGTGGGATCATTTTTCACAAAGCTATGTACAATGCGGTTCCTGACAGTAGGGGCTCTTTTAAAAATAAACGGAGGTATTTTTGGGATAAGGTCTCCAATAATCCGATCATTTTTTAAAACATTCCAATTCTGATTGATGATTTTTCTGATCTGGGGGCACATAGTAGAATAGGACGTGGAGAAGGCAAATTGGTATTTATCCCTTATCTGATTTGGATCCATATTTTTATTCTTTATTTTAGGGTTATCTGATTTTACTTCTTCTCTCTGTTTATGTAATGTTTCCTTTTCATATCCCTTTTCTATGAACCGATCTATAATGATGTTACTTTGATTCTCAAAATCTTCTACATTGGTGCAATTCCTTCTGATACGTTGTAGCTGTCCTTTCGGTACATTGCACAACCAGGGCTTATGATGACAGCTACTCCTTTCTATATATCCATTCCGATCAGTGGGCTTGAAATAAGTTTTGGTTGTGATTCTTCCTTGTTCTAACATGATTTCTAGATCAAGAAAGTGGATGGTGGTTTTACTAATCTCCTCAGTGAATTTTATATTCCATTCATTGGAATTGATATAGGAGATAAAATTCAACAATCCCTTTTCAGTGCCCTGCCAAATACCAATGCAGTCATCAATATATCTTTTCCAAAAACTAAGACTGCCATCCACGGTATCTCTCTTTAGTGCAGGGGAGATGGTAAAATGTTCCCAGTATGCCATAAAGAGGTTGGCAAAACTTGGTGCGAATTTCGCACCCATCGCCACACCAGAAGTTTGCAGGAAATAGTAATCATTATACCAAAAATAATTGTGTTTTAAACAATATTCTATACAGTCCAGGATAAATATTTTTTGATTTTCACCCATCTGCTCATCCTCATCCAAATAAAATTTGACCGCGTTCATGCCGATTTCGTTAGGTATTATAGTATATAACGATGTAACATCCAGGGTCATTAAATAGGTGTTATCTGGGATGTTATCAATATCTTTCATCAGCTCCAATATATGCCCTGTATCTCTTAAATAAGAGGGAGTAGTAGTCACAAAACGCTGTAAAAAAATATCTATGTACTCTGATACTCTACTGGTGATTGAGTCGATACCAGAGACTATCGGTCTCCCAGGGGGGCGCTCCACATTTTTGTGCACCTTTGGTAAATAATATATAGTGGGAGTTTTTGGATGTAAGTTGTTTAAATACTGATATTCTTTCTGGTTAAGGACCCCTTGAGCAAGACCTCTATCCAAAAGGATTTTTAATTGCTTTTTGTATTCGATGACCGGATCACCTCTTAGTTTTTTATATGTCTTTTCATCACTCAAGATTCTCACCATTTCGGCATCATAATCAGCCTTATCTAACACCACTATCCCCCCCCCTTTGTCGGCTGGTTTAATTACTATTTTGTCATGTTGTTCTAAATTTTTTAAAGCCTCTTTTTCTTTTTTACTTAAATTATTCTGCTTCATGCTCTTTATATTTATTTGGTCAAGACCCTTCAATACCCCACGTTTGAATGCTTCAATACATTCATTTTCTTTGTTGTCTGGATAAAATGTGGATTTATTCCTTAAATCTGTATATATCCCCGTCCCATCTGTTTGAGGAGCCCTAATAGGGTTTTTTATAAGGTATTTACGAATATTAAGTTTTCTGATGAAGCGGTGTAGGTCCAAGTAGGTCTCAAATTTGTTACCCTGATATGTGGGTGCAAACTTGAGACCCTTACCTAAGACCGACAGCTCCTCCGATGACAAAATATATGAACTTAAATTGTAAATACCTATTGAGTTCCCCTGCCTTTCTTCGCCTCGGGGCTTATTATGTCTCCTTCCTCCTCTATTGCCTCTACCTCTCTTTTTTTCTTTCTGGGCGTTTCCTCCTTCTTTTGCTGTGTTTGTGATATTTGCGGTATTTTTCCTTTTACTAGTTTGTGAGGAAAATTTTGTTCCTGGACACTATTGTCAATTCTTTCATTAGGATATGATTGTATTTCATTGCTAGTTTCCCTTTCAATATAGGTTTCATTGTTTTTATTATGTATTTTGGGGGAATAAGTCTCCCTTCTACTATATCCTGTTTTATTCTCATAGCTTGTTTCATTGTGATACATATCATTATGATTCCTATAATTTGTTTCAGTTTGATACCTTCCATTATGTTCAGGTGCATAGTTGTCCCTACCTCTATAATTAGAATACGGGCGGTATTGTTGTCTAAACCTTCCTTGATTTTGGTATTCTCGGGGGCCCTGATGGTACCAATTGTTCTTTCCTCGATATGGCTGGGTATTATAATGGGAATGGCCATCCCCTTCATAGTTGTATTGGCCATAATTTTTTTAGGTATCACTGTATGCCTGGTAGGGTAGGGTTGATTCGGGTGGCAGAGACACTTTTAGAATAGTGGATTGTTCTTTGTAATCTTTCTTGTGACTGCAGCTACAACTGATAGTAGTGGGAGGTTTGATAGTGGAGTAGGCTGTTGACTTTCTTAAAATGGGTTTTGCTGATGATCTTGTTGTTTTCAAGTCAAGGTACTCAATCACTGGAGAAAAGAGATATTACCTGAGAACATTAGGCTCCAATCTTCAAGAGGAAAAGTTCCTATTTACTCCAGCTAGCATAGCAGGCTGAGATTGTTGCAGAGAAGTATTTGCCTGCCAAAGTTAAGCCAATACCTGCTGATGACCAAGATATCGTTTGGAAGCTGTTTGGATTACCAATTCATACCAAGTAAAAGCAAATGTTCAACGTTACTACAAAGTCTGGACTCCATTCATTCTACCTATTCCCCATCCAAGTTCACCTACCCCTTTTGCACTGCTTCGGACCGCACCACGTCTGGGATCCACAGATACCCAAGTAGGAACACCGTGACATGTGTATATAACATCTCCAGAGAACAAAGGCCACCCTACATCACTCTGGCAATCCTACCCCTGGGTACCAACATTACCATCTACAAAGAGAGCCTTGTGCTTCCGCTGCTTAACAGCAGTTGGCGTCACGTTTAGTTGCTCTATAAGAGGGACATATTTCGTATAAACCTCCTAAGGGGCAAGGGATACCCCAGGTGCGGCCTTGTAGGCCCAAAGTCATCACATATTCAATGTACAGCACCTCAACCAGCTTATGTTCATATAAAAAACTTGTTAGATTATTTATTATATTTGAATGTATCCGTATGGTGGGCCCTAGGTACCCTAGTCCGACACTGGACCTTTCTCAGATCAATATCAGATCAATATCCCATTTGTAAAAGATTATATGGTGGGACAAAGCATGCGTAGTGTAGATTAATTGGTTCTTAAAGTCCCCCATGTAGAAATTCACAAAACTGGGTGTGAATATCATCCCCATCACAGTCCCATGTTTATCCACGTCATGTTTCAATCATCATTCCTGTCCTGTATCTGAAAAAAAGGACCAGTCCCTGAAACGCGTTATATGAACCACCACTGTGTTTATCATTGTATTTTGGAACAAAGTTTAACCTGTATTGGAACACATTGCTACAAGGCACTGAGTACCACTGTCACCGTGTCTACCAGTGCCCTTACCGCCACCACCATGGCTACAAGTGCTGCTACTACTACTACCACCACCAAACACAGCTATGCAATTGAGTCATCAGGTCCTCCAACTCCGCCTAAACCTTCTATTCATGGTATTTAAACACTGACTGTGCTTACACAACAGGAAGACTATCTTCCAGTATCTTCCATAGCTCAAGGGATGTTGTTGGCTCTTGTTAGGGAAAAAGAAGGTATCCCACTAGGAGGGGGCAGTAAAGACAGAGATGATGCAAAGGAAAGGCTTCTCTGGGAGTGCAAGGAGGAGCAGGAGGAATGCACGGAACCCTGGCTCAAAGGTACAGCGTCAGCCTCAGAAGTGACATCAACATCATCTTGCTGTGACTAAGAGGATGAGTGAGCCATCCAGTACACAATCTTATGCTCTTTCTGTCACATACCGGCAGTGTGGGAGAACTGTGGCCTGCTGCTACTACTACGGACTAGACGGCTTGTGCCAACTGTGCTGCTTCTGCTTGCACGACCAGAGCCTCCAACATTCTCTCTCGCAGATGATGTGGCACAGGTCTTTCATTTTCCATTACCCTGCCCATTAACATCTGTCTTTTATCAAACATCTTATTTTGAAGCCTATTTAAACAATGATAAGTTACAAGGTTTGGTAAATTGTAGAAAAATAACAACTAGTTTTTGGAGGAAAAAAACAGGCGCAATTGGATGATTCACAGTGTGACCAGTGGTGCACCGATAGGGGTGGTCCAACGGCTCTGGACCCCCATAGAACAACCAGCGAATATTATAATTTTTTTGTCCCTCAGGGCCTCTCCGCCAATCACCACAGGCGGCGCGGCCCTGGTTCTAGTTGCTGGCGGCGGTGGGGGGGGGGCAGTAGGAGATGAGCGCTTCCATTGTGGAAGCGCTCATCTTCATAGTCATCTGTATCGCGGTCCTCAGGACAGCAATACAGATGGCTGTGCTGCGGCTGGGCAGGAGAGGGAGAGGCGTTTGTAACATATGTGACAGGTCTCAGAAGGTCTGAAAGATTATCTACACATTAGTGATCTGACAGCCTCTTTTGGTTTCACTTTGTCTGTGTGTTGCTGGTATGTATACACCTCCTGTTCCGGTGTGGATCATGTGACCTTTGCCTCTGCCTATTTAGTCTGACTTTACCCATCACTCCTTGCTTGGGATAGCTTTATTTGGTTTTGGAATAGCTGGAGTGTGGTTCTTGTTGGAGTCCTGTTCATCCATCATCCTCAGAAGTTAAGTGTTCCCCTTCCTGGTTGTTTACTAGGCCTCAGTGAGACGCTAGTTCCTTCACTGAGTTCCGTCAAAAGGGCTCAATGCCGGAAAAGAACTGATCAGTTTTATCCCCATCCATTCTGAATAGAGAGCAATCCGTTCAGGATGCATCAGGATGTCTTCAGTTCAGTCATTTTGACTGAGCAGGCAAAAGATAAAACCGCAGCATGCTACGGTTTTATCTCCGGACAAAAAAACTGAAGACTTGCCTGAATGCCGGATCCGGCATTTTTTTCCATAGGAATGTATTAGTGGCGGATGAAGGTGAAAAAAATAAATGCTGGATCCGTTTTACTGGATGACACCGGAAAGACGGATCCGGCATTTCAATGCATTTTTCTGACTTATCAGGCATTTTTAAGACTGATTAGGATCCTGATCAGTCTTACAAATGCCATCATCTGGCATACGTTTTGACGGAACTGCTTGCCGGATCACTCTGCCGCAAGTGTGAAAGTAGCCTAAGAATTCTACAGTAACGGGGGCACAGATAATGAGCACATCGCTAATGTCAGCCAGTTTAATAGTGAAAATTCTAGTGACAGAAACCCTTTAAGGTCTTTATACACTTATAAACTAAATAAATAGCAACAGTTTTTTGTGAAATAAAAAATATATGTGCAATTAGACGTCCCCTGGGTGTGACAAAAACATACTCTATTACGTTGACACACTAAAATATGCTTATTGCACATGTATAAACTGTAAGAAAAAATTGCAACAGGTTTTGGGGGAAAAAGCTGTTCCTAACACGTAAAAACAAAGTGAACTGTCTATTTAAGGATCTATGTGCAACACTGCAGCCTGTAATACAGCTCCAGCCCTGGCTGTAACAGACACACAACACTGTCTCACCCTATCCCGAATGATAAAACCTGATATTTTACTTAGTAATTCAATGAACCTAACTAAATATATCTTCTTCACAATCCCTACAGTGCGGCTTGTGTGTCTAATTGCTGTGTCTGTCTCAGACACGACAGACATGTCTGAGCTCACAATAGTGTCTCTGCTTCAGAGCTAATACAGTGCTTGATAGACCCGCCAATATCCTCCCTCCGTCTGGCGGACGGCAAGGCATTATGGGCAAGTCTCCCAGCCAGGGCCCTGCCTGGGGTCATGTGATTTTCCATCTTCAACTTTCCTGCCCTGCTTCCCTCACTAGTGTACTGAATTTTAAATGTAAAATGCTGGGTGCTGTTCGCCCGAAGCGAATGGCCACAATTTAGCAATTAGTTTACAATCGATTCACTTATCTCTTATAGATATCTGTTTGTTAGAATAATGACTGAACCTTTTCTCATATTTTATCTGGGAAATTGTATAGATAATAGCAGATATGAAAAGGTAATAAATGTTTTCTGTGGGTATGGGCCCTGTGTGCGGAGGAAGAATCCACAGCTGCAGTCACAAACATTGCAGGAGACCCCTGGCTGTCTGGCCGTGCGGGCAGCAGTCAGGAGGTCTTCCCATTTTCTATGCCCTCCCCTCCCTAGGATTTCCTGTATGATAAGAATGAGGACATGTTTGGCTGCTTTATTATGGAGAGTGAAGAGAGGAATCATAGGCACAGACTTCTAACACACTTAAGCCTCATTCATACGTCAGTGATTTCCATCAGTGATTGTGAGCCAAAACCAGGAGTGGAGCCTCCACAGACATAAGGTCTAAGGGAAAGATCTGCACCTGTTCTGTGTTTAGAGCCGCACCTGGTTTTGGCTCAAAATCACTGATGGAAATCACTGACGTGTGAATAAGGCCTTAAAAGGTACCTAAACCTCTGTAAAAAAAAAATAAAAGGGACAAGATCTATACTCCACATGCAGAGGCAAGGAAGTTGCAGAGTGCTCAGAGCAGCACATTTGCTCCTTTCTGTGTGTGTGTGTTTTAACAAAGGTATAGTTAAATCCAAAATGTTAAAGTATTTGATTCAGTTGCCACCTTCATTGTGTTCACCTATCAACAATAGCACCTGCTGCAGGGAAAGTATAATTTATTGCCGCAATCTCACTGCGTACTTATCTATCGACTGTGACATCACTGTGTAGCTGCATTTTGTACATTATCCCAGTACTATGACTAGGATGGCCAGTTGTCCGGGGTCCTCCATACAAAGGCATACTGCAAAAATAGTATACCGTATTTTTCGCCGTATAAGACGCACTTTTTCCCCCCCAAAAGTGGGGGGGAAATAGCAGTGCGTCTTATACGGTGAATGTAGCCGATTTTGCCTAGTTTTCAATGATACACCCACTGCGATGCCGTGCGGCGGGTGTATCAGCTGTGAGGGAGGAGGGGCTGGGGGCGGCATCTGCATTTATAATGGCAGCGGGGCCCGTGCAGTGACTGTATTCTACTACACGGGCCCCGCTTACTGTATAATCATATCCCTAATAGTTAATTGTTGTGTGCATGTAAAAGCATAATGAGCGATAATGATGAGCGCTGTCTATTACTTACAATTAGAAGCGCTCGCCGTTCGGAGCAGAGAGGAGTCATACGTCACGCGCCTGCGCCGCCCACTTTATGAATGAAGCAGGCGGCGTGGGCAAATGCGACCCCCACACTTATGGAGGGGATCTGTGGATGACACATAGCATAAGATGCTATATATGTGTCATCCACAGATCCCCCCCATAACTGTCATACACAGATCCTCATAACAGTGCCATCCAGAGAGGATCCCCCATAAGTGTCACTCACAGATCCCCCATAACAGTGCGTCACCCACAGATCCCCCATAACAGTGCGTCACCCACAGATCCCCCAGAACAGTGCGTCACCCACAGATCCCCCAGAACAGTGCGTCACCCACAGATCCCCCATAACAACAGATCCCCCATAACAGTGTGTCATCCACAGATCCTCCATAACAGTGCGTCACCCACAGACCACAATTAGTTCAAAAGCGCACCTTTTGGTTCAAAATATTTTTTTCTTATTTTCCTCCCCAAAAACCTAGGTGCGTCTTATACGCCGGTGCGTCTTATACGGCGAAAAATACGGTACTTTCTAAAGATGGGAGTCTAAGGGCATCATATGCCACTATATGGTTATACAGCGGCATACGTTGGCGGTAGATGTTGGGACGTCCTCTATAAATACACCGTAGGTGGGACATGCATACTCTATAAATACATCCTAGGTAGTGGATGATTTAAAACAGGCATCCTTAAACTGCGGCCCTCCAGCTGTTGCAAAACTACAACTCCCAGCATGCCCGAACAGCCTACAGGTATCAGCCTACAGCAGGGCATTGTGGGAGTTGTAGTTTTACAACAGCTAAAGGGCTGCAGTTTGAGGATGCCTGGTTTAAAGGGCCACTAAACCCTGAAAAACAAAAAAATAAACATAACCTGCAAAGTAGAGTTTATTTATGGCACTTTCTCCATGGACATCTGTAAGCTGCAATTTTTGCACATCTCCTGCCCTCAGATAAATGCCTTTTTCCTCCCAGCCCCTAAATCTTTGGCTGGAGACTGACTATGTGCTCTAGCATGAGCTCACATCACTCAAAATCAGAAGTTCATGAAAGGGATGGGGCTTAAAGGGGTATTCCATTAGGTACAAGTAGGGGATAACTATCAGATCGGTGGGGGTCCTAGTATTGATGACCTATCCTCAACACCAGGCACCCCCGCCATTCAGCTGTGAGATGAGGAGGCAGTGCACCATGCAAGCGCCGCTTCCTGGTCATTACACTACACGTCGTCTCCTGTGGAGCAATGGCGTATTGTAATTACAAGTACTCGCTCCATTCACCTGAATTACATTGCACTTCTGAGACAACGTGTATTGTAATGAACAGGAAGCAGCGCTCGCATGGAGCACCGCCTCCTCTTCAAACAGCTGATCAGCGGGGATCCATGGTGTCAGATATTGGTGACCTATCCTGAAGATAGATCATCAATATTAATGACTGCACAACCCTTTCAGTTGTAAAATTTTGCAAAAAAAACGACATCCATATATAAATTTTTCGCTAAATTTATTGTTCAATATGTCTTTGATAAAAAAAAAAAATGTTTGGGTAAAAAAAGAATGGTTTGGGTAAAAGTTATAGCGTTTACAAACTATGGTCCAAAAATGTGAATTTCCGCTTTTTGAAGCAGCTCTGACTTTCTGAGCACCTATCATGTTTCCTGAGGTTCTACAATGCCTAGACAGTAGAAAACCCCCACAAATGACCCCATTTCGGAAAGTAGACACCCTAAGGTATTCGCTGATGGGCATAGTGAGTTCATAGAACTTTTTATTTTTTGTCACAAGTTAGCGAAAAATGATTTTTTCTTTTTTTTTTTCTTACAAAGTCTCATATTCCACTAACTTGTGACAAAAAAACAAAAACTTCCATGAACTCACTATGCCCATCACAAAATACCTTGGGGTGTCTTCTTTCCAAAATGGGGTCACTTGTGGGGTAGTTATACTGCCCTGGCATTTTAGGGTCCCAGATGCGTGAGAAGAAGTTTGAAATCAAAATCTGTAAAAAATGACCGGTGAAATCCGAAAGGTGCTCTTTGGAATGTGTGCCCCTTTGCCCACCTAGGCTGCAAAAAAGTGTCACACATGTGGTATCGCCGTACTCAGGAGAAGTTGGGCAATGTGTTTTGGGGTTTCATTTTACATATACCCATGCTGGGTGAGATAAATATCTTGGTCAAATGCCAACTTTGTATAAAAAAATGGTAAAGTTGTCTTTTGACGAGATATTTATCTCACCCAGCATGGGTATATGTAAAATGACACCCCAAAACACATTGCCCAACTTCTCCTGAGTACGGCGATACCAGATGTGTGACACTTTTTTGCAGCCTAGGTGGGCAAAGGGGCACACATTCCAAAGAGCACCTTTAGGATTTCACCGGCCATTGTTTACAGATTTTGATTTCAAACTACTTACCACACATTTGGGCCCCTAGAATGCCAGTGCAGCATAACTACCCCACAAGTGACCCCATTTTGGAAAGAAGACACCCTAAGGTATTTCGTGAGGGGTATAGTGAGTTTATGGAATTTCTTATTTTTTGTCACAAGTTAGTGGAATATGAGACTTTGTAAGAAAAAAAAAAAAAAATCATCAGTTTCCGCTAACTTGGGACAAAAAAAAAAAATTCTAGGAACTCACCATACCTCTCACGGAATACCTTGGGGTGTCTTCTTTCCAAAATGGGGTCACTTGTGGGGTAGTTATACTGCCCTGGCATTCTAGGGGCCCAAATGTGTGGTAAGTAGTTTGAAATCAAAATCTGTAAAAAATGACCTGTGAAATCCTAAAGGTGCTCTTTGGAATGTGTGCCCCTTTGCCCACCTAGGCTGCAGAAAAGTGTCACACATGTGGTATCGCCGTACTCAGGAGAAGTTGGGCAATGTGTTTTGGGGTGTCATTTTACATATACCCATGCTGGGTGAGAGAAATATCTCTGCAAAAGACAACTTTTCCCATTTTTTTATACAAAGTTGGCATTTGACCAAGATATTTATCTCACCCAGCATGGGTATATGTAAAATGACACCCTAAAACACATTGCCCAACTTCTCCTGAGTACGGTGATACCACATGTGTGACACTTTTTTGCAGCCTAGATGCGCAAAGGGGCCCAAATTCCTTTTAGGAGGGCATTTTTTGACATTTGGATCCCAGACTTCTTCTCACGCTTTCGGGCCCCTAAAATGTCAGGGCAGTATAAATACCCCACATGTGACCCCATTTTGGAAAGAAGACACCCCAAGGTATTCAATGAGGGGCATGGCGAGTTCATAGAAAAAAAAAATTTTGGCACAAGTTAGCAGAAATTTTTTATTTTCATTTTTTTTCTCACAAAGTCTCCCTTTCCGCTAACTTGGGACAAAAATGTCAATCTTTCATGGACTCAATATGCCCCTCACGGAATACCTTGGGGTGTCTTCTTTCCGAAATGGGGTCACATGTGGGGTATTTATGCTGCCCTGGCATTTTAGGGGCCCTAAAGCGTGAGAAGAAGTCTGGAATATAAATGTCTAAAAAAATGTTACGCATTTGGATTCCGTGAGGGGTATGGTGAGTTCATGTGAGATTTTATTTTTTGACAAAAGTTAGTGGAATATGAGACTTTGTAAGAAGAAGAAAAAAAAAAAATATTTCCGCTTACTTGGGCCAAAAAAATGTCTGAATGAAGCCTTACAGGGGGGTGATCAATGACAGGGGGGTGATCAGGGAGTGTATATGGGGTGATCACCCCCCTGTCACTGATCACCCCTCTGTCATTGATCACCCCTCTGAAAGGCTCCTTTCAGACGTCCATATGTTTTTTACGGATACACGGATACATGGATCGGATCTGCAAAACACATACAGACGTCTGAATGGAGCCTTACAGGGGGGTGATCAATGACAGGGGGGTGATCAGGGAGTGTATATGGGGTGATCACCCCCCTGTCATTGATCACCCCCCTGTAAGGCTCCATTCAGACGTCCGTATGCGTTTTGCGGATCCGATCCATGGATGCGTGGATCCGTAAAACACATACGGGCGTCTGAATGGAGCCTTACAGGGGGGTGATGAATGACAGGGGGGTGATGAATGACAGGGGGGTGATGAATGACAGGGAAGTGATCAGGGAGTCTATATGGGCTGATAACCCCCCTGTCACTGATCACCCCCCTGTAAGGCTCCATTCAGACGTCCGTATGTGTTTTGCGGATCCGATCCATGTATCCGTGGATCCGTAAAACACGTACGGACATCTGAATGGAGCCTTACAGGGGGGTGATCAATGACAGGGGGGTGATCAATGACAGGGGGGTGATCAATGACAGAGGGGTGATCAGGGAGTCTATATGGAGTGATCAGGGGTTCATAAGGGGTTAATAAGTGACAGGGGGGGGTGTAGTGTAGTGGTGTTTGGTGCTACTTTACACAGCTACCTGTGTCCTCTGGTGGTCGATCCAAACAAGAGACCACCAGAGGACCAGGTAGCAGGTATATTAGACGCTGTTATCAAAACAGCGTCTAATACAGGGAGTGCAGAATTATTAGGCAAATGAGTATTTTGACCACATCATCCTCTTTATGCATGTTGTCTTACTCCAAGCTGTATAGGCTCGAAAGCCTACTACCAATTAAGCATATTAGGTGATGTGCATCTCTGTAATGAGAAGGGGTGTGGTCTAATGACATCAACACCCTATATCAGGTGTGCATAATTATTAGGCAACTTCCTTTCCTTTGGCAAAATGGGTCAAAAGAAGGACTTGACAGGCTCAGAAAAGTCAAAAATAGTGAGATATCTTGCAGAGGGATGCAGCACTCTTAAAATTGCAAAGCTTCTGAAGCGTGATCATCGAACAATCAAGCGTTTCATTCAAAATAGTCAACAGGGTCGCAAGAAGCGTGTGGAGAAACCAAGGCGCAAAATAACTGCCCATGAACTGAGAAAAGTCAAGCGTGCAGCTGCCAAGATGCCACTTGCCACCAGTTTGGCCATATTTCAGAGCTGCAACATCACTGGAGTGCCCAAAAGCACAAGGTGTGCAATACTCAGAGACATGGCCAAGGTAAGAAAGGCTGAAAGACGACCACCACTGAACAAGACACACAAGCTGAAACGTCAAGACTGGGCCAAGAAATATCTCAAGACTGATTTTTCTAAGGTTTTATGGACTGATGAAATGAGAGTGAGTCTTGATGGGCCAGATGGATGGGCCCGTGGCTGGATTGGTAAAGGGCAGAGAGCTCCAGTCCGACTCAGACGCCAGCAAGGTGGAGGTGGAGTACTGGTTTGGGCTGGTATCATCAAAGATGAGCTTGTGGGGCCTTTTCGGGTTGAGGATGGAGTCAAGCTCAACTCCCAGTCCTACTGCCAGTTTCTGGAAAACACCTTCTTCAAGCAGTGGTACAGGAAGAAGTCTGCATCCTTCAAGAAAAACATGATTTTCATGCAGGACAATGCTCCATCACACGCGTCCAAGTACTCCACAGCGTGGCTGGCAAGAAAGGGTATAAAAGAAGAAAATCTAATGACATGGCCTCCTTGTTCACCTGATCTGAACCCCATTGAGAACCTGTGGTCCATCATCAAATGTGAGATTTACAAGGAGGGAAAACAGTACACCTCTCTGAACAGTGTCTGGGAGGCTGTGGTTGCTGCTGCACGCAATGTTGATGGTGAACAGATCAAAACACTGACAGAATCCATGGATGGCAGGCTTTTGAGTGTCCTTGCAAAGAAAGGTGGCTATATTGGTCACTGATTTGTTTTTGTTTTGTTTTTGAATGTCAGAAATGTATATTTGTGAATGTTGAGATGTTATATTGGTTTCACTGGTAAAAATAAATAATTGAAATGGGTATATATTTGTTTTTTGTTAAGTTGCCTAATAATTATGCACAGTAATAGTCACCTGCACACACAGATATCCCCCTAAAATAGCTAAAACTAAAAACAAACTAAAAACTACTTCCAAAAATATTCAGCTTTGATATTAATGAGTTTTTTGGGTTCATTATGAACATGGTTGTTGTTCAATAATAAAATTAATCCTCAAAAATACAACTTGCCTAATAATTCTGCACTCCCTGTATACCTGTTAGGGGTTAAAAAAATTGCATCTCCAGCCTGCCAGCGAACGATCGCCGCTGGCAGGCTGGAGATCCACTCGCTTACCTTCCGCCTGTGTGCACGCGTTCACAGGAAATCTCGGCGTTAGCGTGGCGGCAAGCGGTTAAAGGGGTTGTCCCACAAAAAATATTTTACAGTTTTCAAACCAGCATATAAATACTTTTGTAATTGCATGTAATCAAAAAATGTATTATAGCAAGTGAGTTATTCAATAAAATGTATCTGTATAGCGCCACCTGCTGTTATTTTTTTTAAATTATTTCTTTGCTCACTAATAAGGCCGCACATGCTCATCTGCCTCCTGAGCTGTGATAAGGAGACCATGGACACGCCCCCTTAGCTGCAGCAGAAAAGACACTCCCCTTGAGCTGTCAGCTTGATATAAATCCAGCAGAGCAATGAATGGGGGGAGATCTCTGTATCCATGTGAGGTACAGGGCTGGTTCTAGCTTTGTTAGAAACAGATTGTCATGTACTGTACGATGTCTGATTTTCATTTTTTACATAAGTCATGGGAGAACCCCTTTAATGTCACTTGGCTTTAATGGACACGCAGAGCACTGTGAAAGAGGAAGAAACTGCAAAGTTTAGCAGCTTCTTATAAAACCTCTCCCCGTATGTGTGTAGGTATACTATACAGTACCAAGGCAATGATACTACAGAAAGTGCTACCCTGCTATCCCAGGTGCCTGGATGTCAGGTTTGCCTATATAACCAGGAGGGATTTCTCACTGTCTGTCTAGGTAATTATGACATTCATCTGTGTTGGAAAGCTGGATTACAAGTCTTGTGGAACTCTACACACTGTCCACATAATTAATGTCGGCAGGGCAGTTTCTAGGGAAATTTACCAACAGGGCGAACATCAAAAAAGTCGCCCCCCCCCCCCGATTGTGGCGGATCTCTGCCATACCCCATTGTAGTTGATGGGGGGGGGGGGGGCGGGCATTCAGTCTGCAGTGCCGGATCCAGTGAATTCCGGCAGGCTGTTCTTATACCTCTTACATCCAGTGATGTCTCCTTTGATGTAGATGTTCTCTTTCTTTATCTTCTCCATTCAGACCAGACCGCCATGATGATTTCTTTCAGCCATCTCTTCTCTCTGCAGAGTTTGACAGACATCTTAGTTTCCTACTTTTCCATCATCCTCTCACCTTCTCAACATCCCATCATGCACCCCCAAAACTATACTGCATAAACTGATAAACCACCTGAAAATACTAGTTACACACAAATAGCGCCCCCTTCAATAATTATTGGAACACAATGCTCTAAAAAATAACTGGCCCCAGCAAATAGTGTCCCTGACACCAATAGTGTAACCATAATGTCCCCCAAAAACAACTGTGCTAAGCTGATACTGTACCAGGGTGCCCCCACAGTAATAGTGCTCCCAAAAATCCCAACAATAGTGATAATTCTGTGCCAGAGTGCACTCAGTAGTAATAGTGCTCCTACAGTGCCCCCAACAGTAATTGTGTCCCAGAAGTATGGTAATAATGCTCCCATAGTCCCCCAGTTGTAATAAGGCCCACCATAATGCCCCTGGTAGTAATAATTTTATTTATAGTGTGTGCCAATGCAAAAAATGCCCCGTTGTGTGTCAGTAAAAAAGACAAAAAAACAAACATCTTAGTGCCCCCAGTAGAGCCAATGTCCCCAGAATGCCCTCATGTATTCCAATGACCCGTACTGTGTGCCACTAGAAAAAACACTTAGTGCCCCCAGTTGAGCTTAGGTGCCCATAGTGCCCCTATAATTTGTGACAGTATAAAATACTCCTACATAGTGCCCTCAGAAGATGCCCCAAAGTGCTCCTCCCCTGTCCCTATAGTGTCCTCCATAATGTGCCAGTATAAAATGCCCCTATAGACTGCCCCACATAGATGACCCCCATAATGCTCCTCTCCCCCTTCCCCATAGTGGCACCAAAATGGTTGCCAGTATTAAATGCCCCTATATAATGCCCCCATAGTGCTCTTCTCCCCCACTTCTCCATAGTGCCCCCATAATGCGTGTCAGTAAATAGGGCCCCCAGTAAATGCCCTCATAGTGCTCCTTTAACCCCCACTTCTCCATAGAGCCCCCCATAATGAGTGCCAGTATATAAGGCCCCCAGTAGATGCGTCCCCTCTTCTCCATAGTGCCCCCCATATTGTGCCAGTATATATTGGGCCCCCATAGTGCTTCCCCTCTTCTCCATAGTGCCCCCCATATTGTGCCAGTATATAGGGCCCCCAGTAGATGCGTCCCCTCTTCTCCATAGTAACCCCCATATCGTGCCAGTATATAGGGCCCCCTTAGTGCTTCCCCTCTTCTCCATAGTGCCCCCTTCATATTGTGCCAGTATATAGAGCTCCCATAGTGCTTCCCCTCTTCTCCATAGTGCCCCCTCCATATTGTGCCAGTATATAGAGCCCCCATAGTGCTTCCCCTCTTCTCCATAGTGCCCCCCCATATTGTGCCAGTATATAGGGCCCCCATAGTGCTTTCCCTCTTCTCCATAGTGCCCCCTCCATATTGTGCCAGTATATAGGGCCCCCATAGTGCCCCCTCCATATTGTGCCAGTGTATAGGGCCCCCATAGTGCCCCTCCATATTGTGCCAGTATATAGGGCCCCCACCCCCCTTCTTGCCACAGTATACTATAAATAATAAAAACAATAAACACATATACTTACCATATGCTGCTGTCAGTAATGTGATGCAGGCCTCTTCCGGCCTGTGTCCCGCTCTGTACGGCTCAGGCGGCACTAAGCCTGTAGCCTATCAGAGGAAGTGCCAAGGGAGACGCCTCTCCCCTGCTCCTCCGCACCGTTCATCTGTATTGCTGTCCTGAGGACGGCGATACAGATGAATATGGAGATGAGCGCTTCCGCAATGGAAGCGCTCATCTCCACTCCTGCTGCCTCCGGACAGAAAGAGCCCCCCTCCGGCGCTGGGCCCTGCTGACGGCGCCCCCCTCTTCTGTCCTGAGAGATGTGCCCTGTGCAGTCGCACCCCTCGCCCGCCTCTAGAAACGGCCCTGAATGTCAGACTGGGGTGCCTAGGGCCCACAAGTAAAATTAATTTTGGGGGTCCACCGTTCGGACACATTCAAATATTACCTGCTCACACAGCAGCAAGATGCTACCAGATAATTGAATGTGGGGGTCCCTGTAGCAACTTGAGAAGTTAGGTCCTGGTGAAAAGAGGAAACTGGCTAGCTTTTCTTTAAACCTAGAAGTCATCTCAGCTCTGATTGTGTCCATAATAATAAACTGGGGAGTTTCTTTAAAAATCTAGTTTTTATATTAACATAGGCTAAATTAGGTGCTGTACAGTGAATATATGTCTGTAGTGCAGTAAGTCTACAGTGTTATGTGCTACTTGTGCCGGGGGTGGGAGACTAGGGGCCCACCTTGCTCAGGGGCCCACCAGGGGATTCACCTGTAGCCAGTCCGAGACTGCACAGATGCTTGTAATATCCCCCTGCTGATCTTAGCCTATATTACGGCTACAACAGTGACTGTTTTCTGTCCCATAAACAATTCTTTACCCGTGTGCCTATATTGCCCCATAGTCCATGCATTTGTAGCCTATGCACAAGGCAGTTGTGTGGTACTGTATCAAATGCTTTTGCAGAATCTAGCTTTATCACATCAGCCACTCTTACACTGCAAAGCACACCCTCTTTGAGCTGCAAAGTCAGAATAGAATTCCCCAACATTGGCTGATATGCGACGTTTCCACCCGTTGGAACTCCACCCTCCATATGTTCACCAACTATATGAACAGAGAAAGACCATAAACGATTTCTTGATGATACAGGCAGACAGATGTACTTCCCTGTGTATGTGAGAAATGGATGGTTTTTCTACCCAGGAGAGGAAGAGCAGGAACAGCCAGAGGAGCTACAGGGCGATGAGGAAGACGAGGCAGATGACCCAGACACACCGTGGCAGTATGCAGTGGAGATGGAAGCAGGGAGTACCTCCGAGTCACTTGCGCAAATGGCCTGATGCATGCTCAGTTGCTTGCGTAGTGACAGATGAATTGTCACCATTTGGCAGAGGGATGACTACTGGCTCTCCACCATGTTAGACCCTTGCTAACGGTCCAAAATAGGGGCCTTTTTTCCACCCAGTGAGAGGGAGGACAAACTGAACTACTATCGAGACAGCCTATGTAGACAGTTGGCAGCTGCCTATGTGCGCCATCGCCCATCCTTGTGCAGGTCTGACTGGGGGAGGCCCTCTGCACTCACGTTCCACTCCCATGGTGTCGCGGAAGGTGTACAGAAAACTAGAAGACACAAAATGAAGATCCAACTGACTGGATCCAAAACTAAGGAACCAAAGGGAGAGCCCTGCAACAGACCTGGCTCTCTCCCTAACTGCTCAGCCTATGCAAAAATCTCAATGGTAGATGATCGCATATCCTCGTTACTTGACTGTATAACACCTGAACACCCTATAATAGTAAGGGGACACGACCACCGGCTCCCTACACTTGATACGGAGGGAGTCAGGGTCACCTGGGATCCAGCAAACAGGAAAACACAAATGAATGAACAAAACTTATCTGTAGAAGACTCAGTAGTAGCATCCAGCATGCACACACTCCAGGAAGTTGTATAAACCGCAAAGTGATGCAGTATGGGAAGGGATTTAAAGGGATGCAATCAGTGCAACTACATGACAGCTGAGAGAGGCTAACGAGATGAGAAAACGAAAGCAAAACAAAAGGAACCTCAAGAAGGAGGTTCTGAAGAACGTCTGTCAGAGCTTCTCAGATGTCTGGTGGTGACACATGGCTGCTGGGGGGGGGGGGGCAGGAGCAGTGCCAGCTCCATCAGCAGCAACTTAAGTCTAGAGTTGCTGATGAGCAGTTTTCTTCACCTGCCTAGTGAAGAACCTACTCACCAGCAGCAGCAGCTAGACATAAAGCAGGATCTGAACCAGTTGGTTGTGGCATACTTGGACTGCACCCTGCCACCCCACATCAAAGATCTCTTGGATTTCTGGGAAGCCAAAATTGATTTGTGGCCGCAACTGGCAAAGTTTTTCCTGGACAAGCTTTCCTGCCCGGCCAGTAGTGTGGCATTAGAGCGGGTGTTTAGTGCGGCGAGGGCCATAGTTACCCCAAGGAGAACTCACCTTTACACCATAAATGTGGATAAACTGACCTTTGTGCAGATGAATCGGGAGTGGATCAGCGAGGATTTCCACACAGCAGTTCCTGATGCATCAGACTAGATCATCCATGGTGCCACACCCAAACTTTGTCAAAAGAGACCTGTTTCTTCTGGTTACCTGCTTCAGCTATTATTCTGATGCCGCCACCCGCCTGATGCCACACACCTGCTGCTTGGTGCTCTTACTGCCCCCCACAATCTTTCAGCTGGTACTGGTATTGCCCCCACCTCCCCACTCTGTCACTGGGCCACTCTGTGGTCTCCTCATGCTGCTGCCACCTCAGCATTCTGTCACTGGGCCAGTATGTGGTCTCCTTATGCTGCTGCCACCTCAACACTCTGTGGTCTCCTCATGCTGCTGCCATATCACCACTCTGTGGTCTCCTCATGCTGCTGCCACCTCAACACTCTGTCACTAGGTCACTCTGTGGTCTCCTCATGCTGCTGCCGCCACATCACCACTCTGTGGTCTCCTCATGCTGCTGCCACCTCATCTCTCTGTTACTGGACCACTCTGTGGTCTCCTCATGCTGCTGCCACATCACCAGCAGCATGTGGTCTCCTTATGCTGCTGCCACCTCAACACTCTGTGGTCTCCTCATGCTGCTGCCATATCACCACTCTGGGGTCTCCTCATACTTTTTCCACCTCACCACTCTGTCACTGGGCCACTCTGTGGTGGTCTTCTCATGCTGCTGCCACCTCACCACTCTGTGGTCTCCTCATGCTGCTGCCACATCACCACTCTGTGGTTTCCTCATGCTGCTGCCACCTCAACACTCTGTCACTAGGTCACTCTGTGGTCTCCTCATGCTGCTGCCACCTCACCTCTCTGTTACTGGACCACTCTGTGGTCTCCTCATGCTGCTGCCACATCACCAGTCTGTCGTTTCCTCATGCTGCTGCCACCTCAACACTCTGTCACTGGGCCACTCTGTGGTCTCCTCATGCTGCTGCCACCTCAACACTCTGTCACTGGGCCACTCTGTGGTCTCCTCATGCTGCTGCCACCTCATCACTCTGTCACTGGGCCACTCTGTGGTGTCCTCATGCTTTTGCTACCTCATCACTCTGTCACTGGGCCACTCTGTGGTCTCCTCATGCTGCTGCCAACTCACCACTGTGTCACTAGACCCTTATTCTGATTTGTCAGAAGGAAGAAAGAATTAGACACACAATGGATTCTGTCTGTGTAGCAGCTGTAAGGCACTAAGGCCTGTATGACATGGTCCCTATTTTGCATCAGAATTGGCTTATGACTTGGTAGCCAAAAGCAGGATTGGGTAAAAAACACAGAGGACATACAAATATTCCATTCACGTGTCATCTCTGTTTTGGATCTACTCCTGTTTAGTTTTTTTTTTGCCTTAGGCTACTTTCACACTGGCGTTTTGGCTTTCCGTTTGTGAGAGCTGTTCAGGGCTCTCACAAGCGGTTCAAAACGGATCAGTTTTGCCCTAATGCATTCTGAATAGAAAAGGATCCGCTCTGAATGCATCAGTTTGCCTCAGTTTGCGCCGTTAAGTCTCCATTACGCTTTGGAGGCGGACACCCAAACCCTGCTAGCAGCGTTTTGGTGTCCGTCTGACGAAACTGAGCCAAACGGATCCATTTTGACACTCAATGTAAGTCAATGGGGACGGATCTGTATTCTATGACACAATCTGGCACAATAGATAACGGCTCTGTCCTCTATTGACTTTCAATGGTGTTAAAGACGGATCCGTCTTGGCTATGTTAAAGATAATACAAACGGATCCGTTCTGAACGGATGCAGACGTTTTTATTATCTGAACGGATCCGTCTGTGCAGATCCATGACGGATCCGCACCAAACACGAGTGTGAAAGTAGCCTTAGCAATACTTTTTTTTATATAATTGCATTTTTATTGAAATACAACAAAACAATTCTGATTCAACTGTATATACAAATGTACAAGGTAAAGTAAGCTAAGCAGTACTCATGACATATGCAACGAATGAACATGTACTATAACTTCACATTTTATGTGCAATGTAAATCAAACAAGAACCCATAAAAGTTACATGAGAAACCTACGTCTTGTCGTATTCATTTCTTAGATAAATATAGATATATAAGAAACAAAAAGGAAAAAATAAAAGTAAGTGAAGAAAAGCAATTATCAATGGCGTCCCGGCATATAAGGAACTCTCATGAAGGAGTAGCTACGTTGATCTAATATTAGGGAGTGTGTGGTCTAAACTGAGACCTATTTCAATATAACACTATAGTAACAGAACAAAGAGAGCCATAGACAATACAGACAATGACACATCAGGGGGAGGGGAGGGGGGGAGTACTTCATTCCCTCAGACTCTTCTCATGGTTGCCTAGTAGCCCTGTAGTTGTCCCAACCATCTCAAATAGCATGAAATAGATCTATTTTTTCCTGAAACATTGCAGTCATATATTCCAGAGGTTGGATTTCCGACACCCTGGTATATAGTTCGGAGACCTTTGGAGGGTCAGGGCGTTTCCAGAAGCGGGAAATAAGGCAGCATGCTGCAGTCAGTACTTGTATTAACAGTTTAAGGCCTCATGCACACGACAGTTTTTTTTCACGGTCCGCAAAAACGGGGTCCGTGGGTCCGTGATCCGTGACTGTTTTTTCATCCGTGGGTCTTCCTTGATTTTTGGAAAAAATTTTTCCTTGAAAAAAAAGTCGTTTTGGTGTCCGCCTGGCCGTGCGGAGCCAAACGGATCCGTCCTGAATTACAATGCAAGTCAATGGGGACGGATCCATTTGACGTTGACACAATATGGTGCAATTGCAAACGGATCCGTCCCCATTGACTTTCAATGTAAAGTCAGGAGTCCCTTTACTTTCACACTTGCTTTCATATAAAGCAGACGGTGGCTCCGTTCAGAGCGGATCCGTCTGCATTATATTGTTAAAACATTTCTAAGTGTGAAAGTAGCCTCAGACGGATCCGTCCAGACTTTACATTGAAAGTCAATGGGGGACGGATCCGTTTGAAAATTGAGCCACAGTGTGTCATCTTCAAACGGATCCGTCCCCATTGACTTACATTGTAAGTCTGGACGGATCCGCTTGCCTCCGCACGGCCAGGCAGACACCCGAACATAACTTGAAGCGTCCCCATCACCATGGGAACGCCTCTATGTTAGAATATACTGTCGGATATGAGCTACATCGTGAAACTCAGATCCGACAGTATATTCTAACACAGAGGCGTTCCCATGGTGATGGGGACGCTTCAGGTTAGAATATACTGAAAAACTGTGTACATGACTGCCCCCTGCTGCCTGGCAGCACCCGATCTCTTACAGGGGGCCGTGATCAGCACAATTAACTCCTCAGGTGCCGCACCTGAAGGGGTTAATTGTACTATCATATCCCCCTGTAAGAGATCAGGGCTGCCAGGCAGCAGGGGGCAGACCCCCCCCCTCCCCAGTTTGAATATCGTTGGTGGCACAGTGTACGCCCACCATCGGCCCCCCCTTCCTCCCTCTATTGTTATAAATCGTTGGTGGCACAGTGTGCGCCCACCATCGCCCCCCCCTCCCTCCCTCTATTGTAATAAATCGTTGGTGGCACAGTGTGCGCCCACCATCGCCCCCCCTCCCTATATAGCAGTAACAACATTGGTGGCAGTGTGCGGCCTCCCATCTCCCCCCCCCCCCGATCATTGGTGCAGCGTAGTTCCGATCGGAGTCCCAGTTTAATCGCTGGGGCTCCGATCGGTAACCATGGCAACCAGGAAGCTACTGCAGCCCTGGGTGCCATGGTTACTTAGCAATAGTACAATTGTAGAAGATTCATACTTACCTGCTTGCTGCTGCGATGTCTGTGACCAGCCGGGAGCTCCTCCTACTGGTAAGTGACAGTTCTTTAGCAATGCGCCGCACAGACCTGTCACTTACCAGTAAGAGGAGCTCCCGGCCGGACACAGACATCGCAGCAGCAAGCAGGTAACTATGAATCTTCTACTATTGTACTATTGCTAAGTAAAACTGGGACTCCGATTGGAACCACGCTGCCACCAATGATCGCGGGAGATGGGAGGCCGCACACTGCCACCAATGTTGTTACTGCTATAGAGAGAGGGGGGCCGATGGTGGGCGCACACTGTGCCACCAACGATTTATTACAATAGAGGGAGGGGGGGGCGATGGTGGGCGCACACTGTGCCACTAACGATATTCAAACTGGGGAGGGGGGGGGGGGGTCTGCCCCCTGCTGCCTGGCAGCCCTGATCTCTTACAGGGGAATATGATAGTACAATTAACCCCTTTAGGTGCCGCACCTGAAGGGGTTAATTGTGCTATCATATCCCCCTGTAAGAGATCGGGTGCTGCCAGGCAGCAGGGGGCAGTCTTGTACAAAGTTTGTAGTGTATTCTAACTAGAAGCGTCCCCATCACCATGGGAACGCTTCTGTGTTAGAATATACTGTCGGATATGAGTTTTCACGAAGTGAAAACTTAGATCTGAAAAAGCTTTTATGCAGACGGATCTTCGGATCCGTCTGTATGAAAGCAACCTACGGCCACGGATCACGGACACGGATGCCAATCTTGTGTGCATCCGTGTTCTTTCACGGACCCATTGACTTGAATGGGTCCGTGAACCGTTGTCCGTCAAAAAAATAGGACAGGTCATATTTTTTTGACGGACAGGATACACGGATCACGGCCTCGGCTGCAAAACGGTGCATTTTCCGATTTTTCCACGGACCCATTGAAAGTCAATGGGTCCGCGAAAAAAAACTGAAAACGGCACAACGGCCACGGATGCACACAACGGTCGTGTGCATGAGGCCACAACGACCGTTGTGTGCATCCGTGGCCGTTGTGCCATTTTCAGTTTTTTTTCGCGGACCCATTGACTTTCAATGGGTCCGTGGAAAAATCGGAAAATGCACCGTTTTGCAGCCGAGGCCGTGATCCGTGTATCCTGTCCGTCAAAAAAATATGACCTGTCCTATTTTTTTGACGGACAACGGTTCACGGACCCATTCAAGTCAATGGGTCGTGAAAGAACACGGATGCACACAAGATTGGCATCCGTGTCCGTGATCCGTGGCCGTAGGTTGCTTTCATACAGACGGATCCGAAGATCCGTCTGCATAAAAGCTTTTTCAGATCGTGAAAACTCATATCCGACAGTATATTCTAACACAGAGGCGTTCCCATGGTGATGGGGACGCTTCTAGTTAGAATACACTACAAACTTTGTACAAGACTGCCCCCTGCTGCCTGGCAGCACCCGATCTCTTACAGGGGGCCGTGATCAGCACAATTAACTCCTCAGGTGCCGCACCTGAAGGGGTTAATTGTACTATCATATCCCCCTGTAAGAGATCAGGGCTGCCAGGCAGCAGGGGGCAGACCCCCCCCTCCCCAGTTTGAATATCGTTGGTGGCACAGTGTACGCCCACCATCGGCCCCCCCTTCCTCCCTCTATTGTTATAAATCGTTGGTGGCACAGTGTGCGCCCACCATCGCCCCCCCCTCCCTCCCTCTATTGTAATAAATCGTTGGTGGCACAGTGTGCGCCCACCATCGCCCCCCCTCCCTATATAGCAGTAACAACATTGGTGGCAGTGTGCGGCCTCCCATCTCCCCCCCCCCCCCGATCATTGGTGCAGCGTAGTTCCGATCGGAGTCCCAGTTTAATCGCTGGGGCTCCGATCGGTAACCATGGCAACCAGGAAGCTACTGCAGCCCTGGGTGCCATGGTTACTTAGCAATAGTACAATTGTAGAAGATTCATACTTACCTGCTTGCTGCTGCGATGTCTGTGACCAGCCGGGAGCTCCTCCTACTGGTAAGTGACAGTTCTTTAGCAATGCGCCGCACAGACCTGTCACTTACCAGTAAGAGGAGCTCCCGGCCGGACACAGACATCGCAGCAGCAAGCAGGTAACTATGAATCTTCTACTATTGTACTATTGCTAAGTAAAACTGGGACTCCGATTGGAACCACGCTGCCACCAATGATCGCGGGAGATGGGAGGCCGCACACTGCCACCAATGTTGTTACTGCTATAGAGAGAGGGGGGCCGATGGTGGGCGCACACTGTGCCACCAACGATTTATTACAATAGAGGGAGGGGGGGGCGATGGTGGGCGCACACTGTGCCACTAACGATATTCAAACTGGGGAGGGGGGGGGGGGGTCTGCCCCCTGCTGCCTGGCAGCCCTGATCTCTTACAGGGGAATATGATAGTACAATTAACCCCTTTAGGTGCCGCACCTGAAGGGGTTAATTGTGCTATCATATCCCCCTGTAAGAGATCGGGTGCTGCCAGGCAGCAGGGGGCAGTCTTGTACAAAGTTTGTAGTGTATTCTAACTAGAAGCGTCCCCATCACCATGGGAACGCTTCTGTGTTAGAATATACTGTCGGATATGAGTTTTCACGAAGTGAAAACTTAGATCTGAAAAAGCTTTTATGCAGACGGATCTTCGGATCCGTCTGTATGAAAGCAACCTACGGCCACGGATCACGGACACGGATGCCAATCTTGTGTGCATCCGTGTTCTTTCACGGACCCATTGACTTGAATGGGTCCGTGAACCGTTGTCCGTCAAAAAAATAGGACAGGTCATATTTTTTGACGGACAGGATACACGGATCACGGCCTCGGCTGCAAAACGGTGCATTTTCCGATTTTTCCACGGACCCATTGAAAGTCAATGGGTCCGCGAAAAAAAACTGAAAACGGCACAACGGCCACGGATGCACACAACGGTCGTGTGCATGAGGCCACAACGACCGTTGTGTGCATCCGTGGCCGTTGTGCCATTTTCAGTTTTTTTTCGCGGACCCATTGACTTTCAATGGGTCCGTGGAAAAATCGGAAAATGCACCGTTTTGCAGCCGAGGCCGTGATCCGTGTATCCTGTCCGTCAAAAAAATATGACCTGTCCTATTTTTTTGACGGACAACGGTTCACGGACCCATTCAAGTCAATGGGTCGTGAAAGAACACGGATGCACACAAGATTGGCATCCGTGTCCGTGATCCGTGGCCGTAGGTTGCTTTCATACAGACGGATCCGAAGATCCGTCTGCATAAAAGCTTTTTCAGATCGTGAAAACTCATATCCGACAGTATATTCTAACACAGAGGCGTTCCCATGGTGATGGGGACGCTTCTAGTTAGAATACACTACAAACTTTGTACAAGACTGCCCCCTGCTGCCTGGCAGCACCCGATCTCTTACAGGGGGCCGTGATCAGCACAATTAACTCCTCAGGTGCCGCACCTGAAGGGGTTAATTGTACTATCATATCCCCCTGTAAGAGATCAGGGCTGCCAGGCAGCAGGGGGCAGACCCCCCCCTCCCCAGTTTGAATATCGTTGGTGGCACAGTGTGCGCCCCCCATCGGGCCCCCCTTCCTCCCTCTAGTGTAATAAATCGTTGGTGGCACAGTGTGCGCCCCCCATCGGTCCCCCCCTTTCTCCCTCTATTGTTATAAATCGTTGGTGGCACAGTGTGCGCCCCCCATCGGGCCTCCCCTTCCTCCCCTACTGGTAAGTGACAGTTCTTTAGCAATGCGCCGCACAGACCTGTCACTTACCAGTAGGTGGAGCTCCCGGCCGGACACAGACATCGCAGCAGCAAGCAGGTAACTATGAATCTTCTACTATTGTACTATTGCTAAGTAACCATGGCAACCAGGACTGCAGTAGCGTCCTGGTTGCCATGGTTACCGATCGGAGCCCCAGCGATTAAACTGGGACTCCGATCGGAACTCCGCTGCCACCAATGATCGGGGGGGGGGGGGGGAGATGGGAGGCCGCACACTGGCCACCAATGTTGTTACTGCTATAGAGGGAGGGGGGCCGATGGGGGGCGCACACTGTGCCACCAACGATTTATAACAATAGAGGGAGGAAGGGGGGGCCGATGGGGGGCGCACACTGTGCCACCAACGATTTATAACAATAGAGGGAGGAAGAGATCGTGTGCTGCCAGGCAGCAGGGGGCAGTCTTGTACAAAGTTTGTAGTGTATTCTAACTAGAAGCGTCCCCATCACCATGGGAACGCCTCTGTGTTAGAATATACTGTCGGAAATGAGTTTCACGATGTAGCTCATATCCGACAGTATATTCTAACATAGAGGCGTTCCCATGGTGATGGGGACTCTTCAAGTTATGTTCGGGTGTCCGCCTGGCCGTGCGGAGGCAAGCGGATCCGTCCAGACTTATAATGTAAGTCAATGGGGACGGATCCGTTTGAAGATGACACACTGTGGCTCAATTTTCAAACGGATCCGTCCCCCATTGACTTTCAATGTAAAGTCTGGACGGATCCGTCTGAGGCTACTTTCACACTTAGAAATGTTTTAACAATATAATGCAGACGGATCCGCTCTGAACGGAGCCACCGTCTGCATTATATGAACGCAAGTGTGAAAGTAAAGGGACTCCTGACTTTACATTGAAAGTCAATGGGGACGGATCCGTTTGCAATTGCACCATATTGTGTCAACGTCAAACGGATCCGTCCCCATTATATTGTTAATTCAGGACGGATCCGTTTGGCTCCGCACGACCAGGCGGACACCAAAACGACTTTTTTTTCATGTCCGTGGATCCTCCAAAAATCAAGGAAGACCCACGGACGAAAAAACGGTCACGGATCACGGACCCCGTTTTTGCGGACCGTGAAAAAAAAACTGTCGTGTGCATGAGGCCTAAGTGAGTGTTTCTTTATATGTGCTGGGGTGACATTGCGTAAAAAGGATATGGGGTCAGGTCGTATACTGCAGGCAAAAATGTCACTCAGGAGAGTGCTGACTCTGATCCAGAAGGGACGTATTAGAAGCCAGTCCCAGAAGATATGGTGTCACGTACCCCCATGTGTCCCGCATCTCCAACAGACATTTGCAACTGCCGGTTCAATCTATGGAGAAAATAAGGAGTATGATACCAGTACATCAGGATTTTATACTGGTTCTTTTGGCAGAGGACTGACAGTGCATCTGGTAGAGCTCTCCCCAAGTATTCCTCCCATCTGACCATGTAAGAGTGTCTTTGAATTCGTTCCGGGAAGGAGGTCAGTAAGATGGAGTATAGCTCAAATATCAGCCCTTTCATATGCACCCTTCTTCTACAAAGGTGTTCAAATGCTGTCGGAAGGGAAACATTGAGTCCCGAGAAGATAGATTTGGCAAAATGTCTAATTTGAATGTAGAAATAGTTGGTCGATGGGGGGGAAGGTCATATTTGTTCTGAATAGCTGTGAAGGGTAAAAGGTCCCTAGTGAATAGGTCTACAATGTCCGCAAAGCAGCAGATGCCACGTTGAAACCATAGTCTCGTCGCTGAAGTGGTGAGACTTGCTGGGAGTAGTGGATGGTATAAAAAGGAGGTCATAGAAGAACGGCTAGAGACCAGAGGAAACCTACTACTACAGGTCCGTCAAATGGATTTGGAGGAGGCCAGGGGCCCCAAAACATCCATAGTAAATGATGTACTATATGGAATAGACCATAGCAAAGAATTAGGGTGTACAGGATAGAATATGGTTGCAGAGATGCCCAAGCTGTGATGCAGCGTAACTTGGCTGCCCAATAATAATTGATCAAGTCAGGTACTCCCAGACCACCCTGAGACTTGCTAAACAGAAGTACAGACCTAGGGAACCTATGGCGTCTTTCAGCCCATATAAATCGAAGGAGCTGGGACTGAACAGATCTTAAGTCTTTGAGAGGGACCAGGACGGGTAAGGTCTCAAAGAGGTACAGAATCTTAGGTAAGATTGTAATTTTTACTGCTGCAATGGGGCCTAGGAAGGATAAAGGAAATGTGTGCCATTCGGTAAGGAGATCTCTAATTTCTTTATATATACGTGGGAAATTAGTCCTGAAGAGGTTCGTGTAATGGGGGTAAGGTCCACACCCAAATATCTTAAGTAATCCTTCTTCCAACGGCATGGGAAGTTTGCCTCGAGGAAGCCAAGAGTCTTCCGATGTATATTGAGGGGGAGGGCCTCAATTGTATGGGTGTTAACCCCATACCCCGACAAACGTCCAAACTCTTGTAAAATGGAATGGAGGTTTGGGAGGGAGATATGGAGTTTAGTGAGGGTGAGGAGAACATCGTCCGCATAGAGTGACAACTTAAACTCTTTATCCCCGACCATAATTCCCCTGATATCTGGGCAGGCCCTGATTTTAGCCGGCTAGAGGTTCAATACACATTTCAAATAGTAAAGGGGATAAGGGGACACCCCTGCCTTGTCCCGTTGGCTATGCGTATTGGTCAAGACTCAGCGTGTGGGAGCTTGATTGTCGCTGTGGGGAAGAAGTATAAGCCCCGAATGGCCTGAACAAAGGGGCCAGAAAGACCGTGCGCCTTCAAGGTCGCAAATAAATATGGCCAGCTTAAGCGATCAAATGCTTTTTTAGCATCTAAACTAAGAAGCAATGTCTCCTCCCCCGAGCCATCAAGTCGATGTTCTGTCTCGTGTTGTCACTGCCCTGTCGACATGGGACAAAACCCACCTGGTCTTTATGGATCAATGAGGGGAGAAAGGCGTTTAAACGGGAGGCTAGTATTTTAGTAAAAATCTTGAGGTCCGAATTAAGTAGTGAAATGGGCTATAGTTTGGGCATTCGAGATGGTCCTTTCCGGGTTTTGGAATCAATGTAAGATATGAGTGGGGCATGGGGGTAGGGTATGCATCACCAGCTAGAAATCGATTAAAGATTTTTGCCATATGGGGGATCAGTTCTGTCTTAAAGATCTTATAATATTTATAGGAGAAGCCGTCTGGACCTGGGGACTTGCCATCCGGTAGGTGGTCAATGACCTCCTCTATCTCTTCCACCGTCACGGGTCTATTAAGGGCATTAGCATATGTAGTCGAGAGGGTGGGGAGGTTATCTGGTCCCTTCATTTATGGGGAGGTCACTAGTCAGAATATAGATTGATGCATAGTAAGTCGAGAATCAACTTCCCTGGGGTCATAGTGAACTGTCTCATCCACTCCCTTAACTGCACAGGGACCAGTTTGTTGGGGGCGATTCCTAAGTTGTCTGGCTAACAGCGTGTGGAGTTTATTCCCCCATGCATAATACCGTTGTCGGGTATATAAGATTAGTTTGTCAACTCTGCCCAGGGCTATTCTATGTAGGTGGGCTCTGACATCCACTATATGCTTTAGCGTGCAGCGGGTAGGGTGGTTAGACATTGTCTCCTCCAGGGCATGCAAACAGGACTTCAGGGACTGTACTGTCGCTATTGAGTTCTTTTTTTAGTCTTGCGCCCAAGGCGATACAGTGCCCTCTCATTACCGCCTTGTGGGCCTTCCATAGGGAACGTACATCCTCCACTGACACTTCATTAAGCTCAAAATAGGATTTTAGATGACCACATACAGTAGTTCATCTCATAAAAGTGGTCTCTTTAGGAGGGTGTCATTGAGACGCCAATGACATTGGCGAGTGTGACCGGACCCGGGGTCTATTCCAACCATTACTGGGGCATGGTCGGACCAGGTGATTTGACCCATAGGAGCCCCCTTTAACACACAAAGAGTGGAGATGGTTCAAAAAAAGAAATCAATTCAGGGCAAAGCAAAAGAAGGAGGACTTATCAGTGGGATGATTATTTCGCCAAAGGCCATATAAGGAGTATCGTCGGATTAATTTGCGAAAGTCCCTGGCTAGTCGCTGTTGTGTTGAGTGTAAAGACCTACCCAGTAAACCCAGTCTATCTATAGAGTCAGAAAAAATAGTGTTGAAGTCCCCCCCCAATAGAACCAATGAATCGAGAAATCTAAAAACCTTGTGGAATACTCTGTTAAAAAAATGAATCTGGGACGTGTTCGAGGCATACAAATTGCAAAGCGTGATTGACTGACCTGCAAGTTTACCTCTTAGTTAGAGATGGCCTTACGGTTTGCCCGGCAGTCATTTTGCTGCGAACTTTGCTCGTTTGCGGTTTGCCGAACAGGCAAACATATGGCGATGTCCGTCTGTGCCATATTCTTAGCATTGTGAAGAACTTTGACCCATGACACATCCATCATGTGGGACAGGACAGCCAATTGAGACGTTTCAGCACATAGACACCCCCCCTACCCTATAAATAAACCCAATCTGTCAGCCATTTTACATTCAGTTTTTTGCCAGTGTAGGGAGAGGTTGCTGTGTGGAACAGGGACAGACTGTTAGGGACACTAAATGCTAGCTAATAGGGCCACAAAAGTCCTTTTAAGGACTGGTATAACAATAGTTGTGTTATCGATAGGTGACACATACAAAGGGGTGTGATATACTTATAATATACTTTCTAACATAGAAAGTACTGTATACTATAGTGCATTTGTATTGTGCAGCAGTTCTGTGCAGTTCTCCTGCTATACTGCAGCTAAATAGAGGGACAAACGCTATTGGAATAACTAATTGCAACTGGTGTGATATACCTGTTGCCCCAAAAAAGAAAATTATAGAGGGGTGTGATATACCTATAATATACCTTCTAACATAGAAAGTATATACTATAGTGCATTTGTATCGTGCAGCAGTTGTGTGCGGTTCTGCTGAGATACCGCAGCTAGATAGAGGGACAAACGCTATTGGAATAAGTAATTGCAACTGGTGTGATATACCTGTTGCCCCCCAAAAAACGGATTAAGGGGTGTGATATACCTATAATATACCTTTTAGCATAGAAAGTATATTATAGTGCATTTGTATAGTGCAGCAGTTGTGTGCAGTCCTGCTGAGATACCGCAGCTATATAGAGGGACAAACGCTATTGGAATAACTAATTGCAACTGGTGATATATACCTGTTGCCCCCCAAAAAAATCTGATTGAGGGGTGTGATATACCTATAATATACCTTCTAACATAGAAAGTATATTATAGTGCATTTGTATTGTGCAGCAGTTGTGTGCGGTTCTGCTGAGATACCGCAGCTATATAGAGGGACAAACGCTATTTGAATAACTAATTGCAACTGGTGTGATGTACCTGTTTCTCCCCCAAAAAAAACTGATTGAGGGGTGCAATATACCTGTTTCCACAAAATACTGATTGAGGGGTGTGATACACCAGCTTTCACAAAATATTGATTGAGGGGTGTGATACACCAGCTTCCACCAAATATCGATTAAGGAGTTTGATTTGCCGGCTTCCAGCAAATACTCATTATTGGGTTCTATATACCTGTTTCCACAAAATACTTATACAGGGTATTGATATACCGGCTTCCACCAAATATTGATTGAGGCCTGCGATACACCAGCTTTCACCAAATATCGATTAAGGGGTTTGATTTTACGGCTTCCAGCAAATACTCATTTTTGGGTTCTATATATCTGTTTCCACAAAATACTGATAGAGTGGATTGATACACTGGCTTCCACCAAATATTGATTGAGACCTGCTGTGGCGAAACCAACCTCGCCACGGTGTTTTGGAGGGGGCTGTTTACCAGCCTCCTGCCCTGGGATTATGGTCCCTTAAGTTATTGGGTCTTAAGGCACTTGGGACGGAGCCCTCTGTCCCTGGATTGCATCATTTGCCTTGCTTGCTTGGATGAAGCACATGGTGAGAACAATAGATAGCGGCCATTTTAACTCACAGACCACTGTTTGACCCTCAAGACGGAGCCTTGTCTCGTTATTGGGGGGATTCCCTGTATGCTGTTGGAGACTGATTGCCAGGAGTGTAAGCTGACTGATACGCTTTTCCTGTTCGTCTGCCGTCTGCTATTCGCGAGGTTCCAGTTTGGAGTGCTATTTTGTATCCAGTTCGGGAGGTTGGTGTTCTGCAGTAGCTGTGCCTGTCTCTCGGAAAGGGGCATATCGCCTAAACGTTTTTTAACCCCTTGTCTGCTGAAACTGTGCCGTTACATTGGTGGCAAGCAGCGGGATCGTTCCTACAGCCAGAAGGACAGCTACAGGAGACACCATTTCTGTGGATTCTACAATTTAAGGGCAACGCATGTCTCAGTACAGTGACCCTAAAAGCACCAGGATGGAACCAGCAGTGGAGTACAGATACTCTGTGGAGGAATTTGACCGTATGATGTGGTTGCGGCTGAACTTCTTCGGACCCAATCCAGCTGAGAAATACGTGAAGTTCGTGAGGAGTCTAGTGTCTAAGACCCTACTATACCGGGCAGAAGGTGACGGTCAGCTGCCACGTTGGGTGGACCTCCATCGGAAGTTACGGTTGCGGGACAGTGGGAGCCCAGTCTCCATTCCCCAGCGGCAGTGTGAAGTGCAGGGAGAGGAGAGCAGCATCCTCCCTCCCCAGCAGCAGGCTGAGTTACAGGGGGCAGAGGTAGTTGTTCCTGCCCCCCAGCAGCAGAGTGATATGCCGGGAAGGCAGTGTGAAGTGCAAGGAGGGGAGAGCTGCGGCCTCCCTCCCCAGCGGCAGGCTGAGTTACAGGGGGCAGAGGTAGTTGTTCCTGCCCCCCAGCAGCAGCATGATTTTTTGGGAATTGGGAGCCTAGTCTCCATTCCCCAGTGGCCGTGTGATGTACAGGGAATTGGGAGCCCAGTCTCCATTCCCCAGCGGCAGGCGGAGTTACAGGGGGCAGAGACAGTCGGTCCTGTCCCCCAGCGGCAGAGTGTCCTACAGGGAATAGAGAGCCCAGTCTCCTTTCCCCAGCAGCAGGACACTGTATTGGGAGCGGAGGCGGTCGGTCGCCCTCCCCAGCGGCTGGAAGTATGTATGGGAGAGGAGCACGTTACCCCCTCTTCCCAGCGGCAGCTTAACGCACCAGGGGGAGACAGTAAGCCCCACAACTGTGCAGATGGGACCGTGGTCTCTGCACTTACAGCACAGGGGGTAGGGACAGTCGGTCCTGTCCCCCAGCAACAGGGCTGTTTAGCCAAAGGGGAGACAGTCGGTTTCCCCCTCCAACAACTAGACTCCAACCAGGCTTCTTCCGTGGTAACGCTGGCACCAGGGCAGAGTACCGCTGATCCCTGCCCACAAAGCAACCTCCACTCCAAGCCAGGGAGCAACTCAGAGACCGGGAGTACCAGCTACAAATATAATCTTGGTGGATTCACTGGACAGAGACAGGCTACGAAATTCAGCAGGTCCAGTATTGGGTTGTGGGTGGGCTGCCAGACTAACTCAGGTACCGACCGGCGTGAGGTCAGGTATCTGGTTAGTCTTCCCTGGGGGGGGGGAGATGTGTGGCGAAACCAACCTCGCCACGGTGTTTTGGAGGGGGCTGTTTACCAGCCTCCTGCCCTGGGATTATGGTCCCTTAAGTTATTGGGTCTTAAGGCACTTGGGACGGAGCCCTCTGTCCCTGGATTGCATCATTTGCCTTGCTTGCTTGGATGAAGCACATGGTGAGAACAATAGATAGCGGCCATTTTAACTCACAGACCATTGTTTGACCCTCAAGACGGAGCCTTGTCTTGTTATTGGGGGGATTCCCTGTATGCTGTTGGAGACTGATTGCCAGGAGTGTAAGCTGACTGATACGCTTTTCCTGTTCGTCTGCCGTCTGCTATTCGCGAGGTTCCAGTTTGGAGTGCTATTTTGTATCCAGTTCGGGAGGTTGGTGTTCTGCAGTAGCTGTGCCTGTCTCTCGGAAAGGGGCATATCGCCTAAACGTTTTTTAACCCCTTGTCTGCTGAAACTGTGCCGTTACACCTGCGATACACCAGCTTCCACCAAATATCAATTAATGGGTTTGATTTGCCGGCTTACAGCAAATACTCATTATTGGGTTCTATATACTTGTTTCCACAAAATACTTATACAGGGTATTGATATACCGACTTCCACCAAATATTGATTGAGGCCTGCGATACACCAGCTTTCACCAAATATTGATTATGGGGTTTGATTTTACGGCTTCCTGCAAATACTCATTTTTGGGTTCTATATACCTGTTTCCACAAAATACTGATAGAGTGGATTAATATACCGGCTTTCACAAAATTTTTATTGAGTCCTGCGATATACCTGCTTCCACAAATACTGCTCTTCTATGGGGACTTTGTCACAGGGTCATTTTGAAAATGACAGGCAGAGGAAGAGGCAGGCCATTCCGCAGGGTTGGTAGAGATTGGGCAGGTGCACCAGGCCGGAGCCTAAAAGTCAAAGGACGCGCCAGAGTTGGTTGAGTGGCTCACTCAGCCTTCCGCTTCTGTACCATCTTCATTCTCTGTATAAGCACCCTCCTTACTCTCTGCTGTGTGCACCCCCAAAGACACCACACCATTGCCCATCCACTCGAGTCAGAGGAATTATTTTCCCATCCATTCCCAGACCTTACCGATGCGCAGCCATTCTTGGCATCGGGTGAAAAATAGGAGGTAGCAACGGCCGCCACCCAGCGGTCTGACGACAGTACCCAGATCAGCCTAAGGAGGGTGGTCCCCGCTGTTGCTGCCTACTCGAGATCTCTAATGTCAGTGGCGATGAAGGTGACTATGATGACGTGTCGATGGACGTCACGTGGGTGCCCACAAGAGAGGAAGAGGAGGGGAGTTCAGAGGAAGAGACAGAGCAGCAGATAGGGAGGAGAAGCAGGCAGAACTCGCAGTGCATAGGAGGCAAAAAGCAGACTGCAAATGTATCTGGAGCAAGCCATCCACCATGCACGGTCACATCTGGCGCTCCCAGGACGCTGGCACATGGCTCCGCAGTGTGGGCTTTTTTTAATGTGTCAGCTGCTGACAATAGTGTCACCATCTGCAGCCTGTGCTGTCAGAGCATAAGTCCCGGTAAGCCAAACATTCACCTAGGAACGGCCGCCTTAAGAAGGCAGCCTGGCCTCCCATCACCGAGCCCAGTGGGAACACCGTCAGAAACCACAAAGCCACACTCCCAGCCCTCCACATCCTGCCCCTTCTCCTCTCTCCTCCCATTTGTCCTCCACTCCACCTTCCACCATGCCGTCATTGTGTTCATCTGGCAAAAGGCAGGCTTCCATGGCCCAAATGTTCGAACGTAAAATGTTGATGACGTCGGATAACCATCTTGCCCAACGGCTGACCGCCGGCTTGTCGGAACTGCTAGCCCGCCAACTACTGCCATATAAACTGGTGGACTCAGAGGCCTTTAGAAAATTTGTGGCCATTGGCACACCACAATGGAAGGTCCCCGGAAGGAAATATTTCTCCCAGAAAGGGCATCCCAGAGAATGTATCTCTGGCACACAGTGTCGGTGCCAAGATACATCTGACCACAGACACGTAGTCTAGCAAACACGGGCAGGTAAGGTACATAACTTTTACTGCCCACTGGGTGATTCTTCTGACGACTGTCAAGCATGCAACCCGTGGCACCCGTGTGGATTTGTTGTTACCGCCACGGATTGCATGCAGGCCTGCCTCTTCTTCTCCTCCCCCTACTCCATCCTCTGTCTCCTCCTTGGCTGACTCATCCTTTTCCACTGCTACCGCCTCTTCCACTGCACCCCCCAGCTCCCCAGAACCTATTCGACGTGCCAGGTGAGACTCTGCCATGCTGTGCTACGGCTGTTGTGCCTAAAAAGATAAAAGCCACACCGTTCCTGCATGTCTTTCAGCTCTGCGGTCACAGACCGATCAGTGGATAACCCTGCTCAATATCACAGTTGGTAAAGTGGTGTGCGACAACGGTGCCAATCTGCTGAGCGTGCTGAAACGGGGAAAAAAGACACACGTGCCGTGCATGGCACACGTCCTGAACTTAGTCGTGCAGCGATTCGTTGCCAAATACCCCAGGGTCCAGGACGTCTTGCGGCAGGCCAGGAAAATCTCTGGCCATTTTTGAAGATCTTACACGGCCATGGCTTGCCATGTAAGATCTTCATGCAAGAAGAGGGCGGTTCGAAGATGTGTTGGTCATTTCGGATATGAGATCATTCTTGCAGCCAACCCATTGACAGCTGCCCTCCGGATCCAGCCTCAGGGAACACCTAGACTGACAGGTGTCTGACTACATCGTGTAAACGGCCAATGTGGACGCTCTGAGAATCGATGAACCCCTTGACTACTGGGTGTGCAGGCTTGACCTGTGGCCAGAGCTGGCACAATTTGCCATGGAACTCTTGGCTTGCCCCTTGTCGAGTGTCCAGTCCGAAAGGACGTTCAGCGCAGCAGGCGGGATTGTGACCTATAAGCGCACTCACCTAGCTCACGACAGTGTGGACTACCTCACATTTCTAAAAATGAATGAGGCATGGATCTCGGAGGAATTCAACACCTGTGACGACCACGTTTAATTGAATTTCCTAATTCCAGCCCACATATATCCGCCACTACCCAGAACAAATAATGGTCCCTGTCTTATGTAAATACAGCGGCATAAAAGGCCTTTTCTGTCCGGTGAATGCCTAATGTTTGGGGCCACGGAGGAATTCAAAACCTGTGACGACAACATGTTATCGAATTTCAACTATTATCATTTTTTTTTTTTTCAAGAGGGGGGATTTCGCCATGTTTTTAATCCAATTTTATATTTTTCGTTCTTTTATACATATGTATTTGACATGTATTTGTACTGGCCTGCAGTAAAGTTGATATACAATGACCGTCTAATATACCTCCAGCCACATAATCACTTGATCTTTTATGTACGTTGAATGCATAATTTTTGGGGCCTGTAATCTAACTGGCCAACAGTAAAATTGTTGTACGGTGACCGCCTAATGTACCTCCAGCTACATAATCACTTAATGTTTTCTGTCCGGTGAATGAATAATTTTTGGGGCCTGTAGTCCACTGGTCTGCAGTAAAATTTATATCCAATGACCGTCTAATATACTGTACCTCCAGGCACATAATCACTTGATGTTTTCTGTCCAGTGAATGCCTAATGTTTGGGGCCTGTACTCCACTGGCCTGCAGTAAAATTGATATCCAATGACCGTCTGATATACCTCCAGCCACATAATCACTTGATCTTTTCTGTCTGGTGAATGAATAATTTTTTGGGCCTGTAGTCCAGTGGCCTGCAGTAAAATTGATATCCATTGGCCGTCTAATATATCCCTAGCCACATAATCACTTGATGTTTTCTGTCCGGTGTATGAATACTTTTTTGGGCCTGTAGTCCACTGGCCTGCAGTAAAATTGATATCCATTGACTGTCTAATATACCTCAAGCCACATAATCACTTGATCTTTTATGTACGGTGAATGCATAATTTTTGGGGCCTGTAATCTAACTGGCCAACAGAAAAATTGGTATACGATGACCGCCTAATGTACCTCCAGCCACATTATCAATTGTTATTTTCTGTACGGTGAATTAATGATTTTTGGGGGGCCTGTAGTCCACTGGCCTGCAGTAAAATGGATATCCATTGACTGTCTAATATACCTCCAGCCACATAATCACTTGATCTTTTCTGTACGGTAAATGCCTAATGTTTGGGGCTTGTACTCCACTGGCCTGCATTAAAATTGATATCCAATGACCGTCTAATATACCTCTAGCCACATGATCACTTGATCTTTTCTGTATGGTGAATGCATAATATTTGGGACCTGTAATTTAACTGGCCAACAGTAAAATTGTTATACGGTGACCGCCTAATGTACCTCCAGCTACATAATCACTTAATGTTTTCTGTCCGGTGAATGAATAATATTTGGGCATGTAGTCCACTGGCCTGCAGTAAAATTGATATCTATTGACTGTCTAATATACATCCAGCCACATAATCACTTGATCTTTTCTGTACGGTGAATGCATAATGTTTGGGACCTGTAATTTAACTGGCCAACAGTAAAATTGTTATACAGTGACCGCCTAATGTACCTCCAGCTACATAATCACTTAATGTTTTCTGTCCGGTAAATTAATAATATTTGGGCATGTAGTCCACAGGCCTACAGTAAAATTGATATCTATTGACCGTCTAATATACATCCAGCCACATAATCACTTTATCTTTTCTGTATGATGAATGCATAATGTTTGGGGCCTGTACTCCACTGGTCTGCAGTAAAATTGATATCCAATGACCGTCTATTATACCTCCAGCCACATAATCACTTGATCTTTTCTGTACTGTGAATGCATAATGTTTGGGGCCTGTACTCCCGTGGTCTAAAATAGCAGGGCACATTTTAGAAACTTTTCCTTCAAGACGCATAAAAATGGCCCCTGATTAAAATACATATTTTTTGTGGGAATTTTTGCAACTGATCCCCCTCTGGTATGTCACTGTCCATGTTGTGGGATGATTTGTGCACCTTTATTGAGTATTTGGTGGCTGCAAATATGACTTGATGGTTTTTCAGGTTCGCCTGCTATTAAAGTGAATGGGGCCTGCCGCGAACTTGTGGTTTGCGAACATTTGATCGCGTTCGCGAATCGACCCGGCCGATGTTCGTCCATAACTACTCTTAGTATGATATAGCGCCCCTGCGGATCTAATATTGAGGACTCAATTCTGATGGGGCAATGGGCTGATATAAGAATGGCAACTCCCGCCTTACAGCGAGAATGGGTGGCCGAGTATGCTGTGGGATATAGGTGAGATGCAAAGCGAAAGGAGGAGATTTCGTCAAAGTGGGTTTCCTGAAGAAACACAATGTCCCCTTTAAGGGATTTCAACTCCAAGAGCAAAAGTCTCCTCTTGGTGTTGGAGTTGAGTTGCTGGTGTGCCGACAAGGCAAACGGAAATCCCCAGTGGCATGCTTTTTGACAATCTCGCAGCAATTTGAGGAGAGGCTGTAGGTCTCTCCGTTTTTGCAGGGTACTCCAGGAAAGGTCAGGGAAGAGCTGCATGGGGGCCCCGGCAAATTTAAAGTTGCATAGAGTCCGGGCCTTTGACATAATGGTTTAAGTGCCCTATGGGCCCTGTCCAACTTGATCTTGTGCGAGGGTGGCTCCCCTAAGATTATTGAAACTGGGAGCCAGCGACGCGCTAGCTCCCTGCAGCGCAGCCGGCATTCTATCCCTGAGGAGGAGTGAGGACGCAGCCGGTGTCCTCGTCTCCATTGTAACAAGGGGGCAGGGGGGACCTGGCCGTGCACGCCTCCTCAGCGTGGCCGGCGTCCTTCATCCGCTAGACAACGAGCAGGGGGGGAACTGAGCGCCGATGGCAATAAGTCAGCGCTCAGGTGTTTAGATCTGATGGACATGGGTCACGTGACGCTGGCCACGTCACCTGACCCATCAATTAGACCTATTTAATCGGGTAACCTGCTGGCCACCGGTTGCCTGTGATTGATCTTATTACCTCACTAGCGTTCTCTACATGTGTGACTTCGTTTGTTTGACTTCGGCTTGTATTTCACCTTGACCTGGTGTCATCCCTTGTACTGACGTGATCTCTTGGCTCCTGACCTCGGCTTGTATTGACTTTGATTTTGTATTACCCTTTGTGCCTGTGTTACCTCCTGGCTCTTGACCTCGGCTTCTAATTGTTCCTGTTGTGGTACTTTCCCAGCCTGGGAAACTGTCACGGAATGTGTACAGGTAACAAGGCAAAACAACATGCATAAATGTCTCGCTGGATCCAAAAGCTAAGGAACGAAAGGGAGACCCCTGTAGAAGACCTGGCACTTTCCCTGGCTGCTCAGCCTATGCATAGATCCGAATGGTGGAGGTATGCATATCCACGAACCTTGACTATAAAGCCCTGAGCACCCTACAATAGTGAGGGGACACGACCACCGGCTCCCTACACCAGACACGGAGGGAGTCAGGGTCACCTGGGATCCAGCAAACAGAAAATAACAGATAACAGTGTAACACTTAGCTTTGTGGAGGAGAGGAGAACCAGATGGGCAAGCACACATACTCCAGGAAGAAATATAAGCCGCCCAGAAAAGCATTCTGGGGAAGAATTTAAAGGGAAACAATTAGTCCAACACATAACAGCTGAGAGACGCTAATGAGAGGAGGAGCTGAATACCACAACACAGAACTCAAGGGGGAGGTTCTGAAAGGCCTCTGTCAGAGCTTCTCAGCTGTCTGGTTGTGACAGTACCCCTCCCTCTACGAGTGGACTCCGGACACTCAGAACCCACCTTCTCAGGATGGGACCTATGGAAAGCCTTGATGAGACGAGAGGCTTTAATGTCCGTCACTGAGACCCACATCCTCTCCTCAGGACCATACCCCTCCCAGTGAACAAGGTACTGAAGAGAACCGCGGACAAGACGAGAATCCACAATCCTAGAGACCTGAAATTCAAGATTCCCATCAACCATAATCGGAGGAGGAGGCAAAGGCGAGGGTACAATGGGTTGAACATAAGGTTTCAATAAGGACTTATGAAAAACATTATGGATCTTCCAAGTCTGAGGAAGATCAAGACGGTATGCAACAGGATTGATGACAGACAGGATTTTGTAAGGCCCAATAAACCTAGGACCCAACTTCCAGGAGGGAACCTTCAATTTGATATTCTTGGTAGACAACCACACCAGATCACCAACATTCAGGTCCGGACCAAGCACACGTCTCTTATCAGCCACACGCTTATATCTCTCAGTCATGCTCTTTAGATTATCTTGAATCTTTTGCCAAATAGATGACAAAGACGAGGAGAATCTGTCCTCATCAGGTAAACCAGAAGACCCCTCTCCCGAGAAAGTCCCAAACTGTGGATGAAACCCATATGCACCAAAAAATGGTGACTTATCAGAGGACTCCTGACGACGGTTATTTAAAGCAAACTCAGCAAGGGACAAAAAAGAACACCAATCCTCTTGATTCTCCGCCACAAAACAGCGCAGATATGTCTCCAGATTCTGATTGACGCGCTCTGTCTGGCCATTCGACTGCGGGTGGAAAGCAGAAGAGAATGACAACCGAACCCCCAAGCGAGAACAGAAAGCCTTCCAGAATCTGGAAACAAACTGCGTGCCCCTATCAGAGACTATGTCTGAAGGAATACCGTGCAATTTGACAATGTGATCAACAAATGCCTGCGCCAGCGTCTTAGCATTGGGCAAACCAGGAAAAGGGATGAAATGCACCATTTTGCTAAAACGGTCCACCACCACCAGAATCACAGTCTTCCCCGAGGAACGAGGCAGGTCCGTGATAAAGTCCATGGACAGATGTGTCCAAGGACGGGAAGGAATGGGTAAGGGAAGGAGAGGACCTGATGGCCGTGAATGAGGGACTTTGGCACGAGCGCAAGTCTCGCAGGCTGCCACAAAACCCTCAACCGACTTACGAAGCGCAGGCCACCAGAATCTCTGAGCGATGAGATCCAGTGTGGCTCTTACCCCCGGGTGCCCAGCAAGGACCGTATCGTGGTGTTCTTTAAAAATCTTGTGTCTTAAAGCGAGAGGCACAAACAACCTCCCAGGAGGACAAAGATCAGGAGCCTCTGACTGGGCTGCCTGCACCTCTGCCTCCAATTCAGGAAAAAGAGCAGAGACCACCACACCTTCAGCCAAAATGGGACCCGGGTCTTCAAAATTCCCGCCTCCCGGAAAACAACGTGACAGGGCATCTGCCTTCACATTCTTAACTCCAGGGCGGAACGTGACAACAAAATTAAACCTAGAAAAGAACAACGACCATCTGGCCTGTCTCGGGTTCAGACGCTTGGCTGACTCCAAGTAGGCCAGATTTTTATGGTCAGTAAATACGGTAATAGGGTGTCTGGCTCCCTCTAGCCAATGGCGCCATTCCTCAAAAGCCAACTTGATGGCCAACAATTCCCTATCTCCCACATCGTAATTTCTCTCTGCGGAGGAGAGTTTTCTTGAGAAAAAGGCACACGGTCGCCAATTGGCAGGAGAGGAACCCTGAGACAAGACCGCCCCCACACCCACCTCAGAAGCATCAACCTCAACTATGAAGGGTAACGAAACATCAGGTTGCACCAAGATGGGAGCGGAAGCAAAACTCTCCTTGATATCAGAAAAAGCCTTACGCGCCTCTACTGACCAAGAAGAAAAATCTACCCCCTTTCTGGTCATATCAGTGAGTGGTTTAACAATAGAAGAATAATTCAAGATGAACTTCCTGTAATAATTGGCAAAGCCCAAAAAACGCATCAGCGCCTTCTGATTCTCAGGAAGCTCCCACTCAAGCACAGCGCGGACCTTCTCTGGGTCCATGCGAAAACCAGAAGCGGAGAGAAGAAACCCCAGAAATTTAATTTCTGGAACCGCAAACACACATTTTTCCAGTTTCGCATATAATTTATTCTCCCGCAGGATGAGCAAGACCTGACGTAAATGTTCCTTATGAGTTTTGAAATCGGGAGAAAAAATCAAAATGTCATCCAAATACACCAATACAAATTTTCCCATCAAATGATAAAAAATGCTGTTCACGAAATGCTGGAAAACGGCTGGGGCATTCATCAAACCAAAAGGCATAACCAAGTTTTCAAAATGGCCCTCAGGGGTATTGAAGGCCGTCTTCCATTCGTCCCCTTCTCTGACCCTGACCAGGTTGTATGCCCCTCTTAAATCTAATTTGGAAAAGACTTTAGCCCCAACAACCTGGTTAAATAGGTCCGGGATCAGAGGAAGCGGATAAGGGTCACGAATTGTGATATTGTTCAGCTCCCTGAAATCCAGACAAGGTCTTAACCCCTTAAGGACACAGGGCGTACAGGTACGCCCTTGTGCCCTGGTACTTAAGGACACAGGGCGTACATGTACGCCCTGTGCATTTTCGATCACTGCCGTGCGGCTGGCAGTGATCGGAACCCGGTGCCTGCTCAAATCATTGAGCAGGCACCTAGGCTAAATGCGCGGTGGGGTCCCGTGACCCCCCCATGTCGGCGATCGCGGCAAACCGCAGGTCAATTCAGACCTGCGGTTTGCTGCGATTTCTGCAGTTTCTGATCCCCGCGGTCCCTGACCGCGGGGATCAGAAACTTTTGCATTCGTAAAATATAAATGTATCCCTCCCCCCTGCACCCCTGAGTTATTCGAGCGCGGTGGGAGGTGCAGGGGGAGGGTTGCGGGCGGTGCGGGCAGTGCGGGAGGCGGGCGGTGCGGTAGGCGGGATCGCGATCCCCCGCCCGCCTCCCATTGCGTAATCGTTGGCGTCTAGTGGGTATACCAGGGTGCCAGCACATTGCTGGCACCCTGGTATAAATGGCTGACATCGGTGATGCGATGTCAGCCGTTTAACCCTTTCCATACAGCGGTCCGTACGGACCGCTGTATGGAAAAGGTTAACAGTAAGAGGGAGCTCCCTCCCTCTCCGATCGGGGGGCTGCTGTGCCTTTGCAGTCCCCCGAATGGAGAGGGAGAGAGCTTCCAGGCAGCCCCCCAAGCCCCGTCCTTACCCTTCCCCGTCTGCGCAGTTCTGGCCACTACTGAGCAGACGGGGAAGGTTCCCATGGCAACAGGACGCCTTCTCAGGCGTCCTGCTGTCCATGGTGCTGAACAGATCTGTGCTGAAAGTATAGATCTGTTCAGACAAAGTGTAAGTAAAATACAGTACAGTACAATATATACTGTACTGTATTATGCAGACATCAGACCCACTGGATCTTCAAGAACCAAGTGGGTCTGGGTCAAAAAAAAAGTGAAAAAAGTGAAAAATAAAGTAAAAATCAAAAAACACATTTATCACTGATTAAAAATGAAAAAAATAAAATTCCCTACACATGTTTGGTATCGCCGCGTCCGTAACGACCTGACCTATAAAACGGTAATGTTACTTTACCCGAACGGTGAACGCCATAAAAATAAAAAATTAAAAACTATGATGAAATTGGAATTTTGCCCACCTTACTTCCCAAAAAAGGTAATAAAAGTGATCAAAAAAGTCGCATCTACGCCAAAATTGTAACAATCAAACCGTTATCTCATCCCGCAAAAATCATACCCTACCCAAGATAATCGCCCAAAAACTGAAAAAGTTATGGCTCTTAGACTATGGAAACACTAAAACATGATTTCTTTTGTTTCAAAAATGAAATCATTGTGTAAAACTTACATAAATAAAAAAAAAGTATACATATTAGGTATCGCCGCGTCCGTATTGACCGGCTCTATAAAAATATCACATGAACTAACCCCTCAGATGACCACCGTAAAAAAATTAAAATAAAAACGGTGTAAAAAAAGCCATTTTTTGTCATCTTCCGTCACAAAAAGTGTAATAGCAAGCAATCAAAAAGTCATGTGCACCCCAAAATAGTGCCAATCAAACCGTCATCTCATCCCACAAAAAATGAGACCCTACTTAAGATAATCGCCCAAAAATTTAAAAAACTATGGCTCTTAGACTATGGAGACACTAAAACATTTTTTTTGTTTTAAAAATGAAATTATTGTGTAAAACGTACATAAATAAAAAAAATTGTATACATATTGGGTATCACCGCGTCCGTGACAACCTGCTCTTTAAAATTACGTCATGATCTAACCTGTCAGATGAATGGTGTAAATAACAAAAAAAAAAACGGTGCCAAAAAAGCAATTTCTTGTTACCTTGCCGCACAAAAAGTGTAATATAGAGCAACCAAAAATCATATGTACCCTAAACTTGTACCAACAAAACTGCCACCCTATCCCGTAGTTTCTAAAATGGGGTCACTTTTTTGGAGTTTCTACTCTAGGGGTGCATCAGGGGGCTTCAAATGGGACATGGTGTCAAAAAAACCAGTCCAGCAAAATCTGCCTTCCAAAAACCGTATGGCATTCCTTTCCTTCTGCGCCCTGCCGTGTGACCGTACAGCGGTTTACGACCACATATGGGGTGTTTCTGTAAACGACAGAATCAGGGCCATAAATAACGAGTTTTGTTTGGCTGTTAACCCTTGCTTTGTAACTGGAAAAAAAATATTAAAATGGAAAATCTGCCAAAAAAGTGAAATTTTGAAATTGTATCTCTATTTTCCATTAAATCTTGTGCAACACCTAAAGGGTTAACAAAGTTTGTAAAATCAGTTTTGTATACCTTGAGGGGTGTAGTTTCTTAGATGGGGTCACTTTTAGGGAGTTTCTACTCTAGGGGTGCATCAGGGGGCTTCAAATGGGACATGGTGTCAAAAAAACTGTCCAGCAAAACATGCCTTCCAAAAACCAAACGGCGCACCTTTCACTCTACGCCCCGCTGTGTGGCCGTACAGTAGTTTACGGCCACATATGGCGTGTTTCTGTAAACGGCAGAGTCAGGGCAATAAAGATACAGTCTTGTTTGGCTGTTAACCCTTGCTTTGTTAGTGGAAAAAATGGGTTAAAATGGAAAATTAGGCAAAAAAATTTAATTCTCAAATTTCATCCCCATTTGCCAATAACTCTTGTGCAACACCTAAAGGGTTAACAAAGTTTGTAAAATCAGTTTTGAATACCTTGAGGGGTGTAGTTTCTTAGATGGGGTCACTTTTATGGAGTTTCTACTCTAGGGGTGCATCAGGGGGCTTCAAATGGGACATGGTGTCAAAAAACCAGTCCAGCAAAATCTGCCTTCCAAAAACCAAACGGCGCACCTTTCACTCTACGCCCCGCTGTGTGGCCGTACAGTAGTTTACGGCCACATATGGGGTGTTTCTGTAAACGGCAGAGTCAGGGCAATAAAGATACAGTCTTGTTTGGCTGTTAACCCTTGCTTTGTTAGTGGAAAAAATTGGTTAAAATGGAAAATTAGGCAATAAAATGAAATTCTCAAATTTCATCCCCATTTGCCAATAACTCTTGTGCAACACCTAAAGGGTTAACAAAGTTTGTAAAATCAGTTTTGAATACCTTGAGGGGTGTAGTTTATAGAATGGGGTCATTTTTGGGTGGTTTCTATTATGTAAGCCTCGCAAAGTGACTTCAGAGCTGTAGTGGTCCCTAAAAATTGGGTTTTTGTAAATTTCTGAAAAATTTCAAGATTTGCTTCTAAACTTCTAAGCCTTGTAACATCCCCAAAAAATAAAATATCATTCCCAAAATAATTCAAACATGAAGTAGACATATGGGGAATGTAAAGTCATCACAATTTTTAAGGGTATTACTATGTATTACAGAAGTAGAGAAACTGAAACTTTGAAATTTGCTAATTTTTCCCAATTTTTGGTAAATTTGACATTTTTTTATGCAAAAAAAAATATTTTTTTTAACTTTATTTTACCAGTGTCATGAAGTACAATATGTGACGAAAAAACAATCTCAGAATGGCCTGGATAAGTCAAAGCGTTTTAAAGTTATCATCACTTAAAGTGACACTGGTCAGATTTTCAAAAAATGGCCTGGTCCTAAGGTGTAAAAAGGCTGTGTCCCTAAGGGGTTAAAGAACCATCTTTTTTCTTAACAAAGAAAAAACCAGCGGCAACAGGTGACTTCGAGGGTCGTATGTGTCCCTTTCTCAGACTCTCAGAGATATAAGCACGCATAGCGATCCTCTCAGGTTGGGAAAGATTGTATAAACGAGATTTAGGCAGCTTGGCGTCTGGGATGAGATTAATAGGGCAATCGTACTCCCTGTGCGGGGGCAAATCCTGAACTCCACTCTCAGAGAAGACATCCGAAAATTCAGAGAGAAAAGATGGTATAGTCTTAGTAGCAACCTCAGAAACAGATGTCATGAGGCAATTCTCTCTGCAAAAGTCACTCCAACCATTTATTTGCTTCGCTTGCCAATCAATGGTGGGGTTATGCTTAGTGAGCCAGGGCAGCCCCAACACCAGCGGGGTGGGCAAACCGCTAAGGACGAAACATGACACATCCTCAACATGAGCATCACTCACAATTAAACGGATATTGTGAACTATGCCCTTTAATGATTTCTGAGAAAGTGGAGCGGAATCGATAGCAAATACAGGAATATCCTTTCTCAAAGCGCACACCTGGAAACCATGAGTTATCGCAAAGTGATTATCAATGAGATTGACCGCTGCTCCACTATCCACAAAAATCTCACAAAAAATGTTCTTGCTCTCTAGCGCCACCCTAGCCGGCAGGACAAAACGGGAACTACAAGCAAACGGAAAATCTTCAATCTCCGCCTCAATCCTGCCAATAGTAACAGACGGAACATTTTTCAAAGATTTTTTCCTCTTTGTTTCTTTATTATACCCAGAGAACTGCCTGAATCTCCTAGAGGGACAAATATTTGCCAAATGATTAATACCTCCACAACAAAAACAAACCCTCCCATGCGGGCTGAATCTTCTATTGTCAGAAGCAATCAACCCCAGCTGCATGGGCTCCTGCTCAGAAGGGGCTGACAGCGACTAAGACCCCTGCGCAGAGAATGGGACCGCTGCACAGTCCTGGGACCGAGTATGACAGGAAGGAGAGATCTCTCCTCTCTCTCTAAGACGCCTGTCAATACGAACGGCCTGAGACATAGCAGAGTCCAAAGAAATAGGCATTTCATGAAAGGCAAATGCATCTTTCAATCCCTCTGAAAGACCATGGCAAAATTGACTTCGGAGTGCAGCATCATTCCAACCAGTATCAGCTGCCCAACTCCGAAATTCTGAGCAGTATATTTCTGCGGATTGTTTACCCTGGCATAGGAGACGTAGTCTAGACTCCGCCAGAGCAATACGATCCGGATCATCATATATCTGACCCAGGGCTAAAAAGAATTCATCCACTGAACGGAGGGGCCGTGCCCCCTCCGGCAGCGAAAAGGCCCAGGACTGAGCGTTACCCCTGAGCAGCGATATAATGATCCCCACCCTCCGTTCCTCATCACCAGAAGAATGGGGAAGAAGGCGAAAATGGAGTTTGCAAGCCTCTCTAAAACGCACAAAATTCTCACTACCCCCGGAGAACGTATCCGGGAGCGAGATCTTAGGCTCAGAACAAGCTCCATGAACGCAAGCTGAACCGGTCACTTGAAGCTGAGAAAAAGTCTTACGGAGGTCAGCTACCTCCAATGAAAGACCCTGGAAGCGTTCAGCCAAAAGTGAAACCGGATCCATGCTTAAGACGGTTTTGGCGGCTTATAATGTCACGGAATGTGTACAGGTAACAAGGCAAAACAACATGCATAAATGTCTCGCTGGATCCAAAAGCTAAGGAACGAAAGGGAGACCCCTGTAGAAGACCTGGCACTTTCCCTGGCTGCTCAGCCTATGCATAGATCCGAATGGTGGAGGTATGCATATCCACGAACCTTGACTATAAAGCCCTGAGCACCCTACAATAGTGAGGGGACACGACCACCGGCTCCCTACACCAGACACGGAGGGAGTCAGGGTCACCTGGGATCCAGCAAACAGAAAATAACAGATAACAGTGTAACACTTAGCTTTGTGGAGGAGAGGAGAACCAGATGGGCAAGCACACATACTCCAGGAAGAAATATAAGCCGCCCAGAAAAGCATTCTGGGGAAGAATTTAAAGGGAAACAATTAGTCCAACACATAACAGCTGAGAGACGCTAATGAGAGGAGGAGCTGAATACCACAACACAGAACTCAAGGGGGAGGTTCTGAAAGGCCTCTGTCAGAGCTTCTCAGCTGTCTGGTTGTGACAGAAACTTTGCGCTTCTGTTTGTTCTGTCTTTGTCTTTCGTTTTCTTCCCTCGTTATTTCCTACCTTTCGGCCCATGCTCGTACGTAAGCTAGGGACTGCCGCACAGTTGTACCCCGTCAGTTAGGACGGACCGTGCAAGTAGATAGGGATATAGGAGTGGGTGGAGTTTAGGGCTGCACTTATCCCTACATTTTCGTGACAATTGTATTAAATATAGCTTCCAAAGTGACAAAAAGGTCCTCATCCCCAGTTGCCTCCGGGAGACCTCAGACTCTAATATTATTCCTGCGACCCCTATCATCCAGCTCCTCCAAGTACCGACCCATATCCCTAAGAGCCGCTGTTTGAGATGTTACAGACTCGTGAAAGGCGGATATATACTTTCTGGTGTCATCATGCGCACTTTCTAATGACCACACTCAGCTCTCCTCCTGAAGAAGTTTTACTGCGAAACGTGCGTGGAGGGGTAGCCCGCCACATACACTTAGGTGTGTTATGAATGTATCCAGCATTTCAATGTATTATATATAGGTTTTATGGATCTGTTAGTGGCCAAGTACACATGTATTTTGGAACGTCATTATTATGAAGGAATCTGTCACGGCTGAGGATGGGGAAAACCCTCAGCCGTGCGATGCCTGAAGATGATGGTCGCTGCAAGGCCAGGACAGGAATCAGGGAGCATGTCACCTCCTATCACATCCCTAATTCTGACCATGTCTCCTAGCCGTATGAGCCGACCCTGATGGTAGGAGGGCTCATACTCTGGAACCTAAGATTCATACTAGCCCTCAGGGTGGCCCTGGACTAGGAGCACAGTAAGACTACCTGTTCCTCCTAGATACGGACGAACAGGAGTCTCACTGGCCAAGCTACAAAGAAAGGGGAACATAAACAGCTTATGGCAATGGCAGGTAAATGAAACAAGTACAACACCTACCTGCCACAGACACAAAGCCTGGAACCCATGTACAAGTGCTGCTGTCCACAAGAACACAAACGGACACAGCACACACCACACATAACACAGGAACCCAGGACCATAAGCTGCAATAAACAAAGAGACCAAAGAAACATCTTCATAACATCATGTATAACTTAAACTTATGACCACAAGGGTGGCCCTCACTGGCAGATGGTATATAACCAGGAGGATGACTCCAGCTAACCATGTCTGAAGTACCCCTCAGACTACTGATCTTAACTGAGGCTAAATAGCCCATGTAGCCACACTCACACACAGACACACCCAGCGTTCACACAAAGAAGGGAGTTAACCCTTGCTACACCAGGCAAGGGAAGACAGCAACTTAAAGGGGAAGTGAATCCCGTGCACACCAAAACAACAAAAGTGCACACATAGAAAGACAGGTTGCCTGGTGCAACCGCATGCACATTGCAGCAAGCTGCCTAGCACCAGCTCAGGCCGCTATACTGCGACATACAACCAAACCAGACCGCAGGCAACAGCATGCGGTTCAGGAGTCACGACCATGACCATGGTCGTGACAGAATCAGGCCCCACAGTCATTTAACCTGGATAAGCATAGATTACTCTGTTGTTTACATTAACATTATGGTTGATGCCCAAACCACTGACACTGAGTACTAAAATGGTGATTGAAGGTGATTGTATGTGACGGGACTTAGCAGTCTCCCTACAGTATTCATGATTTTTTTTGAAAACTTAATAAAGATTGTAACATTTTAAAGGACTGTAGCAGTACTCTTTGGTCATAAATGTTAGTTAAATAGAGTAGTCCGGTTACCAATAAGTGTATAAGTTCTTTTGTAGGGAATTGGCTGGGGTAATTCTCCAAGGGTTGTGGGGGCTCAGGGGCAGCATGAGGAGACATAGCAGCCAGTGGAGGAGGACTTGGTGAACTATCCCAGGCGTCTATGGGGAATGGGGAGCTGCTGTGTACATTAGCCAGGGCAGTAGGGGTGCCTTTAGGAGGGGCAGACCAGGAGTCCCCAGAAAAGGCCATGGGTGGTCTCTATGAGGAGCATGGGGGAGCTGTGTTCTGCAGGGTAAGTAAGGGCACAGTACATGCATCCGCAGACCCCTGCTGAGCGCCTTCTTCTAGGGCCGCCATATTAACCCCCAACTTCCTGGATGCGGCTAGTGCGAAGTCCCGCGCTGCGTGGGAGAGATCCTGTCCAGTCCTCGGGGGTGCCTCCTCGGTGGTGGTGAGTGGCACGTCCCCCTGCTCTTGTGGATCTTCCCGCGCTCCCGCTTGAGCGCTTTGTCTGCGCGGTGAGAGGGAGCAATGGCGGGAGGTTCCTTGCAGCGTGGAGAGCCTCGTTGGGAGAGCTGTCCTGGGAGCCCACATCCAGCACTTTTCAATTGTCCTGGGCAGTGAGAGGGATGGGGAGGAGGAGAGGACCTACGGACACCAGTTTTTTTTCCCCATTAGAGCAAAATTGAAGGTGTCGCTGGCCAGGATGCGGTGGTGCAGGCGGGAGCTAAGCACTCAGGCGGCCATCTTCAGCCTTAGCAATACTGATGGATTACTGACCAAATGCTGACCGAGTGAAGGCGGATGCTCGACAGACAGGATCTGTTTTTGTGAGGGTTATTGTTCTGATGGATCAGAAGAAGGGCAAAATAATCAGTGACGTCAACACAAACTTATTGCTGACATCCTCTCCACTCTGTCAGGGGGGCTCTACTTGTATAAGCATTTATTAGAACAGGGTCTGTAGAATCAGCTGACGGTGTAAAAGGAGTCCGCTCTTTCACGCTATAGTAGGATCTTGGGCCTCTGCACGGTTCTTTATACCTGGCGCTAACATTGACCTGTAAGGCTGAGTTTACACTTGAGTTATTTGGTCAGTTTTGCCCAAATAAGTGAAGTGTGAATTGATTCTAAGAGCGACGCGTGTCATACTGACTCACAGTATTATTTCACTACCACAGCAGACTCCCTCCTGTTACTGCAAGGCACAGTGTTCTACACCACTATACAGGCATGTCAATTGGGGTCATTTATTAAGACCAGTATTTTAGACACCGGTCTTAATATCCCTATATCTGGCAGTGGATCCGCCTGAGTTATGTAGAGGCGCCAGCCTCTACATAATTTCAGCAATCCACCTCTGCTGTCTTACATTTAGACCATTTTCTATGCCTAAACCAGCCTTCCCTGCCCACACCACGCTAACTTTTTTAGACCTGGCGTGAGCAGGGAAAAGTTGCAGATTGCTGTGCAAAGGACCTTTGTTTTGCAATCTGCGCCAGAAATACGCCTAATATAGGCGTATTTCTGGTTAGTAAATGACCCCTAATATTTTTACTACGTAATTAGGCAAATTTACTATTTAACTATATGTATTACAGCTGGTACTGTGTATATACTACAACTGGTACTATATATGTAGAATGGTTGGTACTATGTATGTGCTATGGCTGGTACTACGTATGTACTACAGCTGGTACTATATATGTAGTATGGCTGGTACTATGTATGCACTATAGCTGGTAATGTATACAGTATGTATGTACTACAGCTGGTACTATGTATGCACTACAGATACTACTATGTATGTACTACAGCTGGTGCTATATATGTAGTATGGCTGGTACTATGTATGCACTACAGCTGGTACTATATATGTAGTATGGCTGGTACTATGTATGCACTACAGCTGGAACTATATATGTACTACTGCTGGTACTATGTATGTACTACTGCTGGTACTATGTATGTACTATGGCTTGTACTATGTATGTACTACAGCTGGTACCATGTATGTACTACGGCTGGTACTATGTACGTAGTACAGTTGGCACTATATATGTAGTATGGCTGGTACTATATATGTAGTAAGGCTGGTACTATGTATGCACTACAGCTGGTACTGTATATGTATGTACTACGGCTGGTACTATATATGTAGTATGGCTGGTACTATGTATGTACTACTGCTGATAACTATGTATGTACTACGGCTGGTACTATATATGTACTATGGCTGGTACTATGTATGTACTACAGCTGGTACTATGTATGTACTACAGCTGGTACTATGTATGTACTACGGCTGGTACTATGTATGTACTACGGCTGGTACTATGGCTGATATTATATTTGTAGTATGGCTGGTACTAAGTATGCATTACAGCTGGTACTATATATGTAGTATGGCTGGTACTATGTATGCACTACATCTGGTAATGTATATGTATGTACTACAGCTGGTACTATGTATGTACTACAGCTGGTACTATTTATGTACTACAGCTGGTACTATATATGTACTATGGCTGGTACTATGTATGTACTACAGCTGGTACTATGTATGCACTACAGCTGTTACTATGTATGTACTACAGCTGGTACTATATATATAGTATGGCTGGTACTATGTATGTACTACGGCTGGTACTATATATGTAGTATGGCTGGTACTATGTATGTACTACAGCTGGTACTATATATGTAGTATGGCTGGTACTATGAATATACTACGGCTGATACTATATTTGTAGTATGGCTGGTACTAAGTATGCATTACAGCTGGTACTATATATGTAGTATGGCTGGTACTATGTATTCACTTCATCTGGTAATGTATATGTATGTACTACAGCTGGTACTATGTATGTACTACAGCTGGTACGGTACTATTTATGTACTACAGCTGGTACTATATATGTAGTATGGCTGGTACTATTTATGTACTACAGCTGGTACTATGTATGTACTATGGCTGGTACTATGTATGCACTACAGCTGGTACTGTATATATATGTACTACAGCTGGTACTATATACAGGTCCTTCTAAAAAAATTAGCATATTGTGATAAAGTTCATTATTTTCTGTAATGTACTGATAAACATTAGACTTTCATATATTTTAGATTCATTACACACAACTGAAGTAGTTCTAGCCTTTTATTGTTTTAATATTGATGATTTTGGCATACAGCTCATGAAAACCCCAAAATTCCTATCTAAAAAAATTAGCATATCATGAAAAGGTTCTCTAAACGAGCTATTAACCTAATCATCTGAATCAACTAATTAACTCTAAACACCTGCAAAAGATTCCTGAGGCTTTTAAAAACTCCCAGCCTGGTTCATTACTCAAAACCGCAATCATGGGTAAGACTGCCGACCTGACTGCTGTCCAGAAGGCCATCATTGACACCCTCAAGCAAGAAGGTAAGACACAGAAAGAAATTTCTGAACGAATAGTCTGTTCCCAGAGTGCTGTATCAAGGCACCTCAGTGGGAAGTCTGTGGGAAGGAAAAAGTGTGGCAGAAAACGCTGCACAACGAGAAGAGGTGACCGGACCCTGAGGAAGATTGTGGAGAAGGACCGATTCCAGACCTTGGGGGACCTGCGGAAGCAGTGGACTGAGTCTGGAGTAGAAGCATCCAGAGCCACCGTGTACAGGCGTGTGCAGGAAATGGGCTACAGGTGCCGCATTCCCCAGAAACAGCGGCAGAAGCGCCTGACCTGGGCTACAGAGAAGCAGCACTGGACTGTTGCTCAGTGGTCCAAAGTACTTTTTTCAGATGAAAGCAAATTTTGCATGTCATTCGGAAATCAAGGTGCCAGAGTCTGGAAGAAGACTGGGGAGAGGGAAATGCCAAAATGCCTGAAGTCCAGTGTCAAGTACCCACAGTCAGTGATGGTCTGGGGTGCCATGTCAGCTGCTGGTGTTGGTCCACTGTGTTTTATCAAGGGCAGGGTCAATGCAGCTAGCTATCAGGAGATTTTGGAGCACTTCATGCTTCCATCTGCTGAAAAGCTTTATGGAGATGAAGATTTCATTTTTCAGCACGACCTGGCACCTGCTCACAGTGCCAAAACCACTGGTAAATGGTTTACTGACCATGGTATTACTGTGCTCAATTGGCCTGCCAACTCTCCTGACCTGAACCCCATAGAGAATCTGTGGGATATTGGGAAGAGAAAGTTGAGAGACGCAAGACCCAACACTCTGGATGAGCTTAACCCCTTAAGGACCGGGCTCATTTTCACCTTAAGGACCAGGCCATTTTTTGCAAATCTGACCAGTGTCACTTTAAGTGCTGATAACTTTAAAACACTTTGACTTATCCAGGCCATTCTGAGATTGTTTTTTCGTCACATATTGTACTTCATGACACTGGTAAAATAAAGTCAAAAAAATGAATTTTTTTGCATAATAAAATACCTAATTTACCAAAAATTTTGAAAAATTTGCAAATTTCAAAGTTTCAGTTTCTCTACTTCTGTAACACATAGTAATACCCCCAAAAATTGTGATGACTTAACATTCCCCATATGTCTACTTCATGTTTGAATTATTTTGGGAATGATATTTTATTTTTTGGGGATGTTACAAGGCTTAGAAGTTTAGAAGCAAATCTTGAAATTTTTCAGAAATTTACAAAAACCCAATTTTTAGGGACCACTACAGCTCTGAAGTCACTTTGCGAGGCTTACATAATAGAAACCGCCCAAAAATGACCCCATTCTATAAACTACACCCCTCAAGGTATTCAAAACTGATTTTACAAACTCCGTTAACCCTTTAGGTGTTGCACAAGAGTTATTGGCAAATGGGGATGAAATTTGAGAATTTCATTTTTTTGCCTAATTTTCCATTTTAACCAATTTTTTCCACTAACAAAGCAAGGGTTAACAGCCTAAACAAGACTGTATCTTTATTGCCCTGACTCTGCTGTTTACAGAAACACCCAATATGTGTCTGTAAACTACTGTACGGCCACACAGCGGGGCGTAGAGTGAAAGGTGCGCCGTATGGTTTTTGGAAGCCAGATTTTGCTGGACAGTTTTTTTGACACCATGTCCCATTTGAAGCCCCCTGATGCACCCCTAGAGTAGAAACTACATAAAAGTGACCCCATCTAAGAAACTACACCCCTCAAGGTATTCAAAACTGATTTCACAAACTTCGTTAACCCTTTAGGTGTTGCACAAGAGTTATTGGCAGATGGGAATGAAATTTGAGAATTTCATTTTTTTGCCTAATTTTCCATTTTAACCCATTTTTTCCACTAACAAAGCAAGGGTTAACAGCCAAACAAGACTGTATCTTTATTGCCCTGACTCTGCTGTTCACAGAAACACCCAATATGTGTCTGTAAACTACTGTACGGCCACACAGCGGGGCGTAGAGTGAAAGGTACGCCGTATGGTTTTTGGAAGCCAGATTTTGCTGGACAGTTTTTTTGACACCATGTCCCATTTGAAGCCCCCTGATGCACCCCTAGAGTAGAAACTCCATAAAAGTGACCCCATCTAAGAAACTACACCCCTCAAGGTATTCAAAACTGATTTTACAAACTTTGTTAACCCTTTAGGTGTTGCACAAGAGTTATTGGCAGATGGGAAAGAAATTTGAGAATTTCATTTTTTTGCCTAATTTTCCATTTTAACCAATTTTTTCCACTAACAAAGCAAGGGTTAACAGCCAAACAAGACTGTATCTTTATTGCCCTGACTCTGCCGTTTACAGAAACACCCCATATGTGGCCGTAAACTACTGTACGGCCACACAGCGGGGCGTAGAGTGAAAGGTGCGCCGTATGGTTTTTGGAAGCCAGATTTTGCTGGACAGTTTTTTTGACACCATGTCCCATTTGAAGCCCCCTGATGCACCCCTAGAGTAGAAACTCCATAAAAGTGACCCCATCTAAGAAACTACACCCCTCAAGGTATTCAAAACTGATTTTACAAACTTCGTTAACCCTTTAGGTGTTGCACAAGATTTAATGGAAAATAGAGATACAATTTCAAAATTTCACTTTTTGGCAGATTTTCCATTTTTTATTTTTTTTTCCAGTTACAAAGCAAGGGTTAACAGCCAAACAAAACTCATTATTTATGGCCCTGATTCGGTAGTTTACAGAAACACCCCATATGTGGTCGTAAACTGCTGTAAGGGCACACGGCAGGGCGCAGAAGGAAAGGAATGCCATACGGTTTTTGGAAGGCAGATTTTGCTGGACTGTTTTTTTGACACCATGTCCCATTTGAAGCCCCCCTGATGCACCCCTAGAGTAGAAACTCCAAAAAAGTGACCCCATTTTAGAAAGTACGGAATAGGGTGGCAGTATTGTTGGTACTAGTTTAGGGTACACATGATTTTTTATTGCTCTATATTACACTTTTTGTGAGGCAAGGTAACAAGAAATAGCTTTTTTGGCACGTGTTTTTTTTTTTGTTATTTACAACATTCATCTGACAGGTTAGATCATGTGGTAATTTTATAGAGCAGGTTGTCACGGACGCGGCGATACCTAATATGTATACAATTTTTTTTTATTTATGTAAGTTTTATACAATAACTTTTTTTTAAAACCAAAAAATTGTTTAGTGTCTCCATAGTCTAAGAGCCATAGTTTTTTCAGTTTTTGGGCGATTATCTTGAGTAGGGTCTAATTTTTTGCGGGATGAGATGACGGTTTGATTGGCACTATTTTGGGGTGCATATGACTTTTTGATCGCTTGCTATTACACTTTTTGTGACGTAAGATGGCAAAAAATAGCTTTTTTTACACCGTTTTTTTTTTTTTTTTTTTTTACGGTGGTCATCTGAGGGGTTAGGTCATGTGATATTTTTATAGAGCCGGTCGATACGGACGTGGCGATACCTAATATGTATACTTTATTTTTATTTATGTAAGTTTTACACAATGATTTTATTTTTGAAACAAAAAAAAATCATGTTTTAGTGTTTCCATAGTCTAAGAGCCATAGTTTTTTCAGTTTTTGGGAGATTATCTTGAGTAGGGTCTCATTTTTTGCGGGATGAGATGACGGTTTGATTGGCACTATTTTGGGGTGCATATGACTTTTTGATCGCTTGCTATTACACTTTTTGTGACGTAAGATGGCAAAAAATTGCTTTTTTTACACCGTTTTTTTTTTTTTTTTTTTACGGTGGTCATCTGAGGGGTTAGGTCATGTGATATTTTTATAGAGCCGGTCGATACGGACGTGGCGATACCTAATATGTATACTTTATTTTTATTTATGTAAGTTTTACACAATGATTTTATTTTTGAAACAAAAAAAAATCATGTTTTAGTGTTTCCATAGTCTAAGAGCCATAGTTTTTTCAGTTTTTGGGCGATTATCTTGAGTAGGGTCTCATTTTTTGCGGGATGAGATGACGGTTTGATTGGTACTATTTTGGCGTACATGCGACTTTTTTGATCACTTTTATTACCTTTTTTGGGAAGTAAGGTGGGCAAAATTTCAATTTTCTCATAGTTTTTATTTTTTTATTTTTATGGCGTTCACCGTGCGGGGAAAGTAACATGACCGTTTTATAGATCAGGTCGTTACGGACGCGGCGATACCTAATATGTGTAGTGTATTTTATTTTTTTAATTTTTATTCAGTGATAAATGTTTTTTTTTTTTATCTTAACTTTTTTCACTTTTTTTTTTATTTTTTTGACCCAGACCCACTTGGTTCTTGAAGATCCAGTGGGTCTGATGTCTGTATAATACAGTACAGAACCTATATAGGGTTCTGCACTGTATTTTACTTACACTGAACAGATCTATGCTTTCAGCACAGATCTGTTCAGCACCATGGACAGCAGGACGCCTGAGCAGGCGTCCTGTTGCCATGGGAACCTTCCCCGTCTGCCACAACTTCGCAGACGGGGAAGGGTAAGGACGGGGCTCTCGGGGGGATGCCTGGGGGCTCTCTCCCTCTCCCATCGGGGGGCTGCAAAGGCACAGCAGCCCCCCGATGGGAGAGGGAGGGAGCTCCCTGCACTGTTAACCTTTTCCATACAGCGGTCCGTACGGACCGCTGTATGGAAAGGGTTAAACGGCTGACATCGCATCAACGATGTCAGCCGTTTATACCAGGGTGCCAGCAATGTGCTGGCACCCTGGTATATCCACTAGAAACCAACGATTATTCAAGGGGAGGCGGGCGGGGGATCGCGATCCCGCCTGCCGCACCGCCCGCCTCCCGCAACGCCCCCACTGCCTGCGACACCCCCCCTGCACCACCCGCCGCCATCAAATCGTGCAGGGGTGCAGGGGGAAGGTGAAATCTTGATTTTAGGCACTCTGAAGTTTCTGATCCCCGCGGTCAGGGACCGCGGGGATCAGAAACTGCAAAAAGCGCAGCAAACCGCAGGTCTGAATTGACCTGCGGTTTGCTGCGATCGCCGACACGGGGGGGTCAAATGACCCCCCCCTGCGTTGTTACGGGATGCCGGCTGAATGATTTCAGCCGAAATCCCGTTCCGATTAACCCCCGCGGCGCCGGAATTCAGATTTTAAGTCAGGACGTACCGGTACGTCCTCGGTCCTTAAGGACTCGGGAAATAGGGCGTACCGGTACGTCCTCGGTCCTTAAGGGGTTAAGGCCGCTATCGAAGCATCCTGGGCCTCCATAACACCACAGCAGTGCCACAGGCTGATTGCCTCCATGCCACGCCGCATTGAAGCAGTCATTTCTGCAAAAGGATTCCCGACCAAGTATTGAGTGCATAACTGAACATAATTATTTGAAGGTTGACTTTTTTTGTATTAGAAACACTTTTCTTTTATTGGTCAGATGAAATATGCTAATTTTTTTAGATAGGAAATTTGGGTTTTCATGAGCTGTATGCCAAAATCATCAATATTAAAACAATAAAAGGCTTGAACTACTTCAGTTGGTGTGTAATGAATCTAAAATATATGAAAGTCTAATGTTTATCAGTACATTACAGAAAATTATGAACTTTATCACAATATGCAATTTTTTTTAGAAGGACCTGTATATGTAATATAGTTGGTACTATGTATGTACTACAGCTGGTACTACATATGTATTATGGCTTGTACTATGTATGTACTACGGCTGATACTATATTTGTAGTTTGTCTGGTACTATGTATGTACTACAGCTGGTACTATATATGTAGTATGGCTGGTACTATGTATGTACTACAGCTGGTACTATATATGTACTACAGCTGGTACTATGTATGTACTACAGCTGCTACTATATATCTATATATGTAGTATGTCTGGTACTGTACTTTGTATGTACTATGGCTGGTACTATGTATGCACTGCATCTGGTACTGTATATGTATGTACTACAGCTGGTACTATATATGTAGTATGGCTGGTACTATGTATGTACTACAGCTGGTACTATGTATGTACTACAGCTGCTACTATATATGTAGTATGTCTGGTACTGTACTATTTATGTACTATGGCTGGTACTATGTATGCACTACATCTGGTACTGTATATGTATGTACTACAGCTGGTACTATGTACAGTATGTACTACAGCTGGTACTATGTATGTACTATGGCTGGTACTATGTATGCACTACATCTGGTACTGTATATGTATGTACTACAGCTGGTACTATGTACAGTATGTACTACAGCTGGTACTATGTATGTACTATGGCTGGTACTATGTATGCACTACAGCTGGTACTGTATATGTATGTACTACAGCTGGTACTATGTATGTACTACAGCTGGACATATACTATTATACATGTGTTGTATCCTTGGATACTATATATCCCCACACAATGTATCTCTCTCCATTTAACAACATGGATAACATTTAAGTCTTAGGGAGCTAATCTGGGATATTTTGTAAAATGAGTGCTATGGCAGGCGCAGCACTATGAAGTGCCTTTTGCTCTGTGGCATTAGAAGAATTTTGATATCTCTGACTTTTAGTCTAACCAGACTGTCTATTACTCTGTAATTCCTCTAGTGCCGTTCTATGGAAACAGTAGGTTTAAAGAGCACACCAAATGCTTGAAATAACTTCTTTATTAACTTCAATTTTTCTTCATATAACACTGCCACCTCCGCAGCAGATAGTCCATGTACATAACACGTGTTGAAAAGATATCACAAAATGGCAGTATGCATAAGATGGTGGTTCAACTGTTCAATCTTGTCATTCAACAATAAATGGTGGATATATTTCTCTCTTGAGTATCTGTACTCTCACTTTAAGTTATTTAAGCACTTTATGATCTCTCTGAGAGGTATATCTGAGGTCTAACTAATAGTTATACTTGCAGTTAGCAGTGACTATTTGCAGATTGGTTGAGTATGATCTGGTATGGTTGTATGCAATTTGGATTGCAATATGGAATTTGAATTTGGATTGTGAACTTTGTAGCAATTGGATGCAATATGCAATTGGATGCAATATGCAATTTGTAGCTTGCAATTTGTATTTGGTGGAACTGTAAGTAAACACATATATAACTGGTTCAGTATACAGTTCTAATCACAATACTAACAATATGAACATTATATAACTGATTTAAATACCTATTTTTGCCTCTTGTTCCCATAAAACTGGACTCTGACTGAAACTCTGTCTGTTCAGCTCCTCTCTCTAGTGAGTAATGATTCCAGCAGCTCCTGCTAGGGGGATTCCCAGACTGGCTGTGAGACTGGCTGTGATTGGTGAAAACTCTTGCTGTGTGAGAAGCTGGCTGTGATTGGTCTAGACTTTTGCCCAGCAACAACAGATTAACACTATGCTTTTTGTTGTTTCTGCTGTGTCACTGAGCTTACCTTACATTACAAAATGAACCTTAAAGGGGACCTGTCACCAGTTTTATGGTGTCCTAACTAAGGGCAACATAAATAAGTGACTGATTCTCTTAGCAAAATGCTGGGTCACTTTCTTTAATTGACCCAGTCAATCTGCCAACATCTTGAATTGAAAAGTTCCAGCTCATAATGATCAGTCTTAAATATTAATGGGGGCCTGGGTGTCGGACCTCGGCCGATCAGAAGCTGATGATCTATCCAGAGGATAGATCATCAGTTAAATGAAAGTGCAGAACCCCTTTAAGGTTATTAGCAGGTTTAGCTGTAAACACATATAAAGCAAACTAGGACAGGTCTTAGCTGGCCAGCTACAAGTGCTCACAAAGCCTCCAGCACCCCTACCCATGAACCCCGATCACTCCTGCCACTACACTACTTCCACATAAGCCCTTGTGTAATTCTGCATCTGCTCAACGTGTTTCTGTGCCCCCTGATTTTATGTTGGCATGTCATCAGGAGCAGAAGAATTAAAGTACAAGGTTACATGAGCGCTGCATGCCCATACACTTGGAGTGTAGCAGCAGTCAGAACAGAAGAAGAACGCTGCACGCCTCTGATGGCGGGTGTGCAGCAACAATAATGTGCAGCCTTCAGCGCTGTATTGGCTGTAGCATGGCCGCAAATAGCCGCTGCTTATATACAGTGGGATGCGAAAGTTTAGGGCAACCTTGTTAATAGTCATGATTTTCCTGTATAAATCGTTGGTTGTTACAATAAAAAATGTCAGTTAAATATATCATATAGGAGACACACACAGTGATATTTGAGAAGTGAAATGAAGTTTATTGGATTTACAGAAAGTGTGCTATAATTGTTTAAACAGAATTCGGCAGGTGCATAAATTTGGGCACTGTTGTCATTTTATTGATTCCAAAACCTTTAGAACTAATTATTGGAACTCAAATTGGCTTGGTAAGCTCAGTGACCCCTGACCTACATACACAGGTGAATACAATTATGAGAAAGAGTATTTAAGGGGGTCAATTGTAAGTTTCCCTCCTCTTTTAATTTTCTCTGAAGAGTAGCAACATGGGGGTCTCAAAACAACTCTCAAATGACCTGAAGACAAAGACTGTTCACCATCATGGTTTAGGGGAAGGATACAGAAAGCTGTCTCAGAGATTTCTGCTGTCTGTTTTCACAGTTAGGAACATATTAAGGAAATGGAAGACCACAGGCTCAGTTCAAGTTAAGGCTCGAAGTGGCAGACCAAGAAAAATCTCGGATAGACAGAAGCGACGAATGGTGAGAACAGTCAGAGTCATCCCACAAACCAGCACCAAAGACCTACAACATCATCTTGCTGCAGATGGAGTCACTGTGCATCGGTCAACCATTCGGCGCACTTTACACAAGAAGATGCTGTATGCGAGAGTGATGCAGAGGAAGCCTTTTCTCCGCCCACAGCACAAAAAGTGCCGCTTGAGGTGGGCTAAAGCACATTTGGACAAGCCAGCTTCATTTTGGAATAAGGTGCTGTGGACTGATGAAACTAAAATTGAGTTATTTGGCCATAACAAGGGGCGTTATGCAAGGAGGAAAAAGAACACAGCATTCCAAGAAAAACACCTGCTACCTACAGTAAAATATGGTGGTGGTTCCATCATGCTGTGGGGCTGTGTGGCCAGTGCAGGGACTGGGAATATTGTTAAAGTTGAGGGACGCATGGATTCCACTCAGTATCAGCAGATTCTGGAGACCAATGTCCAGGAATCAGTGACAAAGCTGAAGCTGCCCCGGGCTAGATCTTTCAACAAGACAACGACCCTAAACACTGCTCAAAATCCACTAAGGCATTTATGCAGAGGAACAAGTACAACGTTCTGGAATGGCCATCTCAGTCCCCAGACCTAAATATAATTGAAAATCTGTGGTGTGACTTAAAGAGAGCTGTCCATGCTCGGAAGCCATCAAACCTGAATGAACTAAAGATGTTTTGTAAAGAGGAATGGTCCAAAATGCCTTCAACCAGAATCCAGACTCTCATTGAAACCTACAGGAAGCGTTTAGAGCCTGTAAATTCTGCAAAAGGAGGATCTACTAAATATTGATTTAATTTCTTTTTTTGTGGTGCCCAAATTTATGCACCTGCCTAATTTTGTTTAAACAATTATAGCACACTTTCTGTAAATCCAATAAACTTTATTTCATTTCTCAAATATCACTGTGCGTGTCTCCTATATGATATATTTAACTGACATTTTTTATTGTAACAACCAACAATTTATACAGGAAAATCATGACGATTAACAAGGTTGCCCAAACTTTCGCATCCCACTGTAGATCCAGCCACGCCCACTGGGCAGAGCCATAGCGGCTGGAAGTGAGTGATTGATGAGGAGTGGTAAGTCCTCTATCCTCCCTGCCTTCTGTATATAGCGATGTGCCCCAGTGGGTACATGTTAGTTGGCATCACGTAGCTTAGCTTTTTTTTAGGAATAACTCCTCCTATATCGGATTATCAATTGAGGAAAAGAAGGGGCACATAAAACATACTGGGGACATAGATGAATTTACAGATCATTAACATTTCTAAACGTCCCCTGAACCAAACAGAGATGGATTTATGTGTAATCTTATTTTATTCATTTTTGTGTTTCAAAATCAAATGACTCATTACATCACAAGCGGTGAGACAAGTAAAGTGGACAAAGTCCAACACAGGGACACGCAGGACCCTAACAAAAGCAGTTGTAACATCATAATGGTATTGATCAGTAGCGGGACTCAACGTCCCACCAAATAAAGACCCCATTCAGGGAGAGCTAACATTATGCTAACGAGTTACCCACGTTCTAACTCCGGAAAGGGCAAGTGAACACCCAAAGAAAGTAAACTTGAATGGGGGACCCAACCACACATTAGACATAAAGGACACAAAAGGGAAGAGGAAAAGGAAAGGGAAAGGGAAGGGTACTAAGGGGGAAACGATTGACAAAAACCCTGCTTGGGAACTATTCAGGGACGCACCAAGTCACCAAATCTCTGAGAGTCTAGAAAGAGAATCAGAGAATTGTATCTTTTCTGATAAATCCCACCTCTTTCCTGACTATCTGCAATCAACTCTTCCATCCTAAGGATATGCTTTAATTCCCTGGCCCATTCAGACAACGTAGGCGGGGCAGTGGATTTCCAGTGCCTTGGAATCACCATACGCGCCGCTGCCAAGAATAGGCGTAGAGCACCTTTCTTAACCTGCGAGATAGAGCCAGGAAGTAAAGACAGCAATGTAGTCTGGGGTGTATTAGCTACAGACTGGTTCGAAAAGCTGGTATAGATACTCAAAACCTTCTCCCAGAACGGTTTTATCAACTGGCAGTCCCACCAGATGTGCAGCATAGAACCTCTCTCCCTTTCACATCGCCAGCAGTGATCGGGAACCGACGGAAACATCTGGTGCAGAGTAGTTGGGCAGTAGTACCACCTAGATACAATTTTGTAATTCTTCTCTTTAATTTGAGATGCCATGGACATCCCGTGGGAGAGTGTACATATCTTCTCCACCTCCTCCGCCGAGAAAGTAACCTGCAAGTCGCTTTCCCATTTTGCGAAGCAGGGGGCTCTGTCACCATTTTGGGATTGCAGCAAAACCTGATACATGGATGATATTGTACCGCGAACGTCGATGGAGGCCAGGTAAAGTTTATCGAAATCAGACAACTGACTCACTGCTCTGCCCTGAAACGTCTGAGCCATATAAGATCTAACCTGCGCATACCCTAACCATGAAACTTGTGCAAACGCCACATTCTGTCTAAGGCAATCAATGGAGGACAAGAGCCCCGAGGTAACTAAGTCCCTAACTCTCAGGATCCCATCCCCTACGGTCTTAATGAGAAAAGCAGACGGTCGAAGACCCGGTAAAAATGCAGGATTGCCATGCAGTGGGGTCATGGGGCCCGGTCTAGCTGACACCTGTGTCATGGAGATCCATCTATCCCAGATGGATAAAGCGTGTCTCACCAGGTATGGCCAATCCTCAGGGGGCGGACGTTTATCTAGTTCAAGCCAAGGCAGCGCTTGAAGAGGGAGAGGAGACAAGGACTGCTCCAAACCTATCCACAACTTCTGAGAACCCTTATGTAGCCAGTCCTTAAGTCTGGTCAGCACAGAGGCGCTATGATAGATGAGTATGTCTGGAAGGCCAAACCCTCCAAGGGATTTCTGTTTAGTCAGGACTTGTCTCCCCAACCTAGGCTTGCTAGCTTGCCAGATGAACTTATTCAAACCCTTCTGCAACTCATGGAAATACGACCGTGGCACATAAATCGGGACAGTTTGAAAGAGGTAAAGAAACCTCGGTAGAATATCCATCTTGAAGGCAGACATGCGGCCAAACCATAATAGCCTTTTGAGGGAGTATTTCTGCATATCCTCCAGCGTTCTCCTCTGCAGAGGTAAGTAATTGAGAGTAAAAAGCAAATGTAACTGCGCAGGGATCTGGACACCCAGATACACCAAACTCTGCTCTTTCCATTTGAAAGAAAAGTTAGTTCTAAGGGCGCTTACATCCGCATCAGACAGAGAAATGTTAAGTAGCTCCGTTTTGGAGAGATTCACCTTAAAATTGCTCAGGTGGCCAAATCTATCAAACTCCCTAAGCAAAGATGGGATTGAGATATGAGGGGATGACACATACAGGAGCAAATCGTCCGCATACAACGCCAGTTTCTGATGCCTGTTCCCAACAGTAACACCTGGGATGTCGGGATTGAGGCGAATAGCTTGAGCAAGGTGTTCCATTTGCAGTACGTATAAGAGAGGGGAGAGTGGACAGCCCTGACGAGTACCGTTATGGATCTCGAAAGGAGGTGCTAGGACCCCATTAACCCTAACTCTAGCTGTGTGGTTAGTGTATAAGGCTGACACATACTCCATGAATCTGTCTCCCAATCCAAGATGTCGCAAGGAGGCTAGCATAAATCGCCAATGGACCCTGTCAAATGCCTTTTCGGCATCTACAGACATCAAACCAACAGGGATCCAATGCTCTTGGACATGGTGGATCAATGTGATAGTGCGTATGGTATTGTCCCTGGCTTCTCTGCCTGGGACAAAGCCCACCTGATCCAGGCTAATACATTGCGGTAGAATACGCCGCAACCTATTAGCCAGAATCTTGGAATAAACCTTAATGTCGCAATTTATCAAAGATATCGGCCTATAGTTACCACAGACCGTACTATCTTTATTGGGCTTGGGAATGACAACGACATGAGCCTCTAAGGATTGCTTAGGGAAGGGACAAGCAGGAGAGATGCAATTAAACGCCTTTGCCATTAGAGGGCTAAGTAGATCAAGGAATCTTTTATAGAAAGCACCAGTAAATCCATCCGGCTCCGGGCTCTTATGACCTTTAAGAGATTTAATCACCAGCTTTACCTCAGCCTCAGAGAAGGGTAGATCTAGATCAGCTTGCTGTTCAGGCGTGATCACGGGCAGGGCCGTCTCAGCTAGATAGGAAGATATACGACCATCCAGGTCCGAGGGCCGCATGTCCGCGAACTGGCCTCTGATATTATATAGAGATGCATAGTATTCTCTGAAAGCTTCAGCAATATGAAGGGGATGATGCAATATCTTACCATGCGAGTCTTTAATCTCAGGGATATAGGATTGCAATGATTTAGGATGGAGAAGTTTGGCAAGGGCCGAACCACATTTATCGGCATTCTCAAACAAGAAACCCTGATATCGTTCCTTAGCGTGCGCATGTCTCCTGCTGATCTCCTCCCTCAATTTATCTCTCACTGAGGACAATTCTGACAACAGATCTGGAGTGCGAGAACCCTTATGAAGGGACTCAAGTCGAAGTAACTCGTCCGATAAGCTCCTGATGCGTGACTCCCTTTCTTTTTTTAGTCTCGAGCCGTGCTGGATGAAAACCCCCCTTAACACACACTTAAGTGCTTCCCACTGCAGAGGAGGAGCTGTGGAGTCAGTGGCATGAGTGACCATGAAGTCTGAAATGGATTTCTCTACGGCTTGTCTACAAACCATATCCTTCAACAAATGTGCATTGAGCCGCCAAGTCCACTCTTTAGCTACTAAATCAGGTAGAGCCAGGGTAAGAAAAACTGGGGCATGATCTGACCACAATATCGATCCCATATCCACCTTCGGCTGATAGGACAAAGCGTGGTGGGAGATGACAAACAGATCAATCCTACTATAGGAGTCATGAGCTGGAGAGTAGTAAGTGTAATCGCGGCTCGACGGGTTTAGCACCCTCCATACATCCACCAACCTATTGGATCGCAATACAGAGCGGACCCTAGTAAGGGTCGAATGCGGAATTAGTGATCTACCCACAGAGGTGTCCATCAACGGATCAAGAGGTAAGTTAAAGTCCCCTCCCAGCAGTACAATACCATCCAAGAAAGGTTCCAACTTTGACATAATAGCGGCAAATGCCTTACCTTGACCCGAATTCGGGAGATAAATATTACCTACTGTGTACACTCTCCCATGTATGACCAGCTTGACAAAGACGTATCGGCCAACACTGCAAGATCTAGAATCCAAAACAGAACATGGTAAATTCTTGTTCAACGCTATCGAGACACCTTTTGCCTTAGCCTCTGGGTTAGTACTATGGAACCAAGTAGTATACGTCTTGGATCTGAAATTTGGAACATGGTGCGTCCTAAAATGTGTCTCCTGAAGAAGCAGAATCTGAGCCTTTTCTTTTTGTAACCCAGCCAGGATCATTGCCCTTTTGTCCGGAACATTAAAGCCCCTAACATTCAGGGAGACCAATTTGACCTCCACTCTCTGGTCAGTCGGAGGCGCCATGTCCAAATTACGGGGAGACCCTAACAGAATGAGGGATAGGAACGGGGGTGGGAAATTACACGCCGGTAAAACCACACAACAGAGAGTCCCACAAAGACACAACAGTACACAACGGAGGGGAACGGAAAGGGAAATCAGACAAGACAAGACCACAGAAAGAACAAAGGACAAAAATTACAGACAGAGACAAACCCAGACAGGGGAGACACCCTAGAGTGCCAAAAAACCTCGGGACTGAGGTAAAGAAACGACTAAGCGTTAAATAGGGGACTGTCTTCCAACAGCAGGTATTGAGACCTGCCCGAGAATATAGGTGGCTAACTTTACACTCCAGCACGCCTCAGATAGATGGCGGACAGGGAAGGGGGAGAGCAGTCCCCTAATAAAGCACACAACCCCGGCACTAACACTAGAAACCTGAAGTAACCAAAAATAGGACTGCGGGGAAGGAGTACTTGGTGAGATGGGATGCATCTATCCAAAGAAGGAGAACCCCGACTCTAGAACATATGGAAGAGACCGGTATATAAGGGCTGGGTCTAAGCCAGTAAAGGCTTCGTAGGGAAACCATGAAGAAGGGCACAACCCCCACCCCAAAACATAGATAAGAGTCACAATCAGAAAGGCTGTCTCCTGTCATCCGCCTCTCTGCCCCGTCTTGGAGAGGCAGCCTTCCAGACCGAGAATCTCGACGGAATCGGGGGGGGGGGGGGGGGGGGTAATGGACCAGTCAGGGAGTTCAATATCAGGGAGGCCCAGCGCTGCTAAAAAATCGGCTAATTCAGATGGGTCTCGCAGTTCATAGCGCTTGCCCCCCCTCCTGACCACCAGCTGGAACGGATAACCCCACATGTAGGGGATGTCCCTTTCCCGGAGGCATTCCAACAAGGGACGGAAAGCTCTTCTCTGCTGTAGTGTGGAGCGAGCCAGGTCCTGCAAAAGAGAGACATGAGCTCCCCTGAACTCGATCGTAGCGGTGTTACGCGCCTTCCGCATAATCTCCTCTTTAATGGAATAGTAATGGAGGCGGCATATCACATCCCTAGGCCTGGCAGGATCCGGATTTGGGGGGCCGAGTGTCCTGTGCGCTCTGTCAATCTCTAGGTCATCCGAAATCGGCCTATTCAGGATCAGTTTAAACAGTTCTTGTAGAGTACGGATAAGATCAGCAGAGGGAATAGCTTCAGGGAGGCCCCGTATCCTAATATTGTTGCGCCTACTACGGTTTTCCACATCTTCGTGTAGGCGATACAGCTGGCTGATGTGTAAATCTCTCTGCACCCCTCTATCCTCCAGCGAGTCTAGGCGAGAGGACAATTCAGCCTGATGGGAAGACACATCATCCACCCTCTCCTCCACCACTTGCAGATTCGTGGACAGGGTATGGAGTTCCTGCTTGTAAGAGGCTTCTAGGCGCGCAATAAATTGCTCCATTTCTTGCTTAGTCGGCAGTTGCCGGACATGAGCTCTCCAGTCCCATGGTGGCTCCTCCGAGTCCACCGAAGGGATAGCCTGTTTCTGTGGAGGCTGCGTGGCTCGTACAGCCGACGAAGAGTCTCGTGGGGCCTGGCAAGATGGCGCTGACCCGCCGTCCCCGCCAAACATGGCGCCGGCCGGAGGAGGCGAGTCCTTCTGCTGATGTACAGCGGGCGAGTGGGGCTGGCTCATGCCGCGGCGTAGTACCCCTGATTTCTCCACCTGTCTCGGGGTCTGCAGAGGTTGATATGGGGGTGCAGCGACGTTCAGGTCACTCACCGCTTGCGGGAGCACCGTGGCGCCCAAGTCGCGGCCCGTTACCTTCTGGCCCTCCGAGGCGAAAAACTGCTGAATGTTCTTATGCCTCACGTCCGTGGGGGTATTGACGGAACCGGCAGAGGATCCCCTTCTCGTCCGAACCATCGGAGCCCAAAAATGCAGTTGCTGGTGAGCTGGAAAAGCTTGCTACGGCTCTCTCAGGGCAGGAGCTCACAAAGATGCGTGTTCACTCCGCCATAGTCAGGACACGCCCCCCCCAGAGATGGATTTATTATGTAAAGGCCTCTCATTTGTCCCAGACTGCCACTTTAACCCGTTTAATTGGGTAAAAGACCTGAATCTTTTTGTCAGAAAGCTAAAATGGCGCACGTTCTTCCTCACAAATGATAAGGAACAGTGTTAGAAATTAGGAATTGAACCAGAGGAACTGTGTGATGTTAGGCTTCTTGCTGACCTCCTTGAAGAGGGGGAGAGAAAATTAGGTTAAGGTCCTTTTACGGACCTCAGATTACAGAAGTTTCAGAACAATTAAATGTAACTGTACCGACAATCCATATGTTTTGGTCCTGTACGGAACTGGAGCATTTCTGGAGGGCAGCATATAAACAAATTGAAGGTAGTTATGAGGTTACCTTACCGAAAGTGCCGCTGGTGGGTTATTTGGGGTATGTGGCAGACCTGTCCGCGTCCGCTGATCACAAATTAGCAGTTACAAAATTACTATATGTTGCTCGTGAAGCCATTGCTATGCATTGGATACAGCCAACCCCTCCATCTGAATCTGAGTGGATAAATATGGTTAATCATATGGTATCCATGGAGAGTGGTATTTTCTATTAAAAGAGGTACGGTGCAAAAATTCAAGAAGCAGTGTCAGATGTGGATGGCCGGACTTGGACTGATGCATATATGGAATGGTATGGTGGTTAGAGGATTTGGAGAGTCAAGGTGAGGAGCACACAAATTGGAGTAACGTTTAGATGGATATTAAGTAATGAATGTGTTGTAGTATTTTTCTCTTTACTGAGGGAGTGGTCACACGGAGAGGGGGGTATGGGATTGGGGGGATGGGAAGGGTTTTGGGTGGTTCTTATTTGTTAGATAAATGATAATGTGCCTGACGTTGCTATTCTGTCCATGATGTATATTTCTGCATATAGCGGGATCCTGTTTGACGTTTACTGCTGTATTAATGCGCTTATTTGTTGTATATTAATCTTAAAAGATCTGATAAAAAATAAATAAAAAAACTGTACCAACAATGAACAATTTTGAAAATGAAGCCAGAGAATTAAAACAATAGTAATTAACCTACAAAAAAACTCTCTGTCAAACTAGACAGCTATAGTTTCCACCTGTACGGTATCCAAAATAGACTAAAACAAACAAGTGGAAGTAATGTATCAAAATATCAATTTATTATAAAATATATAGTATGGGGAAAAGACAGGATGGTATACAGTGTATAGAAAAGCAAAGGGCCATGCAACACCATAACATACACCTATCTGCCTATGTATCAATAAGACACAGGATGGTATAGCAATGGAAAGGAGAGGGACTCAAGCTCAGGGACAACCAATACTGCATGACACAAAAGATAATTACCACAATGGGGTTATATTGTATTGGTGCAGAAAATTTGTACCTTGGTGTCCATGGGCTATCCCTCACATCCCAAAATTCATAAGCAGCACGACTAATAAATCTAAAAGGAAAATCCTTAAATCACATCGGTATCCAGAAAAAAAGTAACAGTGGTGAACCTGGAATAACTAGGACCCACTATGGATGTATGTAGAAGTGCCAAGGGGATGCCATGCTATACTAAACACAGGACGTACCTGAAGACATGGTGAATGAAAGGATGTCAGACCCTAAGCGCGAAAAAAGTATTGGCTAGGTCCCTAGATAAAGTCAGGGCCATGAACAGGAACTGTTTCTTCACGGCTACGAAAAGGGAAACTAATTTGGAGGATAATCTTCGCATTATACTACCATTTCATTCACAATATAAGAGAATTGAAAAAATAATTAACAAGCACTGGCATCACCTCTTAAGAGATAAAATTATAGGATCTATATTAACAACCACTCCCCAAATAGTACAGTATATACCAAAGCTCCCAACCTAGGTTTAAAGATTGTGCCAACCATAAAGAAAAAACTGTGGGAATAAAAACTAATTGGCTATCCTTAAAAGGCTTCTACAAATGTGTTAGATGCAATAACTGCAAAATTACTAATTTCCCTAAAAAAAATGTCTATTACTCTAGTGCCGTTCTATGGAAACAGGCCCCTCACACAGGACAGAAGGGTTTTGCTAAAAGTTGTTCCTTTTGAGTCCAGACCAAGTAGCAGAACACATCACAAATGTCAAACATCATTCTGTGTCAAAACATTTTAAGGATTATCACAAAAAAGACCCCACCCAACTTACCTTTGCAGCCTTTGAAAAGATCAAAAGATCACGGAGAGGAGGTAATCACATAGCCAATATGTCTAGAGTGGAGTCAAGAAGAATTTTTGAATTCGATACCATGATCCCTTCAGGTTTAAATGCAGAAATGAAACTGTTCGGATTATTGTAGAAACGGGATGGGTCCCACGCAGGGATGAGACATCAAGATCTGGCTGTTTACCAGCACATCTATCTCCCCTCCCTGGAAGGCCCCCATCCCCAAACATCTTCTTTTTTCTTTACATGTGGGAAATACACCTATAAATCAAAAAGAAAAAGAAAATATATGGAGAAAATAAGGGGAGAGAGGAATAAGAAGGAAAGAGGAAAGAGAAATGGAAAATACAGCCATTTATTAATAATATTCAATCTATTAGTACAAGGTATCATTAGAAATAAGGTACAATCTCTCAGATACCTATTCGTCCTGTACAGCTATCATTATACCAAGTGTGCATATTTTATTAATAGAATACATTGAAAACACATTAAAAATGCAAAATGTAAAATACAGTCATTTATTAATAATATTCAATTTATTAGCAAAAGGTATTATTAGAATTGAGGTATAATCTCTCAGTTACTAATTTGTCCTGAGTAGCTATCTGTCACAGGTAATTGTTTTGAATTTTCCACCAAATAGATGACAACGAAGAGGACAATCTTTCCTCTTCCAGTATACTAGAAGTCTCAGTACCAGAAAATGTGCCAAACTGGGGATGGAACCCATATGCTCTGAAAAACGGCGACTTATCAGTGGACTCCTGCCTACGGTTATGTATGGCAAACTCAGCCAATGACAAAAATGAAGACCACTCCTCCTGATTCTCCGAGACAAAACATCTCAAACAAGTCTCCAGATTCTGGTTAGTGCGCTCAGTCTGTCTATTCAATTGAGGATAAAAAGCCGAAGAGAAGAACAATCGGATTCCCAGGCTAGTACAGAACGCCTTCCAGAATCTGAAAACAAACTAAGTCCCCCTATCAGACACCACATCAGAGCATCAGAGGGAATATCATGTAGCTTCACGATGTTATCAACAAACACTTGTGCGAGAGTTTTGGCATTAGGTAAACCTGATAATGCCATAAAGTGTGACATCTTGCTGAAGCGATCAACAACCACCATAATCACAGTTTTCCCTGAGGAATTAGGCAAATCTGTGATAAAGTCCATGGACAAATGAGTCCACGGTCGGGACAGGATAGACAACGGAAGTAGAGATCCTGAAGGCCGAGTATGTGTCACCTTGGCACACACACAAGTCTCACAAACTTACACATAGCCCTTAATACATTTACGCAATCCTGGCCACCAGAATCTCCGGGAAATGAGATAAACCGTGTCCCATAAGAACAGTACTGTGATGTTCTTGAAACACCTTGAAACAAACAACTTCCCTGGAGGACAAGAATCAGGTGCATCTTCTCCAACACCTCTGCCTTAAGTTCAGGCTAAAGGGCGGATACAACCACCCCATCAGCTAATATCGGACCAAGATGCTCAGAATCACCCCCGCCCCGCATCCGCTTTGACGTTCCTAACCCCAGGGCCATAGGTGACAACAAAATTAAATCTGGCAAAAAACAACGACCATCTGGCCTGTCTTGGGTTCAGATGTTTAGCCGACTCCAGATAAGCCAGATTTTTGTGATCAGTAATTACCGCAATGGGATAATTCGCTCCTCCCAACCAATGATGCCATTCCTCAAAAGCCAACTTAATGGCCAGCAACTCTCTATTACCTACATCATAATTTCTTTCAGCAGTGGAGAGTTTTTAGAGAAAAAAGCACATGGGCGCCATTTGCTAGAAGGACCCTGCGACAAGACTGCTCTAACCCCTACCTCGGATGCTTCAACTTCCACAATGAATGGCTGTGACACATCAGGTTGCACCAGTATAGGAGCAGAAGCAAAACATTCCTTTACCGCTGAAAAGGCATGTAATGTCTCATCAGACCAGACTGAGAAATCTGCACCTTTCTTAGTCATATCTGTTAATGGTTTAACAACAGTCGAGTAATTCTTCCACGGGAGAATTTATTTTTTTATTACTGTTTTGCCCAGACAGATGAGAGGGTCAAGATAGCCAGTTTATATTGCAAACTTCGAATGGCATTAACAACCATAATTGTATTCAAAAGCCCAGATAAGTGGGAGCAAGAGTTGCGTTGTCTTCCACTGCACTAGACTAGTATTTACAGAAATGTAAGAAAGGCCACAATCTCTAACGCTCATAGATTAATTCAATTTAAGATCTTGCACCGATTGTACTATACGCCAAAAGTCCATGCAAAATTTCTGCAAAATATAGGCCGAGAATGCTGCTGTCCGAAATGTGAATGTGTGAACGCGGATTTCGCCCATTTACTTTGGGACTGTAGCATATTAAAATGGTATTCGGAACGGGAGACTTCTTTTTCTAACCCTGGGGGGCTAACGGTGATGCTGGGATATTATGCCCCAGACACGGTTAGTCCGGTTCAGGTCAGACAGAATTGGATGAGGGGTCTGATGGTGGCAAAAGTTATCTTAATCAAATATTGGGGATCTGTCTCCCTACCCTCAATAGATGAATGGTTACAGTATTTTCGAAAAACTGTAATTTATGAGGATATGGAAAGGAAACAGAGGGCGGCACGTGTGACCTTTTAGACATAATTTATAATGTACTGATAACTGTGTTTGATAGAGCTGTAGTGACAACAGCCAATTGGGGAGGGGGGGTATAGTCTTATTTTGTGGATATAAACGCGGAATCTAATGTGATATGCATAAAATACATAGGATATTGTTTTTTCTTATAGGGTAGTTGATTCTTGTCTACAATGGCTGTCCTGTATGTAGCTGTTCTTTTTTTTTTTATGCATGTCTCTTATACTTTGTATTTAAATAAAAAAGAAAAAGAAAAGGCATGTAATGTCTCATCAGACCAGACTGAGAAATCCACACCTTTCTTAGTCATATCTGTTAATGGTTTAACAACAGTCGAGTAATTCAAGATAAATTTACAGTAGTAGTTGGTGAAACCCAAAAATCGCATGAGCGCTTTCAGATTTTCGGGTCGATCCCAATCCAACACAGCACTGACTTTTTCGATCCATACGAAAACCCGAAGATGAGAGTTGGTAACCCAGGAATTGCACTTCTGAAACCGCAAATACACACTTCTGCATCTTAGCATACAATTTATTCTCCCTTAGGATCTGTAAGACCTGTCTTATGTGATCCTGATGCTTCTCCATGTCGGGGGAATAAATTTAAATATCATCCAGATACACCAGCACAAACCTGCCCACCAGATGATGAAAGATGTAATTCATGAAATGTTGAAAAACAGCAAAAGCATTGGTCAACCAAAAAGGCATGACCAAATTCTCAAAATGACCTTCAGGGGTAATTAAAGTCTGCCTTCCATTCATCCCCGTCCTTGATCCTTACCAGATTATATGCCCCCCTCAAATCCAACTTAGAGAGCACCTTGGCACCGACAATCTGACTGAACAAATCTGGTATCAAAGGAAGGATATAGGGACCACAGACAGTAATGCGATTAAGCTCACGGAAATCCAGACATGGCCTAAGAGTTCAGTCCTTTTATTTAAAGGATAACTGTCATGCTTTCATCAAAAAATCAATTTTAGCATATGATGCTGCTGCAGCAGCATTATGCATAAAGCAATCTTTAGTTTCTTCACATACCACCGTTTTCCTTGAGTGTTCCCCTTAGTTACGGCTGTCTTGAATCCTACAATATGAGGATCTTCTCAAGATGGCTCCTCTGCTAGTTCTCTGAGGCCAAAACTATCTTCCTTTACTTCCCATACACATTTGCTGTAGCCAGCAGCTTCCTGACAGCCAATAAGATTGGATAATTAAAAGACACGCCGCCTCACTCTGAAGCCTAATGCAGGCATGCTGTGTGAAGGACCGCCCCTCTGTCTTCTGTTTACATTAAGTTGGGAGACAGATGAGCCCTAGCAACGGTCTTTTAAGGGAGCAGTGGAAATGGACAGGAGACATTAATAAAAGATGTTATTATAAGGTAATTACAGATCTTTTAGCAATCATTGACAGACTAACTCAGGTATACATGCCTAGCTCTAATAAACTAGCAAATAAAAAAAATATGACAGATATACTTTAACAAAGAAGAACCCTGCAGCCACTGGTGATTTGGATGGTCTAATATGACCTTTAGCCAAACTCTCGTGATATATTCTCGCATGGCTACTCTTTCTGGTTCAGAAAGATTATACAACCGAGACTTGGGTAATCTAGCTCTGGGAATAAGGTTGACGGGGCAGTCATACTCCCGATGTGGAGGTAACTCCTGGTCTCCACTTTCAGAGAATACATCAGAAAAATCTGAAATAAAAGAAGGTACTATTTTGGTAGTTAAAACAGAAAGCGACGTGCTAAGACAGTTGTCTGTGCAAAAGTCACTCCAATCAAGAATCTGTCTCGCTTGCCTTTGACGTTTAGCATAGGGACATACGTTAACAAAATATCCCCCTTTACCAAAGAAAAAGCGATTTTTTTCTTAACCCTAACATTTTTATTTCCAGGAGTGACTTCCCCCAACTGCATTGGCTCATCATCAGACATGAGCTCAAGTGCCTCCCTACTCAAAGTGTCGGAAGAGGCCGCCTACCCATATGATAGTGCGTCCTGAGCGAGAGAAACCTTAGATCTCTCCCTCAGGCGTCTATCAATACGTACAGCCAGAGACATGGCTGCCTCCAATGACTCTGGATATTCGTCAAATGCCAATGCGTCCTTCAGGTTCTCGGATAACCCTTGACAGAATTGACTACGGAGGGCTGGGTCATTCCACTCACTATCAGTTGCCCATCTCCTAAATTCAGAGCAGTAGGATTCAGCAGAACTCTCTCCCTGCTGTAAACCACGCAACTTAGTCTCAGCCAGGGAGACCCGATCTGGGTCATCGTAGATAAGTCCCAGAGCTCTGAAAAATTAATCTACCGACCGGAGGGATTGTGGTCCGGTCGGCTAAGAAAAAGCCTAAGACTGAGCGTCACCTTTCAGTAACGAAATAATAATCCCCACTTAGGACGTAGTCTAAAATATAGTTTGCACGACTCCCTGAACCAAACAAAGTTGTCACTTCCCCTGGAAAACCTATCCGGTAGAGCGACCTTAGGTTCCGGGCAGGCCTGGTTCCCGCTGCTGGAAGCCGCCGCCTGTGGTCTCTGAAACTGAGAGACGGACGTGTGGAGGTCAGTCACCCCCAAAGACAGTCCCTACATACGATCGACCAGTGCTGAAACAGTATCAATCTCTGCACTGACACAAACAAGACCTCTCCCTGACTCCTGACAATATTAGTAGACCCTGAAGGTTGAAACACTCATACACTGGCACCTTAGTCCTGGAGACCCTGGAAATCCCTAGGAGTGGTGGCAGGGAATGAGACTACTGGTTCCTTCCCAGATTAAGAAACCAGCGTCTCCATGAGGCCTGGATAACAACAAACACAAGCGAACAACAAAATGCTAAACAAAATGCACTTAGCTTAAAGAAGAGGAGCAGGAGATTCAAAGGAACAACACACGAGCTCAACCAACTCTAGCAGGAAATATCAACCGCATGGTAAGCAGTGTGAGTCAGATCTAAATAGAGCTTCAAGAGGTGTGGTCATTACCAAACAACAACACTGCAAGGAGAAAACAGAGAGAACGTCAGATACCCTCACGTGCCGCCAGTCTCTCAGATCTTCTCACCTCTGTCATGGGAGGGACCGTGACACTATCACTATACCAAGTGTGAATATTTTATTAATATATTGAAAAATGCACTAAAAACAAATTTTTTTCTCTCAATCATATATGACCCACTAAGTAAGATACTAATATTATTACTCTAAGGCTACTTTTACACTAGCGTTTTAGTTTTCCGGTATTGAGATCCGTCATAGGGTCTCAATACTGGAAAAAAAGCTTCAGTTTTGTCCCTATTCATTGTCAATGGGGACAAAACTGAACTGAACAAATGCATTCTGTTCCGTTTAGTTGCGTTCCCATAACGGAGAGCAAACCGCAACATGTTGTAGTTTGCTTTCCGTCCTGGGATGCAGCGCAAGACAGATCCGGCATGAACCCCAATGCAAGTCAATGGGGACGGATCCGTTTTCTCTTCCACAATCTGCCATAATAGAAAACGGATCCGTCCCCCATTGACTTTCAATGGAGTTTATGACGGATCCATCTTGGCAATGTTAAAGATAATACAACTGGATCCGTTCATGATGGATGCAGACGGTTGTATTATGAGTAACGGAAGCGTTTTTTCAGAACCCTGACCGGATCCAGTAAAAAATGCCCAGTGTGAAAGTAGCCTAAATGAAGTAAAAACGCACCAATAACGCTGATGCGTTAATTTGGATTATACTTTGTATTCAATATATATATATGTCTATTTTTAATGGTTTAGTTATGGTTTTTATTCTATTTTTGTTCTATAATTGAAACATTATATAGCTGAGCTGAGTTTGATGTATACGATAGGGCTGCAATGATTAATCAAAGTTATCGATAATGGGATTCGTTGTCGATGAATCCCGTTATAGAATAATCGGCCGATTCGTTGCTAAGTGGGCGGTCAGGCCCTATGCCTGCAGGTCCTTAACCGGCAGTAACTTTTACTTGAACTTTAAATCGGCGCATCTTTATTACCTTACAATGAAGCTCCGGTAACAGGTAGAGTGGGCGGCAGCGTAACATCACTTACTCATGTGACGCGCCTGTTTCATTCATAAAGTGGGTGGAGCAGGCGCATCATGTGAGTGAGTGACGCCGCCGCCCGCTCTGCCTGTTACCGAAGCTTCATTGTATTTGTAAGGCAATAAAGATCATAGCGCTGATAGGTAAAAATAAGTTACTGCCAGTTAAGGAATAGTTTGAATACCGATGCGAGCGGCGGGGCCGGTGTATTTGGAGACACTGTTATGGGGAAGATCTGTGGATGACACATAGTATAAGATGCTATATAGTGTCATCCATAGATCCCCCCATAGCAGTGTCATCCATAGATCCCCCTTCCCATAACAGTGCCATCCACAGATCCCCCTCCCCACAACAGTGCACAGATCCCCCTCCCCATAACAGTGCCATCCACAGATACCCCTCCCCATAACAGTGCCATCCACAGATCCGCCTCCCTATAACAGTGCTATCCACAGTTCCCTCTCCCCATAACAGTGCCATCCACAGATCCCCCACCCCATAACAGTGCCATCCACAGATCCCCCTCCCCATAACAGTACCACTGCCATTCACAGATCCCCCTCCCCATAGCAATGCACAGATCCCCGTCCCCATAACAGTCCCATCCACAGATACCCTCCATAATAGTTCCATCCACAGATCCCCCATAATAGTGTCATCCACAGATCCTCCATAACAGTGTGTCATCCACAGATCCCCCATACCAGTGTCATCCACAGATCCTCTATAATAGTGTCATCCACAGATCCCCCATAACAGTGTGTCATCCACAGATCCCCCATAACAGTGCCATCCACAGATCCCCCATAATAGTGTCATCCACAGATCCCCCATAACAGTGTCATCCACAGATCCCCTCCATAACAGTGTGTCATCCATAGATCCCCTCCATAACAGTGCCATCCACAGATCCCCCATAATAGTGTCATCCACAGGGCCCCCATAGCTTGTCTTTTTTTCATTGTAATGCAAAAAAATCTGTAACTCCTAAATTTGTTTTAATAAGGCTTTGAACATAATTTTTCAAGTAATATCATATAAACCCGGTTTTTGGTCATTTAGGTGTTTTTTCCCGATTAAGCGATTAAATTATCGACAACTAATCGATTATTCAAATAATCTGCTGCAGTCCTAGTATACGATAACCAAGGGTCGCTTAACTCTTTTTGAACATTTGATTGATATAATCCAACGTAAACCTAGATTCACAATAAACACTCCCCTTCAATTAAGGAATACCTTTAAAAAATAATTCATGAACACGTTCACTATCACTCACTGAGGAAGGAATACGAAGCTCCAAAACGTGTCTGGAAATAACCACATGGAAAGCTTTGGTGTCACTGGAGCAGATTGTTTTTTACCTAAATATTGGCCTTATCTATAAGGAAACAATACACGGTATGAGACGCGATCCTTGTCAAAATCCACTTACAGAGCGGCTGGTCTAACCAATAACCTTAGACATGAGGCATTAAAGTTAATTAGCCGATACAACTTCAGCGCCCACAAATAACATAGCCACGTGGGACGCTGAGAAACAGCGATCCGGCAAAGTCCAGCGCCCGCATCACCACAGTCACGTGGGAAGCCGAAAACAGCTCAGCCTGCACTACTTGCTGGATTCTGGCAGGCAGTTCCGTCGCCGGAACTGGCAATCTGTATGCAAACAGAAACCATTTGTAGACGGATCCAGATGCGGATCCGTCTCACAAATGCATTGCAATACCGGATCCGTCTCTTCGGTGTCACCCGGAAAAATGGATCCGGTATTTTATTTTACATTTTTAAATTTTAATGCCAGATTCGGCACTAATACATTCCAATGGAAAAAGAATGCCAAATGCAGCATTGCGGCAAGTGTTTAGGAATTTTGGCCGGAGAGAAAAATGCTGCATGCTGCGGGGGTTTTTTCGTCCAAATACCGTAAAAAGACTGAACTAAAGACATCCTGAATAGAGATGTCGCGCCACATAAAATTTTCCGTTCGTGAACGGCGAACGCGAGTTTCTACAAATGTTCGCGAACCGGGCGAACCGCTATTGACTTCTATAGGCAGGCGAATTTTAAAACTCACAGGGACTCTTTCTGGCCACAATAGTGATGGAAAAGTTGTTTCAAGGGGACTAACACCTGGACTGTGGCATGCCGGAGGGGGATCCATGGCAAAACTCCCATGGAAAATTGACGCAGAGTTGGATTTTATTCCATAAAGGGCATAAATCACCTAACAATCCAATTTTTTTTTGAACAACGTGGTTTAAAACATCCAGTGTGTGTATACGATCAGGTATGATGTTGTATCGATCAGGTAGTGTAAGGGTTACGCCCGCTTCACAGACATTGACAGACCAAACTCCCCTTTTAATGCACCGCAAACAACCGCAAACAGTCCATTTGCCCAACCGCAAACTTCCCATTTGCACAAGGTTGGATACCAAGCTAGCCATGTCCCGTTGATGTCATTGAAGGTTTCTTCCTCCACCAAGCCACGTACAACACCAAGGATCCCGGAAAGGTGAATTGATTTTTCGAATGGGGAGATGGTTAAAAAAACGCTGGCTCCCTCCTCTTTGTTTGAATCCACGGTCACTGCGTCTGCGCCGTGCAATTTACTGTCCCACCCGATATGAGTGCTATTTTCTATAGTTCTCTCTACTCATCAGTTTAATCCCTGTTACGTCCCCAATCTGGGGTCCATTTATTAAATGGATTTTTCGAACGGGGAGATGGTTAAAAAAACGCTGGCTCCCTCCCCTTTGTTTGAATCCACGCCACGGTCACTGCGTCTGCGCCGTGCAATTTACTGTCACACCCGATATGAGTGGTATTTTCTGTAGTACTATTCTCATCAGTTTAATCCCTGTTACGTGACATCCCCAATCTGGGGTCCATTTATTAAATAGATTTTTCGAACGGGGAGATGGTTAAAAAATTGCTGGCTCCCTCCCCTTTGTTTGAATCCACGCCACGGTCACTGCGTCTGCGCCGTGCAAATTACTGTCACACCCGATATGAGTGGTATTTTCTGTAGTACTATTCTCATCAGTTTAATCCCTGTTACGTCCCATATCAGGGTGGGATTGCCTTTTGTGAAAAAATTTTTAGGCCGGGTACCTTTGACTGCCTTCACAGTGACAGACCAAACTCTGATACACCAAACTGAATTGATTTTAGGAACCGGGAGATGGAAAAAGCAGCTTGGTCGGTCCTCTTACTCCCAAGTTGGGGCACTGCACGTGCACGGAGCAATGTGCTGTGACACCCTATATGAGTGGTGTCTTAACTAGTACTATTCCTATCAGTTTAATCCCTGTTACATCCCCTATCCGGGGATGTGTGTCGAATTGATTAACCATTGTCGAATTAACGAACCATTACGACATCCTGGAATAATTTAGTTCTGAGCTTTGTACTTGCTTTGTATTAGAATTGATGGGGATTTTTTAAATTGTCTGCATTATTTCTAATAAACTATTAAGAGACTTTATTATGTTTTTTTTTTTTTATGCATTAAAAACCCACCCATACAACTTAAAAAAATAAATAATTTTTTTTAGTTTTTTCTATGAAAAAACATCCAGCCGTCCCGATCGCTTTTGGTCTGATCATAACATTGCCAACACACTCATAGAGGTGATGATCGCTTCATTGTGATACGCAAGCCCCTTCACCACAACAAGGTAACGATCACGAAAGGGGAATTGACACTTGTATGTGCCTTTTTTTTTAGTTTTGTTTTTGCAGCCACAGTGCAGCACCAGAGGCCAGAACAATGAGGCATGTACACATGCCTGAAAAACAATGATATTGTTGCAGCTGCTGTTGTAGCAGCGGCCGGAAAAATTGATGTTTTCAAGGCAGAAAGGTGACTAAAACATTGCGGCTTGAACCCTAGTTGGTGGCGGAGAATTCACGAAAGTCATCCGGTATGCAGACATTAAATACAGCAGCGTGGAAACCATTTTGAGGCCAAGGCATGTCATCAGGCCTTTTGTTAGTTAAACGTATCCCCTACTGTCAGTCCCTTCGGGGTCCATGCCTCATTCATCTTAATGAAGGTGAGGTAATCAACACTTTTTTGACCGAGGCGACTTCTTTTGTCAGTGACAATGCCTCCTGCTGCACTGAAGGTCCTTTCTGACAGGACACTTGAAGCGGGGCAGGCCAGAAGTTCTATCGCAAACTGGGATAGCTCAGGCCACAGGTCAAGCCTGCACACCCAGTAGTCAAGGGGTTCATCGCTCCTCAGAGTGTCGATATCTGCAGTTAAGGCGAGGTAGTCTGCCACCTGTCGGTCGAGTCATTCTCTAAGGCTGGATCCCGAAGGGCTGTGGCGATGTGTAGGACTGAAAAAGCTCTGCATGTCCTCCATCAACAACACATCTGTAAAGCGTCCTGTCCTTGCCGCCGTGGTCGTGGTAGGAGGAGGATTACTTTCCCTTCTTCCCCTGTTAGATTCCCGTTGTGCTGTGACATCCCCCTTATAAGCTGTGTAAAGCATACTTTTTAGTTTAGTTTTGAACTGCTGCATCCTTTCTGACTTCCGGTAATTTGGTATCATTTCTGCCACTTTCTGCTTATACCGGGGGTCTAGAAACGTGGCCACCCAGTACAGGTCGTTCTCCTTCATCCTTTTTATACGAGGGTCCCTCAACAGACATGACAGCATGAAAGACCCCATTTGCACAAGGTTGGATGCCGAGCTACTCATTTCCCGTTCCTCCTCCTCACTGATGTCATTGATGGTCTGTTCTTCCCCCCAGCCACGTACAACACCACGGGTCCCAGATAGGTGACAACAATGAGCACCCTGGGATGCCTGCTGTGGTTGGTCTTCCTCCTCCTCAAAGCCACATTCCTCCTCTGACTCCTCTTCCTCATACTCCTCTTGCAGCGTTGCCGCAGGTCCGGCAAGCGATGATGACAAGGCTGTTTCTGGTGGTGATGGTGACCACAACTCTTCCTCTTCACGCTCATCTACAGCCTGATCCAGCACTCTTCGCAGGGCACGCTCCAGGAAGAAAACAAATGGCTTTTTGGGGTGCTGTCTGGATGCTGTCCTTACAGCAGATGAGTCTGTGGACACAGAACAATGCCCTAGCTAACGCTTTCCCTATTGAATCAGCAGCAGCAGCACTCTCCCTCCTCTCACTGTCGATGGGAGGGTCTGCTGCTGATTGGCTGGAATGTGTCTGCTGACTGTGAGGTACAGGGTCAAAGTTTACTCAATGATGATGTATAGGGGGCGGACCGAACATCGCATATGTTCGCCCGCAGCAGTGAACGCGAACAAGCTATGTTCGCCGGGAACTATTCACCGGCGAATAGTTCGGGACATCACTAATCCTGAATGGATTGCTTTCCATTCAAAATGCATTAGGGTACTTTCACACTTGTGGCTCTGCCAGCAGGCAGTTCAGTCGCCGGAACTGCCTGCCGGATCCGGCAATCCGGACGCAAACTGATGGCATTTGTCAGACAAAGCCGGATCAATCTGACAAATGCATTGAAATACCGGATCTGTCTCTCTGGTGTCATCCGGAAAAACGGATCCATTATTAATTTCTTTTTGCATTTTTAAAGGTCTGCGTTTTGTCGGAACACTTAATGCCAGATCCGGCACTAATACACTTCAATGTAAATTAATGCCGAATAATTCCGGCAAGTGTTCAGTATTTTTGGCCAGAGAGAAAACTGCAGCATGCTACGGTATTTTCTCCATCCAAAAAAACTAAGAGGGACTGAACTGAAGACATCCTGATGCATCTTGAATGGATTGTTCTTCATTCAGAATGCATGGGGATAAAACTGATCAGTTCTTTTCTGGTATTGAGCCCCTGTGACGATGCTCAATACCGGAAAACAAAAACGTTAGTGTGAAAATACCGATCAGTTTTTTTCCGGTATTGAGCCTCTAGGATAGAACTCAATACCGGAAAACTTTGACGCAAGTGTGAAAGTACCCTTAGATGGCCGCACCATCAAAGCCTGAGTTTGGATTTACAGCTCCTTCACCATTCCAAAGGATTGGTAACGTACAACTAAATCAGTTACATTACGTTACAATTCATTGTATTATAGATTTAATTGAGACATTGCGTATCCTTGTAGTATAAACAAATTGAGGACAGAACAGCAAGCTCGTTCTATCAATTACATGTATTAATGCTAGCTATATGATAACAACAAAGAACTTATTTTACAAAAATAATACCAAAGATACCTAATTCAATACAAATATACTGATGTCAGTGGAACTGAGAAATACATTGGAACGATTATGATAAGCTAATTTGTATTTTCAAGACCCTCATCATATCTCAATACTAAACTGGTCAAATATAACATATATTAACAAGTGGTTTACGTTTGTGATACTATATACAGTACAGACCAAAAGTTTGGACAAAGGAAGACCAAGAGTCACCCCTGCTGTGGAGGATAAGTTCATCCGAGTCCCCAGCCTCAGAAATCGCAGGTTAACAGCGGCTCAGATTAGAGACCAGCTCAATGCCACACAGAGTTCTAGCAGCAGACACATCTCTAGAACAACTGTTAGGAGGAGACTGTGTGAATCAGGCCTTCATGGTAGAATATCTGCTAGGAAACCACTGCTAAGGACAGGCAACAAGCAGAAGAGACTTGTTTGGGCTAAAGAACACAAGGAATGGACATTAGACCAGTGGAAATCTGTGCTTTGGTCTGATGAGTCCAAATTTGAGATCTTTGGTTCCAACCACCGTGTCTTTGTGCGACGCAGAAAAGGTGAACGGATGGACTCTACATGCCTGGTTCCCACCGTGAAGCATGGAGGAGGAGGTGTGATGGTGTGGGGGTGCTTTGCTGGTGACACTGTTGGGGATTTATTCAAAATTGAAGGCATACTGAACCAGCATGGCTACCACAGCCTCTTGCAGCGGCATGCTATTCCATCCGGTTTGCGTTTAGTTGGACCATCATTTATTTTTCAACAGGACAATGACCCCAAACACACCTCCAGGCTGTGTAAGGGCTATTTGACCATGAAGGAGAGTGATGGGCTGCTGCGCCAGATGACCTGGCCTCCACAGTCACCGGACCTGAACCCAATATCAGTGGTGGCGAACCTGTGGCAAGGGTGCCAGAGGCGGCACTCAGAGCCCTCTCTGTGGGCACCCACACCCTGAAAAAAGTCTAAGGCATGCCAGTATGCCTAACACTTTTTCTGCCATTCATCACCGCAGGCGCACTATGAACAGCACAGGCAGCGCACAGAATGTAGGCAGCTATTATAGCTAAATGATAAAGTACAGGAAATATATATTATATTGGACTGTAGTATTTAGGGTAAATTGCTGTGTTGGCACTTTGCGATAAATAAGTGGGTTTTGGGTTGCAGTTTAGGCACTCTGTCTGTAAAAGGTTCGCCATCACTGACCTATATATTCTAAATCAAGTCTATTATCTAATCGATACCATCATATATTTATTTCTATTTTCAGTAAAAAAATATATTATTGCCTACCTATTGGGATTACTGGTGTTATTTGATGTGATTTTTTTTTTTTTTACTTTTTTGATTGATTTATCTATATATGTACAAATTGTAGTAAATAGGTTATAAGCGCATATTTATAAGCCAATTCCCTCCAACTCTCTTTATATCTATAGTTATTTATCGGCAGCGGGTGTGCACCTAATCCATAGATTCGGAGTGGGTGAGCCGCTGCATGTCAACGGTTCTATTTACTCTTTTCTTCTAATACCTGCCTTGTTCCATTCCTCTTCAGAGAAATTTATGAAAATTGACAACCGGGTGTTACCAGTTGGGGGCGTGTCCCTACACACTGTCCAATCAGTGCTGACAGGACCAGACTGTGTAAGGACGCACCTCTTTGACAAAGCAGAAAGGTAACACCCAGTTTTCAATCTTTTTTTCATCTATTTTAAGAACTCTAACAGAAAAACAGCAGCCTTGTGAGAACAAGTGCCGCACAGGCGTGTCAGGAGCAGCACTCCGCAGTGTGAGGAGCAATGCGCCGCACCGACCTGCTCTGCAGCATAAAGAATTAGACCTGATGACAGCAGGGGCGTGGCGACTACAGCACGGGGTGGGCGTGGTCTAACCTCCTCCTCACAATGGGCCATTGATATGGAGAAGCGCGCACACGCGCCAGGCGTGGCCATTGGATGCGGCTCTGTCTGTGAACGCATGACATGGCTGTGCAGCCAACCTTGCGTTTGTTTACTTGACACAACCGGCGACAACGACGCGAATTCCTCTATCGCGGGAGCGCGCAAGTACCTAGCGGAAAACAAGTGTAATCTCGCGAGCTCACGAGACCAATCAGAGAGCGGCGTCGTCCCTGGCTGTCAGTGCACGGGAGGAGGAGGTCGCGCTGTCTGGAGCGCTGGTGTCTGCGTTCTCTTCCCGCCTCCCGCCGGCTCTCCTCCCCCTGTCTGCTGTGCTCTCCCTCCCCGGGTCGCTCGTCACGTCCGGTAGCCGGAGGTTGTGGAGGAGGCCGCGGCCAAGAACAGCAGCACCGGGGGAGCCGTGAAGTACAAAGAGGCCGCTGTGTGACCGAGGCCCTGGGCCTAAGACACAGGTGAGACGTGCCTGGGGTGACGCCTCCTGCTAGCCAGAGCTCTGCCCCCTCCAGCCCCCGTTATATGTTTACATCTCATGTATGTACATTGCGTGTAGGGGGTTATGTATGTGCTTGTAGAGATCATGGGTAATCTACAGGTCTCATGTATGTACAGGGGGTTATGTGTGTGCTTGTAGAGATCATGGGTAATCTACAGGTCTCATGTATGTACAGGGGGTTATGTGTGTGCTTGTAGAGATCATGGGTCATCTACAGGTCTCATGTATGTACAGGGGGTTATGTGTGTGCTTGTAGAGATCATGGGTCATTTACATTTCTCTTGTATGTACGGGGGGTTATGTGTGTGCTTGTAGAGATGATGGATCATTTACATGTCTCATATGTACATTGTGTGTATGGGGTTATGTATGTGCTTGTAGAGATCATGGGTGATCTACATATTGTGTGTAGTGGGTCATGTATGTGCTTGTAGAGATCATACGTAATCTACATGTTTCATGTATGTACATTGCGTGTAGGGGGTCATGTATGTGCTTGTAGAGATCATGGGTAATCTACATGTTTCATGTATGTACATTGCGTGTAGGGGGTTATGTATGTGCTTGTAGAGATCATACGTAATCTACATGTTTCATGTATGTACATTGCGTGTAGGGGGTCATGTATGTGCTTGTAGAGATCATGGGTACTCTACATGTCTCCTGTATGTACATTGTGTGTAATGGGTCATGTATGTGCTTGTAGAGATCGTGGGTAATCGACATATTGTGTGTAGTGGGTCATGTATGTGCTTCTAGAGCTCATGGGTAATCTACATGTCATGTATGTACATTGTGTGTAGGGTTATGTATGTGCTTGTAGAGATCATGGATAATCTACATTTCTCTTGTATGTACAGAGGGTTATGCATGTGCTTGTGGAGATCATGGGTAATCTTTGTCTCGTGTATGTACATTGCATGTAGGGGGTCATGTATGTGCTTGTAGAGATCATGGGTACTCTACATGTCTCCTGTATGTACATTGTGTGTAATGGGTCATGTATGTGCTTGTAGAGATCATGGGTAATCGACATATTGTGTGTAGTGGGTCATGTATGTGCTTGTAGAGATCATGGGTAATCTTTGTCTCATGTATGTACATTGCATGTAGTGGGTTATGCATGTGCTTGTGGAGATCATGGGTAATCTTTGTCTCGTGTATGTACATTGCATGTAGTGGGTTATGTATGTGCTTGTAGAGATCATGGGTAATCTACATATCTCTTGTATGTACAGAGGGTTATGCATGTGCTTGTAGAGATCATGGGTAATCTTTGTCTCATGTATGTACATTGCATGTAGTGGGTTATGCATGTGCTTGTGGAGATCATGGGTAATCTACATATCTCTTGTATGTACATTGTGTGTAGTGGGTCATGTATGTGCTTGTAGAGATCATGTGCACACTGGTGTAGCCGGGATCAGTGGGGCTGACGGATGTAGTAAGGCAGTGTTCACATTTGTTGTCTGTTATGTTAGGACTGATGGTCTCCACTGTTAGAAGTAACGTTATTCTAAAAGCACTGAAAGGGACTTCAAGAGGTGACAGACTACAGTGGAGTTCGGATCATCACAGACAATAGCGCTGCATGCTGCGCAGTGTATTCCAGTAAAGATAGTCACAGGTCCATCAATGATTTCTTTCCATTGTTTTTTTTTTTTTTTGCCCCATGCTATTTTTTTAATGTGGTGGGTCCGCTCGCTGCTTTAGCCCCATTCGATATCATGTCCTTTCTTGGTGCGGTTTGCAAATCCGTGTGGAAATAACCCATGGTGGTATGGGCAGCAGCAAAGCCTCTCATTGACAACAACAGGAGGCGGATTCTGTGTGGCACATATATAGCGCTACTATATACAGACATTAGCATCCAACTGTCCCCAATGGGGCTCACAATCAGTATGTCACAGACCCCAGCGCTGCAAGGCACCCGTGCTAACCACTGAGCCACCGTTCTGCCCACAAAATCCTAAGGGCTGTTTCACACGAGCGGATGCCGTGCGTGGCATCCGCTCCATGAAAGAGTGCCAAGACCCGATGCAGACTGCAGAGGCACGGAGCAGTAACATGACTGATAATGCTCCGTGGCTCTCTGTGATCTCTTTACTACGAAATCACAGTGACAACTTTATCTCGCTGTGATTTCGTAGTAAAGAGGCCACAGAGAGGCACGGAGCATTATCAGTCATGTTACTGCGCCGTGCTTCTGCAGTCCGCAGCGGGTCTTGGCTGTCAGTCACGGAGCAGATGCCACGCACGGCATCCGCTCGTGTGAAACAGCCCTAAGGCTAACCTGCATATGTTGTGCATTATGCCCAATTTTTCCTCTCAGATTTTTTATTTTTATTTTTGCAGAAAAACCGCAGCACCAGCAAAGTGAATGAGATTTGACAAATCCCAGGTACACTATGCATATTTTCTCACATGTGGGAACTGACCTGCTTTGCGGATGTTAGTATCTGCAGCATGACCATTGTGCAGTTCTGCACATTCTGTAGAGGGGTTTCCCCATAGACTTCAATGGTTGTTAACAGAAAATCGGCCAAAAATAATGCAGATTCTATGCATACAAATCCGCACTGTGTGCAGGTAGCCTCAGAGCCTGTTCATACTGATTTTTTTAATTTATTTTTGGCACTGATCTTGTCACGTTTTCCATGCCAGAATCCGCACCAAAAAATGACTCCAAACAGGTTCCCATTCATTTCAATTAAAAACAGTATTTTTTATTTTCTGGTACGCTTCATCCTGTGCTGGAAAAAAGAAGCATGCCCTGTGTGTGCATCTCCAACTGAAATGAATAGGAGGTGGCAATAAAAACACAACAAATGCGGCGTACTCGTGTGCGGTTTTTGCTGTGGATCCAAGCCAAAAGCTGCAAGCTGAAGATGCAATTTTGAAATAAAATATCCCCCCCCCCCCCCCAAAAAAAACTGGGGCAAAGAAACTGGTTTAGTTGCCCATCTATTTTCTCTCATTGTGATCGCTGTGGATAGTTTTGTTTCTTGGCATAGAGGTGCCAGCCTTGTAACGATCCTTTAGCGCAACATTTTCATCTTCAGTTTCCCATTTGTGATTTGCTCCATCATCATCTGGTGAAATGTGGGGCTTTTTAAGACACAGGGTTGACAAAAAAACGATTGCAAATAGCACGTAGTGCGTTTTGCCTTCTGTGGTTTAGTCATTTCCTCTGATCTGTCCTTTCCTTGAAGCGGCCTGCAGCTTTTTGTGGCAGTTCCTGATGCCAGAAGGGGGTTGGAAAGGAATGAGAAATATGAAGAAAGCACTAAACTGCTTCCTGGATCCTATTCTGGCTTTGGTTAAAAAAAAAAATGGCCAAAAAGCGGTGTATGCTACCATCCTTAGGCTTATTCCCACATTAAAGGGGTATTTAAGCACAAAAAAACCAGTCTGTATTTGTTTACAGCATGTGAAGCCTGGGGAATTTTTTTTTTTTTTTTTTTTTTTTTTTTTTTTTGTTTGTTTGCCCTGGCTTACCCCTAAAAATAGTTTTTTTGTTCTATTGTACTATTTCGTCCATCCATTGACAAAGCAAATGCTGTCCGATACTTGTCTACAAAATGCAGACCCTTCTAAAGTTAATGGGTCAGCAAAAATGCGTATGCAACACGGACTGTATCTGTATTTTGCATATCCACGTTTTGCGAACCTCAAAATTGATCCAGTAGTGTGCATGGGAGCAGAGACTTAGGCCCCATTCACACGTCCGCAATTTCTGCGGAACTAAATTGCGGACCCATTTATTTCTATGGGGACGCACGATGTGCTGCCCGGATACGGAATTGCAGACCCGCAATTCCGTTCCCGAAAAAAATAGAACATGTCCTATTCTCGTCCGCAATTGGCGGATACTATTAGTGCCGGAGATGTGTGGTCCGCAAAATGCGGAACGCACCTTGCCGGTGTCCGTGTTTTGCGGATCCGCAAAACACACTACCGACGTGTGAATGGAGCCTTACTCTGACATTATAGGGGTTTAAAAAAAAAAAAAAAACAGAATGTACACGCACCTCATCTGTACCTCGCCACTGCCATTCCACCAGTGCCTGGGTCCTCCCTGCACTCCGCATCCTTGTTTTTATTATATTGTATTAGTATTGTGCCTTTTGCAATATTTTTTTATTTCTCATCAGAATGCGATGTTTTTTGCTCTTGAACATCCACGACATGCACCTCGCCTACAGCTATGTACTGACTTTGCATTTCCTTTTTTTCTAGGACCATGGATTTTCCTGGACATTTTGAGCAGACATTTCAGCAGCTCAATTACCAGCGTCTCCAGGGCCAGCTTTGTGACTGTGTAATAGTCGTGGGCAGTAGACATTTTAAAGCTCACCGCTCTGTGTTGGCCGCATGCAGTACTCATTTCCGCGCTCTATTTACTGTGGCAGAGGGTGACCAGAGCATGAACATGATCCAGCTGGACAGTGAGGTGGTAACATCTGAAGCCTTTGCGGCCCTGATTGACATGATGTATACATCCACTCTTATGCTTGGGGAGAGCAACGTGATGGATGTCCTACTGGCTGCATCTCACCTCCACCTGAATTCAGTAGTGAAAGCATGTAAGCATTATCTCACGACGAGGACATTGCCCATATCTTCTCCAAATGACAGATCTCAGGAGCAGAGTGCAAGAATGCAGAGGTCTTTCATGCTTCAACAGCTGGGATTGAGCATAGTTAGCTCTGCCTTAAATTCCAACCAGAGTAATGAAGATCAGTCACAGCAGCAACAGAATTCCATGAGCTCCTCAGTTCGGAATACTATGGTTGAGCAGAGGGCCACCTTTCCAATAAGAAGGCTTCATAAAAGAAAGCAAACCTCTGAGGAAAGGGCTAGACAGCGCATGAGGACCTCCATTGAAGAATGCCTCATAACAGATGTTACCAATGAAAGTATTCAGTCTATGGTCAATTCTCGTGAAGCATATTTTTCTCCTGATTCTATCAAAATTGCAGACAATTTAAAATCGGATTCTGCCCCTGACAACCAGGAGGATGGTGCTATCCTATTTGATCAGTCATACAGTAACCAAGAAGACACACAAGTGCCCAGTCAGTCCGACAATGGTGGGGAAAACCTCATTTCAATGACATCTCAGACGGCCTCTGAAACGGGCTACGGCCAACAGTCCTGTGATAAAACAATATATACTTCTGAGACTATTACAATAGATGAGAAAGACCACATGAGAGTTATTGTTAAATCTGAGCCTTTGAGCTCCCCGGAGCCCCAAGATGAGGTCAGTGATGTAACATCCCAAGCAGAAGGGAGTGAGCCTGTTGAAGTAGAAGGCGTTGCAAACGGTGAAAAGATTGAACTGAGCCCAGAAAGCAGCGATCGTAGTTTCTCTGACCCTCAGTCAAGTACTGATAGGGTGGGAGATATCCATATACTGGATGTGACTGCCAGCTTAGAGCACAAATCCTCTTATAGCATTTCAAATTTTCTTAATAAGAACAGAAATGGCAGCCTCAGCTTAAGTCAAAACAGCGATGATAACATTCCCAACACAACCAGTGACTGTAGAATGGATGGAGAGGTGTCCTACCTTATCAGCCCCGAGTCTGGACCCAGTGGTCATTCGTCTAATATGATGTCTCACATGGATAACCCTTTCGGTGATGGGCCTGACTCTCATTTTGCTCGTCCTATGCAGGATGTAATGAGTTTACCCTGTGTTCAGTCCTCTAACTACCGTGGAAATGACCCGTTTGGAGTGGAATTCCCAAGGTCCGGGTTAGGACTTCACTCTATGTCAAGATCTATCATGGGCAATGTTAGGGGCCGTGCATTTAACTTACCCAATTATCGCCGCATTGCCCCCAAAATGCCTATCGTAACATCAGTACGGAGCGCTCAGCTACAGGATAACCCTTCCAATTCGCAACATATGATGAACGGGTCAAATTCCTCATATGATAATGGGAACACTTCCCAACAGGGTCCACCACAGTTGACAAGGGCTTCTGCAGATGTTCTGTCTAAGTGCAAGAAAGCTCTCTCCGAGCATAATGTGCTGGTGGTAGAGGGGGCCCGCAAATATGCCTGTAAAATATGTTGTAAAACCTTCCTAACTTTAACAGACTGCAAGAAGCACATCAGAGTACATACCGGTGAGAAACCGTACGCGTGCCTGAAGTGCGGCAAACGCTTCAGTCAGTCCAGCCATTTATATAAGCATTCCAAGACTACTTGCCTGAGGTGGCAAAACAGTAATCTTCCCACAACGTTGCTTTAACTTTAGCACTTCTGCAAGACCAGTTGATCTCATGTTGTGTGATGTAGCAGCATCTCCTCGTACTTATCTAAAGTAGAAAGACTCAGCGTGTGTTGTGAACGAACAAGCAAATGACTTTTGGACAAAGTATCTGGTCTTGGAAGGGAAAATCCCCTCTCCTTGAGGTGCAAGTTCTTCATTTCTTTATGTATGTTTTATGTAAACTGATACCTGAATACTAACATACTGTTTTACCAGGCATTTCTGTACAACCATGTAAACCTATAATGCAGCTGAATGCATTTTTAGCCATTTTTTGGTAAGTATTGTTTCCTTCCTTCAAGTAAGTTATTGAAAACTAAGTTTTTCAATTGAAGACAATATTTAAGTCCTTCCAATAAAGGATCTCCATTGCCAGTGTGTTTACTTGTGCGGTATAGCCTCTGTGGTTTCACTTGAGGACTTTTATTTTAATAGATGCAAACAGAAAACAGACACTTGTTCATGATGTATTTAATAAGTCTTAAACACTTCTATTCTCACCCCTTAAAGGGATTCTCTGAGAATCAGGACATTTTAGCAACTGCCAGCAGCCTGCCTAAGCTGAGGAATCATACTTGCCTGCTCCCGTTTTAGTTTTTTTTCATATTCCGCACCTTGCACCGTTTAAATCCAGCACAGAATGGGCTTCAGCAGTAAGGTGCCTCTTGTGGTCATGTTACCGCTAAAGACAGTCATTGGCTGCAGCAGAGCATTTGACCATGCTGCGCCGGATGTGCAGGGAGTGGAATATGAAAAAACCCCACAAGCAGCGTGGAGCAAGGCAAGCATGCATCCTCAGCTTAGTGAGGCAGGTTTATTGTGACAACTAAGAATATGTTTTAGGCCTCTTTCACACAAGCAAGTTTTCTGTCCGGGTGCGATGGGTCTGTGCACACGAGTATTGTTTTTCATGCAGCATGTTCTAGATTGTGCGTCTTTCCTCAGCCTGTGACCCATAGAAGTGCAGGATGCAGTGTGTTTAACGCTGATGGTTGTTAGGAGATGTTAGATGCAGAATGTTATTCTTTACGCTTGTGAATGCATGCAATCCAGATGGAAAAAAAAAAACTGACTGAACTTGCATGTCAATTCATAGTTTTTTTTTTCCGGAACAGATCCAGACACAATCCATAATCGCTTTTGTGAAAGAATCTGAAACCAGGACAGGCCTGTAAAACCTGCTATGTTTAGGATTTCTTAAAAGTGGTCACCTAGTAACTGCAAAGGTACTTTTTAACCACTTAATGACCAGGTGATGGGAAACTGTAAATTATGCCTTATTCACACAGTCAGTGATTCAAGGCCAAAACCAGGTGCAGGTCTATCCCTTATGTCTGTGGAGGCTCCAGTTTTAGTTTTGGCTCACAATCAATGATGGAAATCCCTGACCAAAACACTGATGTGTGAATAAGGTACGGATGCACGTTTGTGTGCAAGAGGCCTAACAGCTTAGTTTGTGAACCTGTTTAATAAAGGTCCATTCACACGTCCGTATGTGTTTTGCGGATCCGCAAAACACGGACACCGGCAATGTGCAGTCCTCATTTTGCGGATCGCACATCGCCGGCACTCTCATAGAAAATGTATTTTCTTGTCTGCAATTGCGGACAAGAATAGGACATGTTCTATTTTTTTTGCGGATGCGGACAGCACATTCTGGCCCCTTTTAAAATGAATAGGTCTGCACAATTGCAGAACAGATGCGGACCCATTTTGCGGATGTGTGAATGGACCCTAAAGCTACAGATAGTTGCTAAAAGTCATTACAGAAACGCGCTGCATCCAGTTGGTCTCTTTGTATACTTGTCTATATTTCATACAGCTTCAGATCTTGAGTTCACTAGGCATCTCCTCTCCAGCCAAGCCTTTCAGTAGATTATTTACCGCAAGTACAGCCATTGTGTTCCGTGTACTGTAGGTAGCACTTCCAATATGGGGTAAAATAACTGTAAACATAAAAAGATTAATCTGCTTATCCTCACGAATATATGTAATATTTTAAATATCCACTCATGAACAGACATCACAGATTTAGTGTGCAGTGCAGGATTAGCAAAACATGGCTACTTTCTTCCAAAAACAGCACCACACCTGTCTTCACTTCAATGGAGCTGAATTGCAATACCAGACACGATCCATTGACAGGTGTGGTGCTGGTATTTAGAAGAAAGCAGACATATTTTTGTAATCCTGGACAGTTAAATAAAATAAAATAAAATTAAGTTGTACTGCCCCTTTTAAGCCAACATGGTTCAGATTCCCTGCCACAAGATTTATAGATTAAAAGTTATGTTTTAGAGGTATTATTCTGAAGTGACCCAGTTATTTTATCTTAACCCCTTCCCACATTATCACGTACATGTACGTGAGCGAATGTGGCTCCTTGCCGCATCCTCATGTGCATGTACGTGATGGGATCGGGCGGGTGCAGGAGCTGCGCCCGATCCGCAGCACGGGCCCAGCTGTTACTGATAGCCGGACCCCCTGCTTTATCCGCCAGCATCGGTGTATGCGGTGATGCCGGTGGATTAACCCTTTTACCTGCGGCTGACAGCGGCACGTGTGGGCTCCCTCTGACTCCATCGCCCCCCCACGCTGGCAGAGGGGGTTGATGGTTGCCATGGCAGTCCCGCTGCCTTACACAGGCATCGGAGCTGCCAACCTACGGAAGCCCAGGAGATCCAGCATGAGCGCTGGGTCTTCTAGGCAACTGTCAGCGTCTCACAGTGTGACACTGACAGTTCAAATCAGTACAATACAGAATGTATTGTACTGAATTGAAACAGGGATTAAACCCTGAAAAGATGAAGTCGTGGGACAAAAATATAAAAAGTAAAATAAAGAGAAAAAAAAAGTTGTTTCAAGTAAAAAAAAAAAAAAAGCGTCCTTTTTTTTCCAAAATAATGTAAAAATAAATAAATGTAAAAAACAGGGAAAAAAGTTGACATATTACGTATCGCCGTGTCCGTATAGACCGGCTCTATAAAAATATCACATGACCAAACCCCTCAGGTGAACACTGTCAAAAAAGCTAAATAAAAACTGTGCTAAAAAAAACATTTTCTTTTGTCACCTTACATCACTAAAAGTGCAACACCAAGCGATCAAAAAGGCATATGCCCCCCAAAATAGTACCAATCTAACCATCACCTCATCACGCAAAAAATGAGCCCCTACCTTAAACAATCGCCCAAAGAAAAATAAAAAAAACTTTGTCTCTCAGACTATGGAGACACTAAAACATTATTCATTTTTTTCTAAAATATTAGTGTATAAAACTTTAATAAATAAAAGTAGACATATTGGGTATTGCCATGTCTGTAACGACCTGCTCTATAAAAATATCACATGATTTAAACCCCTCAGATGAACACAGAAAAAAAAGTGTAAAAAAAGCCTTTTTTTTGTCACCTTACACCACCATATTTGTTATTGTCGCGTCTGTAACAACCTGCTGTATAAAAATACCACATGATCTAACCTGTCAGATGAACATTGTAAATAACAAAAAATAAAAACTGTGCAAAACAGCTATTTTTTTGTTTTTGTTTTTGTTACCTTGCCTCACAAAAAGTGTAATAGAGCAACCAAAAATCATATCTACCCTAAAATAGTACCAACGAAACTGCCACCTTATCCCATAGTTTCCAAAATGGGGTCATTTTTGGGAGTTTCTACTCTAGGGGTGCATCAGGGGGTCTTCAAAAACCATATGGCGTTCCTTTCCTTCTGCGCCCTGCTGTGTGCAGTATAGCAAATGGGGTGTTTCTGTAATCTACAGAATCAGGGTAATAAATATTAAGTTTTGTTTGGGTGTTAACGCTTGCTTTCAAATAAAGAGGAGAAATCCAGCTTCCAAACAACGTGTTCAAACTTAAATAAATCCTTACTCATAATCGTTATGAGTAAGGATCTGTATGGAATGATCTGAAACGCATAGACTTGGATGTAAATGTTGGATTTTAAGCACTTATTCATTACCCTGGGTTCACACCTGAGCGTTCCTCAAACGCGCGTTTTACGCGCGTTTGTGTCGCACGTTTTTATGCGTGTTTTTTGTAATAGCAAACGCGCGTTTGACGCGCGTTTGTGTCATTGACTGCAGTGTCCTATGGCCACAAACGCGCGTCAAAACGCCCCAAAGAAGCTCAAGTACTTGTTTGAGCGTCGGGCGTTTTACAGCGCGTTCGTACGCGCTGTAAAACGCCCAGGTGTGAACCCTTCCCATAGGGAAGCATTGGTTTTCATGTCTTAAAGGGAACCTGTCACCCAAAAATCGCCTATTAAGCTGTTTACAGTACCTTATAGTGCTGTATAGTCGTTTCCTGATGCACTTTTTGTTAGTTTTGCAGCATGTATGCTCAGTCAGAAATCGATGTTATATTCAGCTGCTGCCCCGTGCTTCAAGTCAGGAAACGAAGTCACGGGGGCAGCTGCCTCGGCGTCTTACATGGCCCTCTCCCCGCCCCCTGCCTCTGTGACTGACAGCCGAAATCCGATTCCGGGACCGCGCTCAACGGCCGCATGCGCAGTAAAGGGCGGCAGGAGCGCGGTCCCGGCTGCCGCGCGTACTACGCGCCGTCTTACTTTCGCCGCACTGCGCATGCGCCCGACATCCTGTATCAAACGCGCCCGCGCCCAGATGCCGGGCGCGGGCGCGTTTGATACAGGATGTCGGGCGCATGCGCAGTGCGGCGAAAGTAAGACGGCGCGTAGTACGCGCGGCAGCCGGGACCGCGCTCCTGCCGCCCTTTACTGCGCATGCGGCCGTTGAGCGCGGTCCCGGAATCGGATTTCGGCTGTCAGTCACAGAGGCAGGGGGCGGGGAGAGGGCCATGTAAGACGCCGAGGCCGCTGCCCCCGTGACTTCAAGCCTGACTTGAAGCACGGGGCAGCAGCTGAATATAACATCGATTTCTGACTGAGCATACATGCTGCAAAACTAACAAAAAGTGCATCAGGAAACAACTATACAGCACTATAAGGTACTGTAAACAGCTTAATAGGCGATTTTTGGGTGACAGGTTCCCTTTAAGCGTTTTACAGCGCGTTTGAACGCGCTGTAAAACGCTCAGGTGTGAACCCAGGGTTAAAGTTTGAACACGTTGTTTGTAAGCTGGATTTCTCCTCTTTATTTGAAATTGTTCATCGTTTAGTTCCCGGCGTATGTCCGTGTCTTTCTCCAACACAAGACCAGGTGAGCCTCAACAACCCTTTTTACAGATTAACCCTTATCTTTGTTACTGGAGAAAATTTATTAAAATAGAAAATCTGCCAAAAAAGTGAAATTCTGAAATTTCATCTCCATTTTCTTTTAATTCTTGTGAAACACCTAAAGAGTTAACAAAGTTAGTAAAATCAGTTTTGATTAACTTGAGGGGTGTAGTTTCTACAATGGGGTCATTTATGGGGGTGGGTTCCACTATGTAAGCACTACAAAGTAACTTCAGACCTGAACTGGTCCTTAAAAAGTGGGTCTTGGACATTTTCGGAAAAATTTTAAGATTTTCTTCTAAGCCTTCTAACGTCCCCAAAAAATAAAATGGCATTCCCAAAATGATCGAAACATATGGGGAATGTAAAGTAATAACTATTTTGGAGGTATTACTGTCTATTATAAAAGTAGAAAAATGGAAATTTGCTAATTTTTCCTGATTTTTGGTAAACTTGGTATTTTTTTTATAAATAAAAATGACATTTTTTGACTGAATTTTACCACTGTCATGATATACAATATGTGACGATAAAATCTCAGAATGGCCTGGATAAGTAAAAGCGTTTTAAAGTTATTACCACATAAAGTGACACGTCAGATTTGCTAAAAATGGCCTGGTCCTGAAGGTAAAAACTAGCTTGGTCTTGAAGGGGTTAATTACCTTGTATTATTCAGTGACTTCACAAGCAAATTAACACCCTTTTACATGGGCCAAAGAGTGGGTCAATTATCGGGAACACATTCTACAATTGCTCGTTCCTGTTAACTGACCGACGTTTACGTGGCACATAGTCATCGCTTGTCGACAGCATATCGCCCTGTATAAATAGGAATGTGCTGTCAACAAACTGAATCTGTAAGGGGTGAGTTATTATAATAGTGGTCGTTCATCCCCATACAGGGAGGATGACTGCTGCATTTAAGTGCAGCTCACGCGAGCAGGCAATGCACGGTTTGTTCCCGATCACTGCCCCGTGGATTGGCCCATGTACACAGCTCCTTATTTGGAACTACATCTGCCACACTAGAAACTAAAGATGTTGGCGATGTCTACTTAACTCCTATAAACTGTTCTAAAGACTAGCACTACAGGTTTTTTTTATTTTATAAACACATTCTTAAAGGGAACCTGTCACTGGGATTTCGTGTATAGAGCTGAGGACATGGGTTGCTAGATGGCCGCTAGCACATCCACAATACCCAGTCCCCATAGCTCTGTGTGCGTTTATTGCTTTAAAAAACCGATTTGATACATATGCAAATTACCCTGAGATGAGTCCTGTACGTGAGAGGAGTCAGGGACAGGACTCATCTCAGGGTAATTTGCATATGTATCAAATCGGTTTTTTTTACACAATAAAAGCACACAGAGCTATGGGGACTGGATATTGCGGATGTGCTAGTGGCCATCTAGCAAACCATGTCCTCAGCTCTATACACAAAATCCCCGTGACAGGTTCCCTTTAAGTATTGCCACATATAACAGGTATAAAAACATTACCACAGTTTTTTAGGTTGAGGAGCGGGTGGTTTGTTGGCAGTGGTTCGGGAGTTGTTACATCTAAACCAGCGGCTGCAATCTGCCCAGTGACCAGGGCCTGGTACAAGTCTTCTTGGTTTACAACAGAGCCTCTGCAAAGGGTGTCCACAAAGTATTAGCATGTTCATGGTCTAAAATTTACAGACTGTAACATTTTCAGAATTAGGCAAAGACAGGGATGGATGTTTTTTTGTTTGTTAGTTAAAACTACATTTTAAAAGGGAAGTTATATATGTGATATAATTGCCTACCTAGAAGTCCTCCACTACTATTACTAATGCTGGGTTCAGACCTGAGCGTTCGTGATGGAGCGCTCTGTATGCGCGATTGTACCGGCGTTTACAATCGCGCATACAGAGACAAGCGAACGCCCATTGTCGCGCGTTCCCGAAAGTCTATGTACGGGAACGCGCGACAAAACGCCCCAAAGAAGCTCAAGAACTTTGAGCGTCGGGCGTTTTACAGCGCGATGGTACGCGCTGTAAAACGCCCAGGTGAGAACCATTCCCATAGGGAAGCATTGGTTTCTCCTTGTTGTAGGAACGCTCAGGTGTGAACTCAGGGTAAAGGTTATTTAATCTATTCTCGGTATAGGTCATCAATTTCAGATCAGTGGGGATCCAACTCTTGGCACCCCTGCCAATCAGGGATTTTAAGAGATTGTGGCACTCATGCAAGCCCTGCATCCTCTTCAGTGTTTCACTGCAAGCAGTCTACATTGTAGTGGTGATGCAGTGTAATTACAGCAGTTTATCCCATTCAAGGCGCAATTACACTGCATCGCCACTATGACGTACATGGTGTGCAGGTAAATACTGAAGAGAATGCAGTACTGAGAGCTGGATCCATCATCCTATATTTATGACCTAGCCTGAGGATGGGTCATCAGTATTGTGAAACTGGAATTCCCCTTTAAGGATCCATTCACACATCCGTATGTGTTTTGTGGATCCGCAAAACACTGACACCGGCAATGTGCGTTCCGCATTTTGCGGACCGCACATCTCCAGCACTCTCATAGAAAATGCCTTTTCTTGTCCACAATTGCGGACAAGAATAGGACATGTTCTATTTTTTGGCAGAACGTTAGTGCGGATGTGGACAGCACATTCCGGCCCCATTCAAAATAAATGGGTCTACACCTGTTCCGCAAAATTGCGGGATGGATGCGGACCCATTTTGCGGATGTGTAAATGGACCCTAAACGCAATGGATGTCATAATACAGGCTCAGCCATGCATTAAATTAGAGTGGCTGATGTGTGATACAACTTTTCCCTCTCCGGCTGGGGAGCTGGACACATCACCTCTCTGATAAAGCTTCTTCCTTTGGAGAAAACATTGCATATTTGGGATAACCCTTTTATTGAAATAATTAGCTCTGGAAAACTTCTCATTTTAATGTACAAAACTAGCTTGGTAGTATGCATCAACACTTCTCTGCATAATGGGAACTGGGGCAGGAAAAACGTGGAGTTGTTACCCTAATCAGACCACTTTTTTTTCTTGCTGAAATTCTTTCTCCCCTTTTATGTCTTTTCTTGTAAGAACCGGTATGTTAATCCTTTACATTCTCAACCAACAAAATGTGAAAGTTCAGGTTTGTGTAAAAATATCTCCCATCCAACTTCCCCCACTCACATTTTAACTTGGGAAGTAGAGTGGAGACGAATGGAAGAAGCAACTTTAAAAATTATATGAATAAACTAAACCAGAAAAAAAAAAAACTATAGCAAACACCTTGCACAAAAAAAAAAAAAAAAAAAAAAAGTGCCCCTATATACTGCAATATTGGCTGCAACTGGAAGGGGACTGAATAATTTATTTTTTTTTAGTTGTGTTTATTCTCCTGAGATGATAAAAATGACCTGGTCATGAATATAGGCCAAGTCTTGAATTGGCTAATTCAGTTTTGACTTTATTCCTACCAAGAAGAATTAAAGGGGCTGTCCAAGTTATATTTATTGATGACCTATCCTCAGGATAGGTCATCAATATCAGATCGGCGGGGGTCCAACACCCGGCACGCCTGTCGATCAGCTGTTTAAAGAGGAGGCACACGCCGTGCCAGCACTGCCTCCTCTTCACTGTTTACCTTCTAGCTGTTGCATCTGCAGTAGTAAGCAGCTGTAATTACACCTAACCGTCCCATTAAAATGAATCCTGAGGATAGGTCATCAATAAATATAACTTGGACAACCCCTTTAAGGAGTAAGTGGCTCTCAATTTAAAGGGGTTTTCTGGGATTAAACTTTTATGTTCCATTAAACATGCCCTCCCTTTGTTCACAGCCCTGCAATGCCTTTCCCTGCCTCCACTGATGCCCCCTCATCCTTGACTTGTTACCCCCATTGTGTCAGATGCCACTTGGCTGAGGTATGTGCCTCTATTAGCGGTCTCTGTGTACACAGGACGGAGAGACGGCTGAGAAGCAGGGAGACATCTGCTCCCCGCTTCACCAGTCACCTAAGCAGCCGGAGCTCCTCACGAGCAGCCCGATGTAGTGTCACACATCACGCTGTTGGTCTATGTAAAAGGAGCGGTGCCGGAATCGGCTGTGCAGGAGCGCCACGATGAGAGACAGTACACACATACCTCAGGCACGCAGCATTCAACAGAGTGTTACTACACCGTGGGGAAAACAAGTGAAGGATGAGGAAGGCGTGCACATACACAGAAGCAGCCCCTCCATGCTGACATTACGTTGACGGGTAGTGCAGCATGTGACCCATCAACGTGATGCCAGCAAGACAAAAAAAACAAAAAAAACAGGCCACATGATTGGCTTCTAAAGTGAGCAAAGGGGACAGAATAGGTAATACAACCATATTAGATGTGTGTTAGTATGGGCAGGACATGTTTAATGGAACATAAAAGTTTAATCCCGGAAAATCCCTTTTATTTTAATAGAGAATCATAATCCATATGCTAAAATTACCAACATAACTATCTGCAATCTAAAAAAGTAAAATGTATATTAGGGATCGACTGATTATCGGTTTTATCGATATTATCGGCCAATATTCAGGATTTTGACAGTTATCGGCATCTATTTTGGCAATATACCGATAATGTATGGGGAACACAGATCGCGCTGCTGACAGCGCTCTCCGTGTTCCCTCAGCAGCACAGGGGAGAAGGAAGCAGTGTCTCCCTCCCCCTGTGCTGCTGCTGCCGCCGCCAATGATGTTAACTTACTCATTCATTCAAATTGAACAGAAGGCGGGAGCTGGCTGCAGAATCACATAGCCGGCTCCCGACCTCTATGAGCGGTAGCTGCGATCCGTGGTAGTTAACCCCTCAGGTGCCGCGGATCACAGCTAGCGCTCATAGAGGTCGGGAGCCGGCTATGTGATCCTGCAGCTCCCGCCTCCTGTATATGAATAAATTAGATTTATCTTCATTGGTGGCGCAGTGCGCCCCCCACCCCCGTATTAAAATCATTGGTGGCAGTAACCGATCGGAGCCCCAGCAGTGTAATCCTGGGCCTCCGATCGGTTACCATGGCAGCCAGGATGCTATTGAGGCCCTGGATGCTATAGTAAGCTCCATGCTGCTGTGTGCACAAAGCACAGAGCAGCAGGGACAGCGTGAGCTCCTATTCACCCTGATAGAGCTCTATCAGGGTGAATAGGACAAGGGTTCTAGTCCCTAAGGGGGCTAAAAGTTAGTAAAAAAAAAAACAATATTAAGTATAAATGAAAAAGAAAGATTTACAAAAAAAAAAATACACATTATCAATAAACATTCATTTTCAGCAGATTTGTGTAGGAATTTTATTTATTTTTAAAAAAAAATGAAAATTCACAGAATATCAGTATAAATTATCGGCCTGAAAGTTCACAAATTATCGGTATCGGTCGATCCCTAATGTATATTCTGAGTACAGTATTGTAGTAAAACGTTACCAGTCTTTATGCCACATACATTTTAGAGGATTTGCCTATTTGGTCTAAACCAATAGTTCCCACTGCTAATTTGGAAAGCAGAGTGTAGACGACTGAAGGAACGAACATATAATGCTGTATACTACCGCTTACTATACTAACTTAGTTATATGTAAAGTCTGGTTGGCCAAGAGACTGCCTGTAGTTCAGGTAGTGATGTAAGCTAGCAGGCAGAACAGTTAGCTGTACGAACTTACCGGCTTATGTTAATAAAAACTGAGGTTTTCTTCATCCTGCCAAAAAAATCCTTGTTGCACAACCCCTCTGTCTCAGGGGTTAAAGAGCAGGTAACAATGACAAAATCGGAATCCTCTGTAAGTTTTTCATGAGAAACTAAAAATATTTGGGAAAAAAAACAGGATATTAGTATTTTCAAGCCCATTGAGAGCCAAGACCAAAGAAGAAAATTGTCCCATAGAGAGAAGATAAACTGTAATACAATTACCATATTCAGCATTAACCTCTGCAGCACATTCAGGTCGAGGCCGACGTCCTGTGTACAAGAACTTTTTCACTCCAAAAGGTTTAAGGCGTTGGGCAATAGCCAAACCTAGGGAGGGAGGAAGGAAACAAATTATACATGTTCTTATTTTAACCTCTTCCCGACATCTGCTGTACATGTACAGAGCAGCGAGAAATGGTCACTGTGACACGCTAACATGGTTAAGATGGCTGCCGTGTCTGGTAGCTGGACATCTTTACTAGGGGTTTCACGACCACCAATCATTGCGATTAGCCGGTCAATTCTGACCAGCCGGCCACAGCATTCTCACTGGAAAAACCAACGCGGGGGCTGCAGGTGACCTAACATGGAGGTGATAGGTGCTGTCCAGGAGGAGGACTGAAAGATTTTATTGTCAGGACCCCCTCATTAGTATATACATGTAGGGAATGGACGGAGTGGCTACCAGGCCTGGCCTGAGAGCGCTATCTCGACTAGCTGCATTAGTAAGGGGTGCATGGGAGGACCCATTAAAACATTTGCTGTAGGGCCCAGTCACTTCTACTTATGCCACCAGCAGGAATGCTTTTCTTTTCATGCCCTTCTTGGCACAGTGTGCAGGAAGCCGCGATGGCTAGTGGCTTAGCTCCACTCAATTGTGCTAAGCTGTGAGTGGGTTCACGGCCTTAAAGGGCTTCTGTCCCCCCCATTGTGCAATTTTCATTAGCCGACATTAGCTATTTGCTAATGCCAGCTGAGTGCAATCATACATGTCCTACCTTTGTCTGTGGCTTATTTCTTGTAAAAATCATACTTTTATCATATGCAAATTTCTTCACTACCAGCAAGTTGGGCGTGTCACAATCCGCCACGTGAACATGCCCTTAGGACAAGGGGGATGTTCTTGTACTGACCATATTTCACGGTAACAGCAACTCCCCTGCTCCTGTAGGAGGTACCGCTACCCCCAAGCCCCAATGTATCCTGGCCTACAGAACATACATGGTAGTTGTTGATTTTTAAGACAACAAAGCTATGGTATCAAAAGCTGGTCATCCACACAATAGAGATGGCACTGTGCTATTTTGAGCTGCAGGCCAGATGGGAACATTCTTTAATTTCAAGAGATGGTGATCAAGGCTCTAATTTTTGGAAGCCAAAGAGAAGAGTGACCCAGTACTTCTAGAAGTGACGCCACCCATATTGTACCCAGACAAGATTTCCCTGGTGAAGTCCCCCAACAGCAAAGAAAGGAAGGAACTAAAAATGATGCTGAGTCTGTTTCAAAAGAACGCCATTTGTCATTGTGAGATCTGCCCAGAAAAACCTGGCCGTACATAAATAGTGCAAAGTGTACCACATCCACCAATTATTAATCTTCCGGGAGTTTGATACTAGTGAGGGACTGGGCATAGCTGCCGGAGCACGGTGGCTTCCTCAAAGTGATGATCTGCCGAGCGTTGGACCACCACCAATCAGTTACTGATGACTTAGGTCCTCAATATGAAACTCTCAGAAAACCCCTATCACTTTTAACCAATCACTGCACATTAATTTCAGTGAAAAAAATACTCGCTACATCCCTAGATAAATTACTTGAGTTTCCAAAAAGGGGTCATTTCTTGGGGGTCTTTCTGCAATTTTCAGCCAGTGCTGTGTATTACCAACTTAGACCTCAAATGCACATGGCACTCTTTCACTTCCGAGACCTGTCGCATATCCAATCAACAGTTTAGGGCTGCATGTAGAGTGTTTCTATGATGAGCATAAGGGCTCATTCACACAAACGCGTGAAGCCCGTGCTGTGGTCCGCAATGCACGGGCACCTTCCGTTGGGTAGGCGCATGGGTATTGCAGACCCATTCACTTGAATGGCTCCCCGATCCCTCCGTTCCGCAAAAAGATAAAGCATGTTCTATCTTTTTGCAGTGCGGAGGCACGGAACAGAACCCCAGAAAGCACTCCGTAGTGCTTCTGTAGTGTTCCATTCCGTGCTTCCGTTCCGCATCTCCAGATGCAAATGTGGTCCGCAATACGGGAACGGGACATGTAAACGAGCCCTAATAGAGAGCTGACTTTTCACTGAAATGACATATCTATATCCACTGCATATTAACACCTGTGGTGTAAAAATAAATTCCCTGAGAGGTGGATTTTCTAAAATAGTTTTTCACTGTAAGGGTACATCAGGGTCTCTTCAAAAGCAACATGGTGCCCAAAAACCATTCCAGCAAAATCTGCCCGCCAAATGGCACTCCTTCAGAACCCTGCATTGTGTGCCCATGACAGTTTACTAGCACATAGGAAAATGCATAACACATAGTGGGTGCTTTTTCTCCTATTACCCCTTATGAAAATGAAAAATTTGTGACTAAAGCAACATTTTATTGGGAAAAAATATAAATTTTTATTTTCACAACCCAGTATTTATAAATTCTATTAAACACATGTGTGATCAAAACCCTCAGTACACCCTTAGGCCTTATGCACACGAAATCTGCGGTCCCCAATACACAGGCAACACCCGTGCGGATTCCGCAGACAGATCCAGACCCATTCAACTCGAATGGGTCTGTGATTCGTCCGCACTGCAAAAAAGTTGTGCATACACTACTTTTTAGTGGTGCGGGGACACAGACAGAAAACCTGTGCCTCCGTTGCGCACCGGATCTTCCGGATTGCGGACTCATTCAATTGAATTGGTCCGCATCTGTGTCGTGTGGTGCACACGGCTGGTGCCAGTATATTTTGGACCCGTGAGCATGAGCCCTTGCATAAATTCCAAAATGGGGTCTTTTGAGGTGTATTTCTTATGTTTTAGCTTCTCAAGGCCTCTACAAACTTGACAGAACTGAATTGGTGCTTAAAGGGAACCTGTCACCGGGATTTTGTGTATAGAGCTGAGGACATGGGTTGCTAGATGGCCACTAGCACATCCGCAATATCCAGTCCCCATAGCTTGTGTGCTTTTATTGTGTAAAAATACAGATTTGAGCCATATGCAAATTAACCTGAGATGAGTCCTGTCCTGGAGATGAGTCACATACAGGACTCATCTCAGGTTTATTTGCATATGTATTAAATAGTTTTTTTTACACAATAAAAGCACACAGCACTATGGGGACTGGGTATTGCGGATGTGCTAGCGGCCATCTAGCAGCCCATGTCCTCAGCTCTATACACAAAATCCCGGTGACAGGTTCCCTTTAACACCCTTTAAGGGGGTTTTTCAATGGCTTTAACTACCACATTTTTTGCCCCAAACGTCACTGTGCCTTATGGGGCAAATACTAATAAGCGCTTCCATTATGGAAACTATCATTAGTACCGGGAAGCGGTGAAGGCTCTGTACTCACTGCTTCCTGGTCCTCTGCTGTCGGCTGTGCACAGCGTGAGGGCTTTGTGACCTCACGCTGTGTGCGTCGAGTCACAGCTGACGGCAGGAAGAAGACTGGCGGTTAGGAGCGGCGGCGTCCGGAGCAGGAGAGGTAAGTGGATTTTTTATTTTGTGATCTGAGGCTGGTCAAATATGGCTGGGGGCTGATCTGAGGTCTGATTTGGGGTCATTCACATGGGGGTCTGAGCTGAGGTCTTATTAACATTGGGGGTCTGATTGGGGCTGTGAGCTGAGGTCTGATTAACAATGGGGGTCTGATCTGAGGTCTAATGAAAAATATTGATTTCTTCTTGTCCTCCTCTAAAACGCATCTTATAGGGGGAAAATACGGTAAATTTTATGTTTCAGCTAACTTTTTTCTGACAACAGTTTTTTGTCTTCCCTCTTACAGGACTGTTGATTGAGTGTTATTGTTAAGTGTTCACTATCTCTAATAGATAAAGGCGTGCACCATTTGGGCAATAAACAGACTTTGAAAAATGCAGAATAGTTGGACTTCAAGAAGTTGGGTGGTCCATCCATCAAATTTCATCAAGATTTGGATAAGAAGTTTCTGTAGTGCATCATGAATGTCAACAATGGTCAGAGGAGGGCACTTACACAAGTACAGAGGATTCTGGATGGTCAAGGCAGATAGATGCATGCCAAGATCACCATATAAGAAGAGCTGCTGTATCTCAAAGGACAGCCAGGACATCACAAATCAGTTCTGCAGTAGCTTCTGCGGCAACCACCCAACCCAGAAGTAAGTCTCTTTGAAGCAGGACTGCATTCACACACTCCTTTCGCTTGTTTGCCAGTATGGTCTTATCATCGCCAAGAGCGCCTGCACTGGTGCCGCAAAAGAGCCCATTGGAGGCATGAATGGCAAACAATAGTATTCAGTGATGAAAGCAGGTTCTGCCTTGGAACAGGAGGGTGGGAGAGCACATACTGCCATCACGAGTAGTGCGGAGACACACAGGACCGACAGCACATGTCATGATATGAGGCCTTTCCCATCTGGTATTCAAAGGGAACACTGACTAGCCTTCGGTATGTGCAGGACCTTATGGAACCAGTCCTACTTCCTTTTTTGTTCTCAAGATACATATATGGGGAGATTTATCAAACTGGTGTAAAGTAGAACTGGCTTGGTTGCCCATAGCAACTAATCAGATCCCACCTTTCATTTTCCAAAGCAATTGTGAAAAATGAAAGGTGGAATCTGATTTGTTTCTATGGACAACCAAGCCAGTTCTACTTTACACCAGTTTGATAAATCTTTCCCTTTCAAGATAATGCCCACTCACACACTGCCCGCAGTACTCTATGTCCTTTTCAGGGTAACCAGCAGCTCCTCTGGCCAGCTCGATAGCCAGATCTTTCCCCCATCGAGAATGTCTTGGACTGGATGTGACAAAAGATCTCCCATGCACAACAGCCAACAACCACCTTGGCTAAACTATGGGTCTAAATTGAAAGAGCTTGGAATGACATACCACAGGAGGATATCCAGCATCTGTATGACTGTTATACCAGAGTGGTAGCATGTATCACAGCAAGGGGAGATGCCACCCAGTAATGTGACCCTGCCTCAACATATACCCTGCTGCAGAACCCAAAATGGTGCACCACCTCGGCTGTGTGATCATTGACCAAGCACCTCTAGCAATTTATACTTTGTCAATTGCATTAAGTTTTCCAGGTGTTCATTTTCAATTTCTGCTAGTGTATATGCAACCAAAAACCAAATTTCCAAATTTATATTCAGAGTACAGTGTCAAAACATTACCAGTCTTTATGTCAGATATGTACATTTTAGAGGATTTACCTATTCGGCCTAAACCAATGATTCCCACTGTGCTGTTAGATAGTCCGTAGCCACACATCCACATTGGTGCCCATGACTTCCATCCTCCACTTAAAGAGAAATCACAACGATAATTAAAGGTGTATTACAGTTTCAGCAACACAATTTCAGTTATTTTCCAATATACTTTTTGTATCAATTCCTCATGGTTTTCAAGATCTCTGCTTGCTTGATTTTCTTGGACATATGATGATTGGGATGAGCGAATCGACTTCAGATGAAGCATCCGAACTCGATTCACATAACAGTTCGTTCCAATACTGTATGGAGCAGGAGCTCCGTACATTATCAGAATGTATTGGCTCTGATGAGCCGAAGTTATTGCTTCGCGAAGTCTCATGAGACTTAGCGTAATAACTTCATAAATTAATTTGTACTGTAAAAAAACATTTCCTGAACTCGGGTTTGGTTCCAAGTGGTAATAACTTTGGCTCATCGGAGCCAATACATTCTAAAACTGTACGGAGCTCCTGCTCCATACAATATTGGAACGAAGTTTTATGTGAATCGACTTTGGATGTTTCATCCGAAGTCGATTCGCTCATCCCTAATGATGATCATACAGGTACACAAAAATTTCTTAAATGTACACACAATTAAGATGCATCAGGGTGCGCTTTCCTATAAAGCGCAACCCACTTAGCATTATAAACAAGGGGTTTACAAGCTGCTGCCAAAGCTAATACGATTATGGGATGCCCATAATGAGAGCATAGAACTGCTACTTTACAAATCATGTCAGACCACACATGGAGTACTGTGTACAGTTCTGGGCTCCTGTAAACAAGGCAGACATAGCAGAGCTGCAGAGGGTTCAGAGGAGGGCAACTAAAGTAATAACTGGAATGGGTGGACTACAGTACCCTGAAAGATTATCAAAATTAGGGTTATTCACTTTAGAAAAAAGACGACTCAGGGGAGATCTAATTACTATGTATAAAAGAAATCGGTGGTCAGTACAGAGATCTATCCCATCATCTATTTATACCCAGAACTGTGACGGTGACGAGGGGACAGAGGAAAGAAGGTTTGTACACAAACATAGAAGAGGATTCTTTACAGTAAGAGCAGTGAGGCTATGGAACTCTCTGCCTGAGGAGGTGGTGATGGTGAGGACAATAAAAGAGTTCAAGGGGGGCCTGGATGTATTTTGTTATAGTTACTAGCGATGGGTTGTTAATCGAGGGAGTTATTCAGATTGCCTGAATGGAGTCGGGAAGGAATTTTTGTCACCTAAAATGAGGAAAATTGGTTTCTACCTCACAGGGGTTTTTTCTTTGTCTTCCTCTGGATCATCGTTTTAGGATAATAGGCTGAACTGGATGGACAGACTTTTTTTTAGCCTTACAAACTGTTAATTTTTTCCTCTCAGCATTCCAAAATCCATAACTTTTTTACTTTTGCATTCACATAGCTGTATGATGGCTTTTCTTTTTTTTGGGAGTAAAAAGTTGTATACTTTCTAACAGCACTATTAAAGAGGACCTTTCACCTGGAAAAACATTGTGAACTAAGTATCATAACATATAGAGCGGCGCCCAGGGATCTCACTGCACTTACTATTATCCCTGGGCGCAGCTCCGTTCGGCCGCAATGTCCTCCGGTATGTTCGGGGACTTGGTTATAGTAGGCGGAGACATAGGGGACTTGGTTATAGTAGGAGGAGACTACCCTTGTTCTGCTGGGCGTCTCCTTCTCCTAGGCTGTAGCGCTGGCCAATCGCAGCGCAGAGCTCACAGCCTGGGAGGTTTTTCTCTCCCAGGCTGTGAGCTCTGCGCTGCGATTGGCCAGCACTACAGCATGGGAGAAGGAGACGCCCAGCAGAACAAGGGCAGTCTCCGCCTACTATAACCAAGTGAGCGAAGATACCGGAGGGCACAGCGGCCGAACGGAGTGGCGCCCAGGGATAATAGTAAGTGCAGTGAGATCCCTGGGCGCCGCTCTATATGTCATGATTCTTATTTCACAATGTTTTTCCATGTGAAAGGTCCTCTTTAAGTATTCCATAGGATCTATTGGGAAGCTGGAAAACAATTATTAATGTGTGGAACTGGACAAAAGAAAAAAAAAAAAACTGTATTCACTATGCGTTAGAGATTTCCTTCATTCTACATCGCTTATACCAGTGATGGAGAACCTTTTAGAGGTCGAGTGCCCAAACTGCAACCCAATACCCACTTATTTATTGCAAAGTGCCATAAATGGCATATTGGTACACCATAGACTTTTTACAGGGTGCGATTGCCCATTGAGAGGGCTCTAAGTGCCGCCTCTGGCACCCAAGCCATAAGTTTGCCACCACTGGCTTATACCATAGACTGCAATAGCATACTGTTGCAGTCTATGGCAATGGTGCTATGGTCATAGTAGGCAAGGCTTAATAAAACCTCTACCAAGGTAGGCCTGCCATAGTAATCAAACGGTTTCCATAATCTTCTCACAAGCTGCCCATTTGATCACCAGATGGTATTGGAGGCATGTTCTCTCCGATCACTGTCACTGCCGTCTGATGACTGTTGTGTAAATGTACAACAGCAGAGACAACCGCTGTACATGTATGCTAAATGTCACCAATGGGGTTAAAAGTGCATAAAGTGGACAGCAACCTAGTGAACACCAAAAGGGCTCTTTTTGAGCATCCAACAGGCATACGAGGCTCTATGGACACGTTTGGCCAGGAAAAATGAATGAACGCACAGAATTCAATGTAAGTACATCCCAATTGTCCAATTATTCAGCTAAATAAATCGTAAAGAAACAAACTGCAATCTGTAAACCAGTCACAGGGTCCCAAAGCCATGTTGGAGGAGTGGCATACTGTTGTAAATTGCTTACCTTTTAACTTCTTGTATAGCTTCTGGCAGGCGACGGCAGGTGGCTAGCAGTAATGCTACGCTCAGTTCTGCTGTAGCCTCAGTTAGAACATCCGGAGTATAACCCACTCTGATACCTCTGTAGTAGACAAAAATCCTAGTTATCTCAGTGTTACCATCCACAAAAAGGAAACATCTTAGCAGTCCCAACCAAAACCTTAGTATACATCTTCAAATTACAAAGTACATACCGCTTTTTTATTTCATCCATTGCTAAGTGGTCAAAACCAACAGATAATGTACTGATAACCTTGAGGTTTGGCCCTACAAATTGTAACAGAACAGTGTTTAGTATTGTATTTCACAGATTGGAAATAGTCAAGATACGCAGAATAACTATGAACATTGAACATACATGCTGAAGAATAGATTGCCCATGCTGTATGAATATCACTGGACTAAGGGGTGGTGTTAAATGCTTTCTGACATCCCATTCGCCACCCAACATTATCCTGCATGCAGCGTATTTTTATGGCAGAAGGCAGTCATTCTAACTGAAACCCAACACATCCCATTATGGTGAACGGGGATCCAGCAGGCTTTGCTATGTCTAGCCACCCCCCCTTTCCCAGAGCAGACTACTAGATTTACTGAATGCAGACATGAACCTTCCCTTACTAAATTTCCCAAAGAGCTAAAAGCTAAAATGTCACTTTTACACAATTAGAGTCCATTCACACGTCCGCAAAAAAAAAATGGAACATGTCCTATTCTTGTCCGCAAGATTAGGCATTTTCTATTAAGTGCCGGCGATGTGCAGTCTGCCGGTGTCCGTGTCTGCCGGCGATGTGCAGTGCCGGTGTCCGTGTGAATGGACCCTTACACTGAGGAAGATTTACTAATCCCGTAGACAGTGGTGTAAACTGGTGCGGCTCTTTATGCGGCACATGAAGTAGTCCGTTATGGGCAGCAGGTCATGCTGTGTACACACACAGTACAATCTGTATGAGGACGAGTGATTGCAGTACCCATACATGCAAATGCAGCTCTCACCTCCACTGACGAGCAAGCAGTAGTTAGTTCCCAATAATTGCCTGCCCAGTCAGTGCCTGTAAATGCAGCTCTTACTTCCACCAACGAGCAGGCAGTAGTTACTTCCCGATAATTGCCTGCTCAATCAGTGCCTGTAAATGCAGCTCTTACCTCCACCGCCGAGCAAGCAGTAGTTAGTTCCCAATAATTGCCTGCCCAGTCAGTGCCTGTAAATGCAGCTCTTACTTCCACCAACGAGCAGGCAGTAGTTACTTCCCGATAATTGCCTGCTCAATCAGTGCCTGTAAATGCAGCTCTTACCTCCACCGCCGAGCAAGCAGTAGTTACTTCCCAATAATTGCCTGCTCAGTCAGTACCTGTAAATGCAGCTCTTACCTCCACCGACGAGCAGGCAGTAGTTACTTCCCGATAATTGCCTGCTCAATCAGTGCCTGTAAATGCAGCTCTTACCTCCACCGCCGAGCAAGCAGTAGTTACTTCCCAATAATTGCCTGCTCAGTCAGTACCTGTAAATGCAGCTCTTACCTCCACCGACGAGCAGGCAGTAGTTAGTTCCCAATAATTGCCTGCCCAGTCAGTGCCTGTAAATGCAGCTCTTACTTCCACCAACGAGCAGGCAGTAGTTACTTCCCGATAATTGCCTGCTCAGTCAGTGGCTCAGGCTGGATGAGAAATCTCGTGCATGGCTACACACTTCTGTCACCAACAGAATCTGATGCCAGAATTGTGGAGCAAAATGTTGCATCTTAGTTCACGCCCTTTTCCCCACTTTATTCAATTTTTATACTACACAATCAAAACTTACCAGCAGTGTCTAAAACCTCTTTATCGATGCACTCTGATAAGAGACAAAACAAGCCATGGACCCCGGCAACTCCTTTTAACAGCTCTGCCCTTGGCACGGGATCATCTGAATCCCACTGCTGGATGGTACAGCTAGAAGATAAATGTGCTCATGAAGATCTAATATGCTGGCTGCTGAAAGGTATTCCACTTCCATTGTCACTTAAAAGGGTTCTCTCATGAGTAATGTAAAAAGTGAAAATCAGACATCGTACAGTACATGACAATCTCTTTGTAACAAAGCTAGAACCAGCCCTGTACCTCACGTGGATACAGAGATCTCCCCATTCATTGCTGCAATTGCTCTGCTAGATTTTTTTCAGGCTGGCAGCTCAAGGGGCGTGTCCTTAATCAGGGGGTGTGTCTGTTCTGCTGTAGCTGGAGGCTGAACTAAGCATGTGCTTACATTACACTGAGCAGGACAGAGAAATTAGCAACCTTCTGCACTCCAGCTGCTGTGAAACTACAACTCCCAGCATGTAAACATGCTCTGCTCTATTCTAACTCCTCTAACCCCCAAATGTAATTTCTACCTCCACCAAGCCTGCTGTAAGGACAGGTGAAGCATTCTAGAATGGTTGATATGTTTGAAAAGAATCTGTGAGAAGCCTGACATCAGTTTGCCTTCTGTACTGTAAGGTCCTGTTATTGCTGTGCTCTGGCACCCCAGATTTCCTGTACACCCTGGATGGGGAATCACTGGTCTATGTCGGGGGTTTAGGCTGTGCTCACACATTCAAGTTGGAGGACAGTGCAGAACATATGCCATTTGCTAGATTATACTTCTCTTGCCTTAAGGATCCAATCTGAAAAAAAAAAATATTTACACTTGTTCCCAGTAATTGGCCCAAAAATCGTGCAGTGTAATCTGGGCTTAAAAAGGTGACATTTCCTTCCATCGTGCGTCCTATTCACAAATGTAGAGACCGGAGCCTATTTGTTATTACTGCATCCTGTCCCCCAGTTATAGGCGCCCTGCAATAACCAGCAAGCACTTTCCCTTACCAGCACTGTAATCCACTGGTTAACCCTTTAATGACCAGGTTAAAAAGGCATAAAAGGGTATTCCCATCTTGGACATTGGGGGCACATGGCTAGGATATGCCCCCAATGTCTGATAGGTGAGGGTCCCACCTCTGGGGCCCCCACCTATACTTAGAACAGAGCCTGCAAAGTGCTGTAAGCCCCATAGAAGTGAATGGACCAGTAGCTTTGCTTCCGCGGTGCGCTTCCCATTCATTTCAAAGGGCTTCCACACTCGGCTATTTTCGGCAGTCCCATAGAAATTAATGGGGGGTGGGCGCGCATGTGCGGTGCTCCCTCTCGCACTTTGCAGGCCCAGTTCTAAGTATAGGTCCCAAAGGTGGGAGGTGGGACCCACACCTATGAGACTTTGGGGTGTTGTGCCTTTTCAGAAGTGTAAACAGTTATATCTACTTATTCTAGCTATGATCAAAAGTGTAAACAGTTATATCTACTTATTCTAGTTATTATGAATAGTTTAGAATCACTATTTATATGGACTTCTGGGAATTAGACTTCGTTCAGAGGAAGTTGTGTTTTTGTAACCAATAGTCAATCGTCATTTAGACAATTAGAAGATACACGCCACCTGTGGTAGTAGAGGCTTCATTGTATTTCTTATCTAAACATAAATTCCACAACGTGAGAAGTGTCAAGATGTTCCTCCGAGTCTATATTATAGTTGGTTCATGTATCAAAGTTTTTCCCTCAGCTCTGAGATAAGGCTTTCAGATGTCAGGTATGTGTAGTGTTGAAGATGTCAGGTATGTATGAGTTAACCCTTAATGGTATGATGCTTATAGCTTATACCACAGTGCCACCTAGGTATGAGCAGGCAACAATACACCAGTAGCAAAAGTGCATTCTGGGTAGTGTTATGACGTCACATTCCTTATCAATGTACACGCCTATCCAACAATGATTGGAGAGTTCCAAACTAGGAAGGTGTGTTTATCTGATACGTTTTTGGTTAAGAAACCACATACCAAAAGGAATAAAAAAAAGAAAGAAAGAAATAGGAGGAGGAAACAAAGAGAGTCGGGAAAAGGATCTTGATCATCATAAAAACTCTTGAGAGCTGACTTCCCCGAGACTCTTCCTATCACCTACCTTCTCGGGTAATGTATGTTTTTTATGCGTGTGTAGTATTGATAAATTAGTTGGCTTGATATATAGCCACATTCCCGCTTATTACGGTGGTATAGTGTTAAGGAGCTACATCAATATTGGCGCTGTTCAGTTACGATGCATATAACTGAATAAAACATCTAATATTGATACCACAAGAGAACTTCTCTGTTAGAAAACTTTATATTCCCTAGTTTGATATCAAGCTGATAAATTTATAAGCTTTATTACATTACTACCAATACAATCTGAGATTGGTCATAGTTTTAGCAGAGCAAGGGCTCGTATCTGTCATTTTCTTGATTGAATTTCTGTGCATAATTAATTGATTAGTATATCTCTCATAATTGAAAGCAGTATTGCATAATATTCTTGTGTTGGTTGAATAGTGTTTTGTTGGCACCATCTAGTGGCGAATTCTGGGTACTGCATATCACTGTGTATCATTGAACTTTGCATTAATTCATTTTTTATTGTATTTTAAATGATTGTATAATAAATCATTTATATTTTTGCATAGATGCTTGTACCCTGTTCTAACTGATTGCACAAAATAATTAGGTTCTCGATCGAACTCATATGAGGTGTTTATATCTATATCTATATATATATATATCTATATCTATCTCTCTTAGGGCTGCACGATATGGGAATTTTGTGCGATTGCGATTAGGGCCCTAAAAATTGCGATAACGATATGCGATGCAATATTTTAAGGGAATTGTGCTAGAGGTCTATTTGCTTGGATTTTCCCATATGAGCCGCTGACGCAGCTGGGTATGACATAGTTGTGGGGGGATCCGTGGATGGCGCACTGTCGCGGGGGATCCGTGGATGGCGCACTGTCGCGGGGATCCGTGGATGGCGCACTGTCGCGGGGGATCCGTGGATGGCGCACTGTCGCGGGGGATCCGTGGATGGCGCACTGTCGCGGGGGATCCGTGGATGGCGCACTGTCGCGGGGGATCCGTGGATGGCGCTAGGGCTGCAACGATTAATCGATGTAATAGATTATAATCGATAACTGGATTCGTTGTCGACGAATCCAGTTATCGAATAATCGCCGATTCGTTGCTATGCGGGCGGGCGGTCACTGCATCTTTATTTTACCTTTTACAATGACGCTCCAGTAACAGGCAGAGCGGACGGCGGCGTAACGTCACTTACTCACGTGACGCACCTGCTCCGCCTCCTTCATTCATAAAGTGGGCGGAGCAGGTGCGTCACGTGAGTAAGTGACGTTACGCCGCCGTCCGCTCTGCCTGTTACTGGAGGGTCATTGTAAGGTAAAATAAAGATGCAGTGATTAGTCCGACTAAGCAGCGGGGCCGGGGCTGTTATGGGGAGGGGGATCGGTCTATGGCACTGCTATGGGGAGGGGGGATCTGTGCACTGTTATGGGGAAAGGGATCTGTGCACTGTTATGCCCATAACAGTGCACAGATCCCCTCTCCATAACAGCGCCACCCACAGATCCCCCTCTCCATAACAGCGCCACCCACAGATCCCCCTCTCCATAACAGCGCCACCCACAGATCCCCCTCTCCATAACAGCGCCATCCACAGATCCCCCTCTCCATAACAGCGCCATCCACAGATCCCCCTCTCCATAACAGCGCCATCCACAGATCCCCCTCTCCATAACAGCGCCATCCACAGATCCCCCTCTCCATAACAGCGCCATCCACAGATCCCCCTCTCCATAACAGCGCCATCCACAGATCCCCCTCTCCATAACAGCGCCATCCACAGATCCCCCTCTCCATAACAGCGCCATCCACAGATCCCCCTCTCCATAACAGCGCCATCCACAGATCCTCCCCATAATAGTGTCGTCCACAGATCCCCCATAATAGTGTCGTCCACAGATCCCCCATAATAGTGTCGTCCACAATTTGTTTTAATATGTCCTTTGAACATAATTTTTCAAGTAAAATCATATAAACCTCTTTGTTTTGTAATTTTGTCGTTTTTCCCGATTAAACGTAGAAATTAATCGGCAACTAATCGATTATTCAAATAATCGTTAGCTGCAGCCCTAAATGATGCACTGTTATGTGGGGGATCCGTGGAGGACGCACTGTTATGTGGGGGATCCGTGGAGGACGCACTGTTATGTGGGGGATCCGTGGAGGACGCACTGTTATGTGGGGGATCTGTGGAGGACGCACTGTTATGTGGGGGATCCGTGGAGGACGCACTGTTATGTGGGGGATCCGTGGAGGACGCACTGTTATGTGGGGGATCCGTGGAGGACGCACTGTTATGTGGGGGATCCGTGGAGGACGCACTGTTATGTGGGGGATCCGTGGAGGACGCACTGTTATGTGGGGGATCCGTGGAGGACGCACTGTTATGTGGGGGATCCGTGGAGGATGCACTGTTATGTGGGGGATCCGTGGAGGACGCACTGTTATGTGGGGGATCCGTGGATGGCACTGTTATAGGGGATGTGTGCTATGACACATAGGGCCATGAGGGGGGCCAGCATAAGACACACATATAGCATCTTATGCTGGTCCCCCTCATGGCCCTATGTGTCCTAAACTGCGCACATAACTGGCTTTGTGTGTAAAGTATTTTACTACTGTGTGAAACAAGCTCTCTCCTATTGCTAAAACGGCCAGCCTCTGTACTCACTTTCACAGTACTATGAATGCACTACAGCGAGCGGCAGCGAGCGGGCCGGCCGGCGCGTGACTGACGTCACTTAGTAACGCTCCTCCCACTTCAGGAAGCAGGAGCGTTACTAAGTGACGTCAGTCACGCGCCAGCCGGCCCGCTCGCTGCAGTGCATTCATCGTGAAAGTGAGTACAGAGGCTGGCCATTTTATCAATAGGAGAGAGATTGTTTCACACAGTAGTAAAATACTTGACACACAAAGCCAGTTATGTGCGCGGGGCCCCTTCATATATAATCGCGGCATTTTCGGGTTGGCCAAATCGCCATATCGCATTTGGCGATTATCGCGATTCGATTATTTTTTCGATATATCGTGCAGCCCTAATATATATATATACATAGCATTTGCTTTATATCCCCGACAGGGGGCATAGCCTAGCAATATGACCCCAATGTCCAAGATCGGAATACCCTTTTATGCCTTTTCAGCCTGGTCATTAGAGGGTTAACCAGTGGATTTCAGTGCTGTTAATAAGACCTTACAGTGAAAAACACTTTGCACAAAGCAGAGCTGATCACAGTCTACTAAGACCCAGCAGCTCTGCTCCCAAGACACCCGTCAATCACATAGTCACCGGGTACAATAGAGGAAGTGGCTATGCCTGAGCGTTATGCACCTATCCGAGTAGAGAACGCAGAAGCAGTAATAAACAGTTTCTGTCTTCTCCTTGGGTCCCCCGCTGTCACTGACATCTGAGGACCCAACCTCCTCTCGCTAGATTACAGGGGCAGGACCTTTAATCCACGCGCCATACAGTGCTCCGGTCAGGAACATAGCTGCTTGTACCAACAGCTGTGTTTCTGTCCATCTGGACAGTGGCCACAAGCGGAAAAAGGGTGGTGCACCCGGGGACCCGACCTGCTTCTGCTAGTTTACAGGAGCAGAACCTTTAATCAAGCGCCATATGGCACTCCGGTCAGAAACATAGCTGATTGCACCAACAGCAGTGTTTCTGTCCAGCAGGACAGGGGCCACATGGGGCATGTGGGTTGTGCACTCCTGCCTTAAGTCCTCTAAGTTGCAAGATGGGGCCTCCATGGGTCGGACTTTTTTTTACCAGCACATCCCACAGATGCCTGACTGGGCTGGGGAGAACCTGGAGACCAAGTCAACATCTTGAACTCTTTTTTGTGTTTCTGAACCATTCCTGAACAATTTTTGCAGTGTGGTAGGGTACATTTATCATGCTAAAATAGGTCACTAGCATTAGAGAATACCATTGCCATGAAGGGTTTACTTGGTCTTCAGCCAAGGTCGGTGGGTAGTACATGCCAAAGTAACATCTGCATAAATGCCAGGTCAAAAAAAAGAACCCAAAACAGAAAATTGCCCATAGCATCATCAAACCTCTGACAGTATGTCTTCTTATAGTGCATCCACCCATACCTGGTCGTCCACATGATGGAAAAGAAAATGTGATTCATCAGACCAGTCCATCCTCTTCCTTTGATAATGTGTTCTGATGCTCTTCTATGGGGCTGTGCACATGAGCGGTGATTTTCATGCATCACTTGTGCGCTGCGTGAAAATCGCAGCATGCTCCTCTTTGTGCGTTTTTCACGCAACGCAGGCCCCATAGAAGTGAATGGGGCTGCGTGGAAATCGCAAGCATCCGCAAGCAAGTGCGGATGCGGTGCGATTTTCACGCACGGTTGCTAGGAAACAATCGGGATGGGGACCCGATCATTATTATTTTCCCTTATAACATGGTTATAAGAGAAAATAATAGCATTCTTAATACAGAATGCTTAGTACAATAGGGCTGCAGGGGTTAAAAAAAATATACACTCACCTAAAGAATTATTAGGAACACCTGTTCTATTTCTCATTAATGCGATTTTCTAGTCAACCAATCACATGGCAGTTGCTTCAATGCATGTAGGGTTGTGGTCCTGGTCAAGACAATCTCCTGAACTCCAAACTGAATGTCAGAATGGGAAAGAAAGGTGGGCTACAACAGCAGAAGACCCCACCGGGTACCACTCATCTCCACTACAAATAGGAAAAAGAGGCTACAATTTGCACGAGCTCACCAAAATTGGACTGTTGAAGACTGGAAAAATGTTGCCTGGTCTGATGAGACTCGATTTCTGTTGAGACACTCAAATGGTAGAGTCCGAATTTGGCGTAAACAGATTGAGAACATGTATCCATCATGCCTTGTTACCCCTGTGCAGGCTGGTGGTGGTGCTGTAATGGTTTGGGGGATGTTTTCTGGGCACACTTTAGGCCCCTTAGTGCCAATTGGCCATCGTTTAAATGCCACGGGCTACCTGAGCATTGTTTCTGACCATGTCCATCCCTTCATGACCACCATGTACTCATCCTCTGATGGCTACTTCCAGCAGGATAATGCACCATGTCACAAAGCTCGAATCATTTCAAATTGGTTTCTTGAACATGACAATGAGTTCACTGAACTAAAATGGCCCCCACAGTCACCAGATCTCAACCCAATAGAGCATCTTTGGGATGTGGTGAAACGGGAGCTTCGTGACCTGGATGTGCATCCCTCAAATCTCCATCAACTGCAAGATGCTATCCTATCAATATGGGCCAACATTTCTAAAGAATGCTATCAGCACCTTGTTGAATCAATGCCACGTAGAATAAAGGCAGTTCTGAAGGCAAAAGGGGGTCCAACACCGTATTAGTATGGTGTTCCTAATAATTCTTTAGGTGAGTGTATATATATATATAATTTAATTAACCTTAATCCACTTGCTCGCGCAGCCCGGCTTCTCTTCTGTCTTTATCTTTGCTGTGCACAGGAAAAGGACCTGTGGTGACATCACTGCGGTCACCACATGGTCCGTCACATGATGCATCACCATGGTGATGGATCATGTGATGGACCATGTGATGAGCGCAGTGACGTCATCAAAGGTCCTATTCCTCAAAGAAAAAGACAGAAGAGAAGCCGGGCTGCGCGAGCAAGTGGATTAAGGTGAGTTAAATAAAAAAAAATAATAAGCCCTATTTTACTTAGCATTCTGTATTAAGAATGCTATTATTTTCCCTTATAACCATGTTATAAGGGAAAATAATACAATCTACACAACACCTAATACAAACCCGAACTTCTGTGAAGAAGTCCGGGTTCGGGTACCAAACATGCAGATTTTTCTTACGCGTGTGCAAAACGCATTACAATGTTTTGCACTCGCGTGTAAAAATCGCGCATTTTCCCGCAACGCACCCGCATCTTATCCGGGCCAAAAACATGACGCCCGCATTCTGGCAGACAATGTGGAGAATCGGCCAGACAAACTACTGCACACTGCGGTTTGTGTCTGCCCAATTCCCGGCATTGTCTGCTGCAACAGCATGCCGGAAATCACACCGGAGGTGCTGAGCCTCAGGGGACGGACACACAGTCAGGCTTCCCAATGCAGTTTTTGAAGCCAAAACCAGAAGTTAATTAAAAATTGAGAAGTTGTATCTATCTCTCCTTTTATGATCCACTCCTGAATTTGACTTCCAAAACTGCATTAAAAAAACCTGACTGTGTAGCCGTAACCTCGGTGAACATATTGAGGAGAATTATTCCGGTATTATTACGTTGATGGCTACTTTCTATATCTGATCGGTGGGGGTCTGATTCTCCGCACCCTGCTGATCAGCTGTTCTGCAGCTTCTCTGGCACCAGAACTACACAGCTCCATCCATTGTGAGGTGGTTACTGCTGGACTCTTCTAACCAGCTCCGTTCACTACACAATGGGGGTCATTTACTAAGACTTTTCTGTAGATTTTACAACAATGTTGCTGCAGGAAGATGCACCTAATTTATGACAGAGCGTCAGCCACATCATAAATGAGGAGCATCTTTGCTAGTCAGTGCACTTGCTGGAAAATCCACAGCAGCAACTGCAACTAAAATGAGTAAATTTGCCAGTCCCGGCCCCTCCACTCCATCCCTGCCACTTCCTCGTCACTCCTTTGTGGTGAACACGGCGCTTAAAAAGTAGCAAAAAAGGGGTTGTGTGACAATTTTACACCAAAAAGGTAAATGACCCCCAATGGATGGAGCTACTACAGAACAGCTGATCAGTGAGGGGCGGTGTGATCAGACGTTGATGGCCTAACCTGAAGATGGGCCACCAATATAAAAGTACTTAAAAACCCTTTAAAGGGAACCTGTCACCAGGATTTTGTGTATAGCGCTGAGGACATGGGCTGCTAGATGGCCGCTAGCACATCCGCAATACCCAGTCCCCATAGCTCTGTGTGCTTTTATTTTGTATAAAAACTGATTTGATACATATGCAAATTAACCTGAGATGTATCCTGTCCCTGAGATGAGTCCAGTGTAAAGGAGCCCAGCACCGCCCTGCATCCTCAGAATCTCCTCCCTGCTCCCCGACATCAGAAAGCTAGAGCGCCGTAATCTTTCGATGCGCAAGCTAGCGCATGCGCAGTGTCATCATAGTGTTCCTTTCTTGTGCTGGTATCAGCCTCAGGAAACGAACTGCGCATGCGGCGCATTGCGAAATTACGGCGCTCTAGCTTTCTGACGTCGGGGAGCAAGGAGGAGATTCGGAGGATGCGGGGCGGTGCTGGGCTCCTTCACGCTGGACTCATCTCTGAAGCATGGAGGAGACAGGACTCATCTAAGGTTAAAGAGGTTCTACAGTTTGTTTTAACTGATGATCTATACTCTGGATAGATCATCAGCATCTGATCGGCGGGGGTCCGACACCCGATCAGCTGTTTGAGAAGGCAGCGGCACTCCTTAGGCATATCCATAAATGTCTGATAGATGCAGGTCTCACATAAGACCAAGAGCTATCTCCAGAACTGTCACCCCCAACCTGGTGAGGTGACGGACTGTATTTATCAGACATACATGGCATAACTGTGTAAGCTGGGAATGCCCCTTTAGGGCTCATGCACACAACCATATGTATTTTGCAGCCCGCAAAAAACAGATCCTCGAAAAATACGGATGACGTTCATGTGCATTCCGTATTTTGCGTAACGGAACAGCTGGCCCCTAATATAACAGTCCTATCCTTGTCCGTAATCCGTTTTTTGCAGAATGGACACACGTTAACAGAATGCACACGGTCCGTGTCCATGTGTCCATTTTCTGCCCTCCATGTTTTATCTGTATCTTGCAGAATACGTTTGTGTGCCAGGTCATCTCAAAGTCACAAGACTCTGGCATGCCCTGCAGACACGTGCCCCAGGCGCTGCCCAGCAAACAGAAGGCATAGCTGTGACTAGTGAAGTATAATGAGCATATGTATGTGTGTTCAGGCTGGCAGCCCCCCCCAAACAACACATATAAGGGCGCATGTCCATAGCATTACGACTGGCATAAGTGCCACTTACTTTTCGGCTTGGGCTAGCAGTTTTTGCCCTTCTGGGGGCAGCCTCCTACTTACGAACACCTTCATTATTCTCTGTGCTGCTTTCATTGCCAACTATGACAAGCAATGAGCGCGCCAGAAGGAGGAGCCCTCCTGACTGGAAGGAGGCCAGCCGCACGGCGTTCCCATAGAATGAGGCGGCAGCGCCACCTAGTGCATATTCGAGGCAATGCAGAGAGACGGTGGGATCCCACAAAGAGGGAAATCTTGTCATTTTACACCGAAAATATTTCTGCATTATTTTTGTTCTAAGACGTGAGCCTGAATAACGTATTATATATATTATTACCATATATTATTATATATTACTATATATTATTACTATATATTATTAGTATATATATTATTATATATTATTACTATATATTATTATAGATTATTACTATATATTATTAATATATATAATTATATATTATTAATATATATTATTATATATAGCAATAATAACTATATATGTTATTACTAATAAAACTTGTGCATAGATTCTCCCTTAATATTGTACTGATTATGGTATCCTTTGCTAATAGACAAAAAACACATAACTTAGAATCAATGGTAAAGTGTCCTCTCCTTTTTGTTCTAAGGCCCCTTTCACACGGGCGAGTATGCTGCGTGGATGCGATGCGTGATTTGAACGCATTGCACCCGCACTGAATCAGGACCCATTCATTTCTATGGGGCTGTTCACATGAGCGGTGATTTTCACGCATCACTTGTGCGTTGCGTGAAAATCGCAACAAGCTCTATTTTGTGCGTTTTTCACGCAACGCAGGCCCCATAGAAGTGAGTGGGGCTGCGTGAAAATCGCAAGCATTCGCAAGCAAGTGCGGATGCGGTGCGATTTTCACGCACGGTTGCTAGGAGACGATCGGGATGGTGACCCGATCTTTATTATTTTCCCTTATAACATGGTTATAAGGGAAAATAATAGCATTCTGAATACAGAATGCATAATAAAATAGTGCTGGAGGGGTTAAAAAATAAAATAAAAATTTAACTCACCTTAATCCACTTGCTCGCGCAGCCCGGCTTCTCTTCTGTGCTGTGTACAGGAAAAGGACCTGTGGTGATGTCACTCCGGTCATCACATGGTCCATCACATGATCTTTTACCATGGTAATGGATCATGTGATGGACCATGTGATGACCGGAGTGACATCACCACAGGTCCTTTTCCTGTACACAGCACAGAAGAGAAGCCGGGCTGCGCGAGCAAGTGGATTAAGGTGAGGTAAATAATTTTGTATTCGTTTTTAACCCCTCCAGCGCTATTGTACTATGCATTCTGTATTCAGAATGCTATTATTTTCCCTTATAACCATGTTATAAGGGAAAATAATAAAGATCGGGTCACCATCCCGATCGTCTCCTAGCAACCGTGCGTGAAAATCGCACCGCATCCGCACTTGCTTGCGGATGCTTGCGATTTTCACGCAGCCCCACTCACTTCTATGGGGCCTGCCTTGCGTGAAAAACGCACAAAATAGAGCTTGTTGCGATTTTCACGCAACGCACAAGTGATGCGTGAAAATCACCGCTCATGTAACCATGTCGTAAGGGAAAATAATACAATCTACAGAACACCGATCCCAAGCCCGAACTTCTGTGAAGAAGTTCGGGTTTGGGTACCAAACATGCCGATTTTTCTCACGCGTGCAAAACGCCCATGTGAAAGAGGCCTAAGGCTGAGTTCACACGAACGTGTCCTGATAAGGTCCGGATACGTTGCGGCAAACCCGCGCGAGTAGGTTCCCAATTGCAGTCAGTTTTGACTGCGATTAGGTTCCGGTGTTCAGTTTTTATCGCACGGGTGCAATGTGTTTTGCACGCGCGTGATAAAAAACTGACTGTGGTACCCAGACCCAAACTTCTTCACAGAAGTTCAGGTTTGGGTTCAAGGTTGTGTAGATTGTATTATTTACCCTTATAACATGGTTATAAGGGAAAATAATAGCATGCTTTAATACAGAATGCTTCTATGGGGCTGTGCACATGAGCTGTGATTTTTACACATCACTTATGCGTTGCGTGAAAATCGCAGCAAGCTCTATTATGTGCGTTTATCACGCAACGCAGGCCCCATAGAAGTGAATGGGGCTGAGTGAAAATCCCAAGCATCCGCAATCAAGTGCGGATGCGGTGCTATTTTCACGCATGGTTGCTAGGTTACAGTCTATTCACTGTATTATTTTCCCTTATAACATGGTTATAAGGGAAAATAATACCATTCTTTAATACAGAATGCTTAGTAGGTGGTCAATTGAGGGTTAAAAAATAAAAAATAATTAACTCACCTTCTCCTCTTGATCGCATAGCTGCCGGTCTCTTCTTACTTCTTTAATCATGAGCTGCCAACTAAAGGACCTGTGGTGATGTCAGATCACATGGTCCAATCACATGGTCCATCACAATCGTGATAGGTCATGTGATTGGACCATGTGATCTGACGTCACCACAGGTTCTTTTTGCCGGCAGCTCATGATTAAAGAAGTAAGAGATCGGCAGCTACGCGATCAAAAGGAGAAGGTGAGTTAATTATTTTTTATTTTTTAACCCTCAATTGACCACCTACTAAGCATTCTGTATTCAGAATGCTATTATTTTCCCTTATAACCATGTTATAAGAGAAAATAATACAGTGAATAGACTGTCACCTAGCAACCATGCGTGAAAATAGCACCGCATCTGCACTTGATTGCGGATGCTTGCGATTTTCACTCAGCCCCATTCACTTCTATGGGGCCTGCGTTGCGTGATAAACGGACATAATAGAGCTTGCTGCGATTTTCACGCAACGCATAAGTGATGCGTGAAAATCACCGTTCATGTGCACAGCCCCATAGAAATGAATGGGTCCAGATTCAGTGCGGGTGCAATGCGTTCACCTCCCGCATTGCACCCGCGCGGAAATCTCGCCCGTGTGAACTCAGCCTAAGTGTTTGCTCTTTTATTTCATTACTTGTTGTCATTTTACCTATTGCTTCCCAAATGGGAAAGCGTTACAGAATATGTTGGCGCTATATCAAAAAAAAGTTATTAGCTATAAATAAATGCAGAGGTGGGTAGCTAAATTCAAATAACTCAGCATATAAATAGCAAACATCTTCATCTGATTTTATTGTGCAAACAATATTCAGTGATGGATCAGGTGAAGATCATGCCCCAGTTGATTATTAAAAATTTTTAATTACATTTCTTAACATCTGCTTATATTCTTAGTGCTATAAGCACTACAAATGGGGAGTAAGCAATGATTATAGACAAAATTATTGATTAGTTGTGATTCTTTACTGCAGAGCTCGAGAAGTTTCCGTCTTTTATTGTATGTTCATATGGGCAAAATCCATCGTGGATTCCATCAAGCAAAAGGGGACAAACGCCTCACATGGCTGGACCTGTGGAAGGAAGCAAATTTATCTGTTCCCCAATTCTGGGTTCCAGCTCCTTAACATTGGCAAACTCCCTGTTGGAGGTGGTCACATGGCCGTTGCAGCCCATGGCAGCGACGTATCCCTCATAGCCACGTGACCCAGTGACATGACGAATGGGTGACACGTCACCACTGCAGCCAGCCAGGATGAACAACCTCTTTAAGGGAGGTCTGGCTGAAAAGCCTTCTAAGCAGGGCTGTGGAGTCGGAGTCGGAGTCGGAGTCGGAGTCGGAGTCGTGGAGTCGGAGTCAATTTTGGGTACCTGGAGTCGGAGTCGGAGTCGGAGTCGGCAAAAAATGAACCGACTCCGACTCCGACTCCTACTAAATTTAAATTGGAATAAAAATAAAAAAAAGCAAGTTTAAATGTCCGAATTCATAAACAGTTATAATTAATGACTTCTCTACTGTAAGAATAAAGGTCAATGCATGCAGTGTCTCACGTAACCGCAAAACAAACGCGTTCAGTGATGTGAAGAAGCTTTTCATATGCTTCACTATATGGTACGCAATGCACAATTAGGAGTGGCAATACATATACTTTGCATTGTGTTGTGTTCTGATGTTACAGGGAACACAATGCCCATGGTTTACCTAGCCTCTCACTGATAAGGGATTAAGTAAATATGTGTTTTGCAGGACTAGAGACACTTGTATAAGTGAAGGGAATGGAGGGTCAATAGTTCAAGACTGAAGCTGTAAACCATGGATGTCAAACTCATGGCCCTCCAGATGTTGCAAAACTACAACTCCTATCATTCCCTGATAGCTGTAGTATGCCCAGGCATGATGGGAGTTGTAGTTTTGCAACAGCTGGAGGGCCACGAGTTTGACATCCCTGCTGTAAACCATTGGAAAAACTGCTGTCATTCAGCTAAGGCTATAAAACGTGTAAACTCAGAATGTTATCTTAAACTTTAAACATGACTATGGGATTCTTCTAGGGAAATCATGTTTTAAAATAAATGTCCCTTCTTGGATCCTCCCACTGCCCTGTCTTCAGCAGAAGATCAGCACACAAAGGAGAAGGCAGCAGCTTCTGCCCAACTACCTCTCTGTGCTAGAAGAGCTTAGACGAACTTCTTTCTTTCCTTCAAGGAATGTATAAAATACATTTGCATATTAAATACAGAGGAGTCGGAGTCGGGGAGTCGGAGTCGGAGTCGGAAGTACAAAAAACTGAGGAGTCGGAGTCGGAGTCGGAGCATTTATCTACCGACTCCACAGCCCTGCTTCTAAGGTTGGACAACCTCTTTAAAAGAACATGAACAGCCCCCTATTGACTGTCACTGTTTTCAAATCCAAATGAGAAGTAGACTGTTACTTCTTACAAGCAGATTTTGGTTGTGCTCCCTATTGAACGGGATGGGGAAAGGAAATGGCTAGCGTTATTTTATACATTTACACCACCAAAAATGCGCTTTCTCAGGCCTCTTGCACACGATCCCCGTGTGTCCCCCGTGGCATACGCCGGGTCCGCAATACACGGGACACCGGCCATGTGCAATACCGATCACTTGAATGGGTCCGCAAATCCGGTGATGAGGTGCGGAACGGAACGGAAGCACTAATCAGTGCTTTCGTGGGGTTCTGTTCCGTGCTTCCGTTCCGCAAAAAGATAGAACTTGTCCTATCTATTTGCAGAACGGATGGATCGCGGACCCCATTCAAGTGAATGGGGTTGCGATCCGCATGCAGCTGGGCCACGGTCGGTGCCCGTGCATTGCGGATCGCAATTTGCGGTCCACAGCACTGGCACGGGCAGCACACGTTTGTGTGCAAGAGGCCTCAGAGGGAGATCAGCCTACTGATCTGCCACTGGTTTGGCTCACATAGGCTAAGGGTCACATGGGTAAAAACTAAGGCTCCAAACTTTTGGTTCACCTATTCAACACACCCAGAGGTGTCAACATGGAAAAAGTTACTGCAGGTGCCTAGTGCCAGTTTATAGCAACTGGGCACCAGCAAACTAGCCGATCACCTTGAATGAAGAATGATGGACATACATCTCACTTTAGGTGATTGTAGGTCTGTTGGACCTCCCAAGTTGCCTGCAGAAAATACTCCACAGGTATCCTCCTCTTTATGCTGACAGTTGGTGGGTGGTATCTTCAAGTAGGCAACATGGAGAATTAAAAATACACTTATGGTCTGCAACAAAGCGTAATTCCCTTATAAGTGAATGGCGAGAGAGGTGTGGACATATGAGCCAACTCTCCATATGAGTCCTCCTCCAATGCAGCAGCCAGTGACTGACCCACCGGGCAGATTGCAGGACTGTCGTTCTCCACATCTACCATGAAATGTCCAAGGTGGAAACACCCCTTTGATTGCATGAAATGAAAATGATAATTACAAACCAAATTAGGGGTAAATTCCCACACAGCAGATTTGCTGCAGACATTTTTGCTACTGTCTCCTTTAACTAACTGCAGCTTGCAGAATCCCATGTGGTTTATGGAACTGATTTCCAGTTGCGCAAAGTTCTGCAACAAATCTGCTGAGTGTGAATATACCCTAATTGTCCTTCAAATTATTTAACACGTACTGTATTCCGGTCTAAATGAAGATCAAATGCTGTTTTTAGGACAAAAGAAGAACAAATAGAACAATTGCAGACAGAGACCTCTGTAATGTCAGTGCAGTAAATGTAATGCTTTAGTTCAAGCTTTGCGTTTGCTTAGATGAAAAATTTGACATCAGTGTAACATACATATAGTTAATTAGTGTATATATATATATATATATATATATATATATATAGTGAGAACAGTTATTCAGTCTCATTACTGCAAGTACAGCCACATGCTTGCTGGATGCCACACTTAGAGAATCCACTACTCTTCATTAATTCAGTGGTACTTCTTTGGGCATTGATTCTCCTTTCAGTCCTGCTAACAAGTTGTTTGCAGCGAGGGCCGCCATGGCATTCCTTGTTTCCACAGTGGCACTGGCAATGTGGGGAAGAATGACTAGAAAAGAAAGAGACGCTGAGTCAGCTGTGCTTTACTGGAGAAATCTGATGTCCATATACCTGACATAGTCCATCCTATAGAGCAGAGGAACTGCATAGTCTTGTGGACTCCCAGGGCCAGATTTATCATTAGGGTCCATTCACACGTCCGCAAAATGGATCCGCATCCGTTCCGCAATTTTGCGGAACGGGTGCAGACCCATTCATTTTCAATGGGGCCGGAATGTGCTGTCCGCATCCACATTTGCGGATCCGCACTTCCGCATCCGTGCTTCCGTTTCCGCAAAAAAATAGAACATGTCCTATTCTTGTCCGCAATTGCGGAGAAGAACAGGCATATTCTATTAGTGCCGGCAATGTGCGGTCCGCAAAATGCGGAACGCACATTGCCGCTTTCCGTGTTTTGCGGATCCGTGGCTCCGTGTATCCGCAAAACACATTGCGGACGTGTGAATGGAGCCTTACTCTGACGGCTCACTCCACTTTCACATATGGCTAAAGTCAGTTTTAGCCAAGTCAGATTTATGATCGGCCCTTTAAGACTGTGATAAATGTGGTTTGACGGTAGCAGTTTATCCGTCAGTAAGCAGCTTTACAAAAGTTTCTTTACAAAACTTTCAGAAAACTGGCGAGCATAGTGCAGAGCAGAAAACAGGATGAGGTGAATTCAATTTTTTATTTTTTTTTCAACCCCTCATGACACATTTTAGTAAGCATTCTGTATTTAGAATGCTATTATTTTCCCTTCTAACCATATTATAAGGGAAAATAATTAAAATCTACAGAACACCTAACCCAAACCCGAACTTCTGTGAAGAAGTCCGGGTTCGGGTCTAGGTACCACATTCAGCTTTTTATCACGCGGGAGCAAATCCAGGACGCCCGTGTGCAAGAGGCCTAAGGCCTCCTGCACATGACCGTATGGTTTTGCGGTCCGTTTTAAACGGATCCGTTTTTCAGGTTTTTTGTGTTTCCGTTCCCCTTCCGTTCCATTTTGCCGTTTTTCTGTTTGGTTTCCATTTGTGATCCGTTTTTGCGGATCACAAACGGAAACAGAAGCATACAATAATGTTTAAACAGTAAGTACGTTATAAAATTGGGCTGGGCATAAAATTTTCAATAGATGGTTCCGCAAAAACCAAACGGATACGGATGCATTCCCTATGCATTCTGTATTTTTTGCTGACCCATTGACTTGAATGGAGCCACGGAACGTGATTTGCGGGCAATAATAGGACATGTTCTATCTTTGAATGGAAATACGAAAACGGAATGCATACGGAGCACCTTCCGTTGTTTTTGCGGACCCATTGAAGTGAATGGTTCCGCATACGGACTGCAAACGGAACCCGCACAAACGAAAATGGAAAAAAAAACGTTTGTGTGCAAGAGGTCTAAAGTGAATGGGGACGTGTGCTGTCCGTGGAAAACATGTACAGCATACGTCCGTGAAACACTGATGTGTGAATAAGGCCCCCTGCACACGGCCGTGTTTCACAGCCGTGTGCGGGCCGTGGAACCGGGCCTGGATCCCTCCTGAGAGCAGGAGCGCACGGCGTCACTGGTTGCTATGACGCCGTGCGCTCCCTGCTGCCGGCACAGTACAGTAATACACTGGTATAGATCATACCAGTGTATTACTGTATTGCGGCGGCAGCAGGGAGCGCACGGCGTCATAGCAACCAGTGACGCCGTGCGCTCCTGCTCTCAGGAGGGATCCAGGCCGCGGTTCCACGGCCCGCACACGGCTGTGAAACACGGCCGTGTGCAGGGGGCCTAAGGCTTAAGTGTGCTGCCACATGTTCAGGTTTTTTGATGCAGCCAAAACCAGGAGTGGATTCATAAAAGAGAAGTACGGTAATATCTGCCTTTTTTTTTATCCACACCTGATTTGGGATTCAAAAATTGCATTAAAAAAAAACTGAACGTGTGGCAGCACTCTCAGGCCTTGTTTACAATTCTGTGTCTGCGGCACCATCCGTGAAAAAAAGTGTACGTCTGTGAAGATGTCCATGAAGGATCCATGGTAGGTCCGTGTGTACGTTTTTACTATCCGTGTGTCATCCGTAATACACGGAAGTTGCTCAGCTGAAAATTTATTTCCAAAAAAATCTCCTATTAGTTTTCAGTGAAAACCAGATGCACCATGGATGACATCCGTGGTGTCTCCATGATTTTCACGGACCCATAGACTTCAATGGATGTGCTTTGTCCGCGTGTTTTTTTTACTGACCCATGGTCAGTAAAAAATACTGAGATGTGAACAGACACATTTAAATCAATGGGTACGTGTGCTGTCAGCAGAAAATGCCGATATCACATGTCAGTAAAAAACGGAAATGTGAATGAGGTCTCCGTGTGTGGTCAGTGATTTCCATCAGTGATTGTGAGCCAAAACCAGGTGCAGGTCCAAAACACAGAACAAGTACAAAACTTTCCAGTATGGCTTAACTCTCTGGTTTTGGCTCACGATCACAGATTGAAATCACTGCTCAAACACGGACCAAACACTGACTCTGTGAAAGCAGCCTAACATTGATTCCATATTTAGTAAAGGCTTCATAAGTAATCCAAAGAGGCTTGTTGGGCCCTTCTTTCTAGCATCAGTGGGGAGCCTAATGAACCTTTGGTTGATAAGATATTAATGTTTATAGTGGGAAAAACTCCTTTAGGCCTCATGCACACAACCATTCCGTTTTTTGCGGTCCACAAATCGCAGATCCGCAAAAAAAGGAAGCCGCCCGTGTGCCTTCCGCAATTTGCGTAACGGAACGGGCGGCCCATTATAGACATGCCTATTCTTGTCCGCAAAACGGACAAGAATAGGACATGTTATATTTTTTTTGCGGGGCCACGGAACGGAGCAACAGATGCGGACCATTGAAGTGAATGGGTCCGCACTCAAGCTGCAAAAACTGCGGCTCGTATGCGGACCCGAACAACGGTTGTGTGCATGAGGCCTTATTACCCAAACCTGTGCTGTTGTAACTTATTATAATTGCATTAATGATAGTTTGGTATTTTATACAGTCTGTCCAAACATGCCTAACAGTATGTACATAATGAATCACACACTGCACAGCGCCAGGCATATCATGGGCATGACAATCAGAATATTTCAGACGTCTGCTTGAAGATAAAGAGCACCAGTCAGTAGGACCAACCCTATAAAATCTGGAATACTGCCTGGTAAAGTTTATTCTGCTGTTCCCAATAAAAAAAATACTTTTATTCTTTGAGCAGACGAGGACTTCAGCGTGCCAAGGGGCGGCGCCCAGCCCTCGGTGCACCACAACTCCTCAGCTTCCCAGTGCTGACGGTGCACTGAAGACCTAGTTTGCATAAAGAATAAAAGTATTTTTTCTCAGGAACACTGCAACCGATTTTTCACAAGACAGGTATCATTTTAATCAGCAGGATCATCATCATATTACATACTATACTTCAGGGATCAGCAACCTCCGGCACTTCAGCTGTTCTTAAACTACAACTCCCAGAATCCTCCTTTCACTACGTTGGGAGTTACAAGAACACCTGAGTACGTGTACATACTGGGAACAGTAGTCTCACAACAGCTGGACTGCCAAAGGTTGCTGATTCCTGGTATACATACAGTGCATTCGGAGAGTCTTCAGACCCTTTCACTTTTTTTCATATTTGGTTATGTTACAGCCTTGTGCTAATTTCTTTTAACAAGTTGTTTTTCCCCATCATTCTGCACTCAATATCTCATAATGACAAAGTGAAAACTAGAATGTTCAAAATATTTGCTAATTTATAAAAAAAAAAGAAGAAAAAACTAAAATCTTGCCCTGACATAAGTATTTACACCCTTTTGTCAGCACTTTTACCAACAATTACAGCCTCCAGTCTTCTTGGGTATGATGCCACAAGGTTTGCACATCTGGACGGGGATTTTCTGCCATTCTTTCCTACAGATCTGCTCAAGCTCTGTCAGGTTGGATGGGGACTATTGGTGGACAGCCATTTTCAGGTTTCTCCAGAGATGTTCAATTGGGTTCAAGTCAGGGCTCTGGTGGGCCATTCAAGGACATTCACTGGGTTGTCCTTAAGCCACTCCTGTACTTTGCTCCATTCAGCTGTCCCTAAATTTGATCAGTCTCCCTGTCTCAGCTGCTGAAAAACACCCGCACAACATGATGCTGTCACCATTGTGCTTCACTGTAGGGATGGTATTGGGCAGTGCCTGTTTTTTTCCATATATGATATTTATAATTGAGGCCAAAATGTTCAATCTTGGTTTTATCAAACCAATGAATCTTGTTTTTCACAGTCTGCAAATCTTTTAGGTGCTTTTTTTTTTGTGCAAACTTTCATGTGTCTTTTACTGAGGAGAGGCTTCTTTCTGGCCACTCTGCTATAAAGCCCAGATTGATCTAATGCTGCAGTGATGGTTGACCTTCTGGAAATTTCTCCCATCTGCACACAGGATCTTTGGAGTTCAGACAGAGTGACCATAGGGTTCTTGGTCACCTTTCTTACCATTGCCCTTCTCCCTTGGTTCCCTCAGCCCTAGGAAGAGTTATGGTTGTTCTGAACTTTTTCCATTTAAGAACTATGGATGCCACTGTTGTCTTGGAAACTTTCAGTACAGCTGAATTTTTTTATACCCTTCAAACAATCATGTCTCTGAGCTCTACAGGCAATTCTTTCCTCCTCATGGCTTGGTCAACTGAATTTACCAACTCCAGTCAAGGTGCAGAAACATCTTGAAGATGATCAAGAGAAATGGTAGGCCCCAGGAGCTAAATTTGAAGTGTTTATAGTAAAGAGTCTGAATACTTACGCCCCTGCAAAATTTTAGTGTTTGCGTTTTAATAAATTTTCGAACATTTCTAAAATTCACTTTTCACTTTCTCATTATGGGGTGCAGATTGATAGGTCAAAACTAGATTTTTTTTATTTTAGCACAAGGCCGCAATGTGAAAAAAGTGAAAGGGTCTGAAGACTTTCCGAACGCACTGTAGTTTAATAGAGTTGATCCTGCTGGCAGGTGCTCTTTAAAGGCTATGTCGACATTCACAACTAGTTTTATTGCTTCAATATATTTGAGATAAAAATGAACTGTACAAATGAATTTGATTAAAAGCGTCCTACCATTTTGTACCTATATCTTCTGGATATGCTAAGAGGGACTTTTTAACTGATGATTATACCAAGGTGAACTGGAATGTATAGTATCATTTATAGTAAAACACATTCCAGTAGATCAAGAATGACCCTACCAAATGATCAAGACCTATTATCGCCCCCAGTCATGTAGAATTAATTAAATGAAAGTGAATGTTCGGAGTTCTGATTTATTTAACATATTTCAATTCAAAAGAATGTAGATTTGAAATATGGCCAGAGAATACATACCACAGTTTTTGAGTGTGAAGAGAGGATGATCCGTAGGAAGCGGCTCAGGTACTGTTACATCAAGACCAGCAGCTGCAATCTGGTTAGACGCCAAGGCCTGATAAAGATCCTCCTGGTTTACCACAGCTCCCCTGAGTAGAGAAGAAGCTTTGTTTGTGTAGGATCAGACAAACATGCATTTTATTTTTCCAAAAAACAGTACTACACCGGTCCACAGATCGTGTGTGGTATTTCAGCTCTGCCTTATTTACTTCAATGGAGCTAAGCAGGGATACCAGACACAACCTGTGGACAGAGGTGGTGCTGTTTCTGGAAGACAGCAGCTGTTTTTGTAATCCTGGACAAGCCCTTTAATACATCATTTTAGGTCCTACACAAATAATTTTGGTAAGCAATATTATTAGGGTTACATCTAGAATTTTTGTTGCAAGACTTTTTTGATAGAGTAATCGAAACCTTAAAGGCAATCTGTAACCCCAATTTTGGACCATTATCTGCAGTAATACATGATTAGTACTGTAGATATGGAGTCCAGATCACAATTTTTTCATTTCCTACTGCCCCTTGTTACCCCCTGTCGCTGCTTAGAGCTGCAATGAAATGCATTGTCAGGACTGCTGTGGAGTCCTCTCCACTATGTTAGAACAGCAGTCCTGACAGCATTAAGTGCTGACAGCAGAAATTGACGTGTGGTTTGAAAATCCACACCGCAGGTCAATTTTCACCCAAGATTTTTCTCGCAGTCAGAGGAAGATTTTTTCATATCTCATCCACTTTGGTGGTACTATAAAATGCCGTAGATTTTCAGCACACAAATCCATGACGGCAAATCTTCAGCGTTTATGTCATGACAGTGCACATGACCTCTTTTAGCTTTTATCATTCGTATCACCTGCTTGTATTTATGAAGATTGCGCTGCTTTTCATGTTGGAGAAGAGCTGTTTATTGCAGACCCCATGCGTTTCAGGTGTCAATGCACAACACACCAGAAGGAAATCGGACTGCTTGGCCAGTTCAAGCAAGGAAACTGTAAAAGTAACACAGTAGACTCAGTGCTTACTAATTTGCAGAGCTGGAAAAAGCATAGTTTTCTTTAGGGGACATTGACACGTCTGTAGTGTATTGCGCAATACACCTGGCCGGCACCCCCCATAGAACTGCCAATTGCGGACATGTTCAATTTTTTTTGCGGAGCCACGGCCCGCAAGTTCAGGGCTGTGCTCCGGAAATGCGGATAGCACACTTGTGCTCTCCGCATCTCTTCCGGCCCCATAGAGAATAAATGGGTCCGCACCGGTTCCCGATATTGCGGAACGGTTGCGGACCTATTTGCGGATGTGTGAATGGACCCTTAGGGTACTGTCACATGATTAGCTGCAGTGCCGTACACCTGCATGTCAATGTGCATATCATTGACACTGCGACGTGCAGCCAATCACTGTCCTTAGAAGTAGACCACTTAGGACAGTGATTGGCTACAGTGGTCATGTGCCATATACTGACACATCACCTCTGCTCTTTGTAATCAAGCAATGACACGAGGAGTATAAAAAATGATTATTTTTATTTTTATTTTAGACTATTGCAGATCTAGTCCAAGATTTGTAATCATCAGTGACAACCCCTTTATTTGCAAATTAATTTTAACATCTAGTATTCAAATGCATAACTTAACATTATTGGTCCCTGATGTAAAGTGTACAACAGGGCCCTGGGATTTTACATGCAGTTTAATGTACTGGTGAAGGGTTGAATCTACCCTAGACACCAGTTACCAGGTGCAACTGCACCCTCTTCACCTCATACACTAAGGCCTCGTCCACATTTCCGTGCCAGTAAAAAAAAGCGTACGTGTTTCATCCGTTAAGATGTCCGTGAAGGATCCGTGGTTGGTCAGTGTGTCAGTTTTTACCATCCGTGTAAATCTCCTATTAGTCTTCAGTGAAAAACGGGCACAACACGGATGTCTGTCAGTGATTTTCACGGACTTATAGACTTCAATGGGCGTGTTTGGTCTGCATCATGGATCAAAGTGGTGCATGTCCCCGTGATTTTTTAACTAATAAAATTCTGAAATGTGAACATACACATTTAAATTAATGGGTAAGTGTGCTGTAAGCGGAAAATGCGGACAGCTTCACGTCAGTGAAAAACGTAAATGTGAACGAGGCCTAAGGGTAACCTCATACGGAGCGGATTTTGTTGCAGAATCTTCCACAACTGAAAATCAGTTCCATTCACCTGAAATCCATGTGCTTGCTGCCCCATTCAAATGAATGGAACTTCTTTTCAGTTGAGGAAAATTCGGCAATAAAATCTGCAGCGTGTGAAGTCACCCTTATGCTCCGGAAAAGCAAGCGACTAATAAAGCAGGGGTCTTTCTCAGTTTTTTTTCTACTGATACATCTCTGCATATTAACGTTAGAAATGAAGTACACTACATTTGATAATGGAAAGTATATTACTATATTAAAGATTCCATGCTTCTGATAATCTTCATCAGAAAAATCATATTGAATAAATAAAGGTATTTTCATTGTAGTAACTGCTTTCAGTAAAAGAAGAAATGGGAGGATGTATAAATATTAAAGGGGTTTTCTGACATTTTAATACTGATGACCTACCCTCCGGAGAGTTCATCAGTATCTGATTGGTGGGGGTCCAACAACCGGGACCTCCGCCGATCTTCTGTAAGCGCTGTGGCCTTCTCACAACTTACCAAGCACAGCACTGTACATTGTCCAGCAGCTGTGCTTGGTATATATTCATTTCAATGGGGCAGAGCAGAAAATGTGCAGTGTTTCATCTGGAAATCTGCAGCATTTGATTGCAGAAATGCTGCCAATTTGACAAAAATTTCGCTCATTGCATTGGAAAGGGCTAAATCCACAGCATAAATTGACATGCTGCAGTTTTAAAATCTGCACCACAGATCAATTTCTGCTGCGTTTCTGATCATTTCTACTGGTACTGTAAAATGCTGCCGATTTTCTGTGTGCAATTCTGTGAATGAAAATCTGCAGCTTTTCTGCACTGTTTGAAGTACCCTATGGGATTTTTATAGGGTTCCTATTAAAAGGGTTGTCCAGGTTCAGAGCTGAACCCGGACATACCCTTATTTTCACCCCGGCAGCCCCCCCTGAGGCTAGCATCGGAGAATCTCATGCTCCGATGCGCTCCCTTGCCCTGGGCTAAATCGCGCAGGGCAAGGGCCTTTTTGTTTACAATAACACACTGCCGGGCGGCAACTTCCGCTTGACAGTGTGTTCGGTGTCGCCACCGGCTCTAATGGTTTAACAGGCTAGGGCAGCGCTAATGCCCACCCATCAGTGCCGGTGACGTCAACGGGCTTCCTGGCAGCCCCATGGAGAGCCCGGTTCGTCACCGGAATTCCTGAAAATGCCTTTGCCCTGCGCGATTCAGCGCAGGGCAAAGGAGAGCATCGGAGCATGAACTGCTCCAATGCTCTTGTTAGGGGGGCTGCCTGGGTGAAAATGGAGGTATGTCCGGGTTCAGCTGTGATCCCGGACAACCCCTTTAAGCCCTTCTGCAGGTATGGCAAAATAGGCAGTTTACTATGGCAGGCCTGGGACTCTTCATAAGGATGCGATTTCACAGCGTATTGCTGATTGGAGGTCAGAAGGTGCTCCTCACTGTGTTTTACCTCTCAGATGCCATGGTCGCTATTGATTGGGTTAAAGGACTAGGATCAGAACTGTATTACACAGCTGCCCCCTGCTGCATATGGAGTGGGCTCAGCCTGTGAGCCTGCAACATATATGCCTCCTGCACTGCTTACATATATTTATGTAGAAACGGCATAACATAGAATTATCATTCTAGAAACCACTCTTACCATATTCAGCTGAGATCTTTTGGGCTAGTTCATGTCTAGGTGCAATATCATTGTATATGAATTTGCTGACACCAAATGGCTTCAAACGATGCGCAATGGCTTCACCTACAAGAAATACACAGTAAAGAAACTATTTATTTTACCATTATTGCTCCTATCTTCTGATCTGGGCTGTGCTCACATGACCATGTCCATACGGCTATTTCTGATTTCCTGTGATGTTATGTCCATGGACGTGTCAAAGCCAGTGTTAGGGGAGTGTCTATATAATTAGCTGGGTGGGAGGAGCTATAAACTAGCTGGGTGTTTTTAGGGGCGGTGCTGGAGCTGTGGTAGAGAAAGGAGAAGTGCATCTTGGGTTTGGTTGGATACAGCAACAGGAAGTGCTACATACAGGATGGAGACAAACCCGAGTGATCTGTTTAAGTGGTAAAACTGAGTCAGGAGAGTCCAAACTAAAAAAAAAAAAAAAAAAGCACGAGAAAGATGTACATGAGCATGTTTGTAAAAAAAAAAAAAATTACATAGTAATCCTAGAAAACCCCTTTAAAGACAGATAATACTTCTTTTTGTATCCACACCTGGTTTTGGCATCAAACACGCTATCAGAAAAACATGCAAGTGTGTCCGTACCCTAAGTCTCTGGGATTGTGATTCATTGACCGTATTGTATGTCTGTATCTATCATGTCCATGAAGTCATGCCTACATAGCTCTCTGCTCATGGAGACAGAATTTGCAATTAGCTTCCTGTACAAAAGGGAATGCACAGAAACAACAGAAATACTGCTCATAGAAAGCAATCAGACCATCTGAAAGCTGTACTGTATATTCTTTAGTATGTACTAAAGCCGAACAGTATAATTCACACTGATCACACTGCTTGGTTTGTTTAAATTTATAGAAAAGGCAGTAGGCCAGAATTTGAAAGTATGAAATCTGTAACTGTTGGACTTCATATTCATGCAATACATTTATTGAATTGGCAGTTTTCTTCTTGTAATTTATTTAGGTTTTCTTCTTACTTTTCTATGGCTACAACATATACCCAAAGTCACTTACCTCAATATCCACATAGAACAAGGTTAACCAACCAGGGTTCCCTCACTATTATAGTAGTTGTTGTGTACTGATTAGCCTCATATGATTGCAAGAAAAAAAGTAAATTAACTCTTTGGAATTACCTGGATTTCTGCATTGATTACTAGCAAAAGCAAGGGAATTTAATAACCTGTACATTCCTTTATAGCAGCAGTTACCTATGGCAAATGTTCCCTATAGCTGCCAATAAAATGTACAACACTGAGAAGAGATTTTGGTCTATTCCTCCATGTAGATGTGTCTCAGGTCATCAATATTTCTGAGATGCCTCGCTTTCACATAGTTCTTCAGGTGATGATGCCACAGCAATATGGTTAATGTAAGGGCCCTTACTCTCTCCTGTAAAATGTTTTGATACACCTTATAATTCATTGTTCCATCAAGGATCTCAAGGGGTCCAGTCTCTGTAGCAGAAAAGCCTCCATAAAGCAGGGTGTGCCATCCACCATGCTTCATAGTTGGGATGAGGTTTTGATTCTGGTAATCAGTGTTATTTTTCCTCCACGCACAGCGTTGTGAAGAAAGGAAGATATACTGTCAAATAAAAAAACCTATGACCAAAACTCCCTGCATGTTCCACAATGTTTCTAGGAAATATTTTATAGAGAGATGAGACAAAGGTGGAATTTTTTTTAGCACAAACGCACAGTGCTATGTTTGGAGGAAAAAGAACACTGCACACCAATACCTCATCCCAACTGTGAAGCATGGTGGAGTGAATATCATGGTTTGGTGCAGCTCTGCTGCTGCAGGGCTTGGACACCTTGAGACCATTGAGGTAACAATTAATTCTAAGGTGTAGCATAGCTTTTTTACAGGAGAATGTAAAGACAGAAGTTCATGACCTTAAGCTAAAGAGCAGGGCCACACCGCTAATTAGGCGATTGCCTCAGGCGGCACGGCCCTGGTGGCAAGTGGGGGACGGCGGTGGCAGGGCACAGGGAGATGAGCGCTTCCATTGTGAAAGCGCTCATCTCCATAGTCATCTGTATCGCCGTCCTCAGGACAGCAATACAGATGGATGCTGTGGGGCAGGGGAGAGGTGTCTCCCTTCCCCGTTCCTCTGATAGGCTGCAGGCACTATGACGTCATCGCGCCGCCTGAGCCGCACAGCATGGGTCACAGAACGGAAGAGGCCTGCATCTCATCGCTGCCAGCCTGATGAATGTGAGTTTATTATTTTTATATGTTACAATACAGGAGAGGAGCACTATGGGGGCACTTGTTACTGGCACATGATTGGGGGGGGGACTTGTTACTGGCCCATGATTGGGGGGAATATATGGGGGGACTTCTTACTGACACATTATTGGGGGCATCTATGGGGGCACTTCTTACAGGCACATTATTGGGGGCACTGTGGGGTCATCTATGGGGCACTTCTTACTGGCACATTATTGGGGGGCACTATGGGGGCACTTTTTACTGGAACATTATTGGGTGGCACTGTGGGGGGCATCTGTGGGGGCACGTCTTACTGGCACATTATTGGGGGTCACTATGGGGGCATACACTGAGGCCACAAAGAAGAGGTATTTTAAATGGTGGGCACTATGGGGGAAGGAACACTATGGGGGCATCTACTGAGGCCACAAAGGGTTATTTTATACTTGCAAATTATGGGGGACACTGAGGGCATCTACTGGGGCACTATATAGGGGCATTTTATACTGGCACATTATATGGGCACTGTGGGGACATTAGTTCAACTGAGGGCATTAAAATGAGGTAATTTTTGCACTGGCACACATTATAAGGGTGTATTTTTTGTACTGTCACATTATAAGAATTATTACTAATGGGGGCATTATGGTGGGCTTTTTTTACTACTGGGGGTCTATGGGGAACATGATTACTATTATGGGCACTATGGGAGCATTATTATTATATCTGGGGAACAGTGGGGACATGTTTGAGGCACTGTAGGAGCACTATTACTACCATGTGTGTTCTAGCAGAGAATTATTACTATAGGTGGGACTTTTGGGAGCACTATTACTGTGGGGGCACCTTGGCACAGTATCAGCTTACCACAATTATTTTTGGGGGACGTTATGTTTACACTATTAGTGTCAGGGGCACTATTTGCTGGGTGCAGTTATTTATAGGACACTGCATGCCAATAATTATTGAAGGGCACTATCTGTGTGGTACTAGTATTATCAGGGGGTTTATCTCTTTCTGCAGTATTATATTGGGGAGCACAGCGGCACGGTATTGGGGGTGGTAGGATGATTTGTCCAGAAGATGGGAGTATGATGGAAAAGTAGTAAATTAAGATTTATTTTGTCAAACTGCACAAACGAGAAATGGCTGAAAAATGGTGGTCTGGTCTGAAGGTCTGAAAGGAAAACATGAGGAAAGAGAACATCTACATCAAAGTAGACATCACTGAATGTAAGAGGTAGGAGGGAACAGGTTAGGTTGAGAATTTGGTATGGGTGGGGGGGCGCTTTTTCAATTTTTTCCTCAGGCAGCAGAAAGGCTAGGTGCACCCTTGCTCAAGAGAGATTGGGTGAAGCAAGACAGTGTCCCAAAGCACACAAATAAATCAACTAAAGAATGGTTGAAAAAGAAGATTTGTGTTTTTCAATGACCAAGTCACAGTCCTGACTTTAACTCTATCAAGAAGCTGGTGCATGAGCTGAAGTTGGCTGTGTACGCAAGATATTCCAGAAATATTGAACGACATTTACAGGGATAAATGGTGCAAAATTACTCCTCAACCTTGTGCAAATCTCATTTGCAGCTGCAAGCATTTTGAAATAGGTGCCTGTTGCTCAAGGGGCATGTTATTAAACCAAAGGATCCATTTATATTTAATCAATGTGGTCAAGGAATTACATGAACAGTAAAACTGTTGTGTGCTATTGTAACGCCCCAGAGGAGCATTACCACTTCTGCACTCCGCTAATATCTTCTATGGTTAACCACGTGTCATCCTATGTAATTATTTCCAGGTCCTGCATAATGTGCATCTCCTATTTTGCAACTGTTTGTGTTTAAGTGTAATATACCTGGTTTACCAGCAGGTGGCAGCATAAACGGCAGAGCTACAGGTGCATAGAATTGAGCTTTCTCTTCCTTTCTAAAACCCCCCTCTGTGGTGTGGTGGGCGTGTCCCACTTGCTGCAGGAAGGGTGGAGTTCTAGTGAGAGTTAGTGCAGTTCAGCTTCCCCCTCTAGGGGAAGGTTCAGTTTACCCCCTCCTAGGGGTTAGGTGTGCAGCAGGTGCATGTTCCCTGTTGGACGAGCCCTGGCTAGGCCAGCTGGAGCACCTTCAGCTCGGCTGGACATGGAGGCAGAAGCCTGAAGCCTCAGAGTAAAGTGTTCCCTGGACAAAGCTAGAGACAAACCAGATTACAAAGTGAAGTACAGCATCAAGAAGAAGCTAAGTTCTATAGCCAGCCTGTCAGCAAAGCAGAGCCAGAGAAAAAAAGACGTAGCAGAGAGGAGTTTGCCTGCCACAGTTCATGCTAACGCCTGCTGGAACCAAGACAAAGTTTGAAGACTGTTTCTGATGAACATTTATGCGAAGTAAAGCTTCTGTTCAACTATACACTGGACTGAATTTATTTCTCCATCCCCTTCATCAACAATCCCCCTTTTCATTGCTGCGGAGCCAACGCTTGGGGTTCCAGCGTATCCAGGTAGGAGCACCGTGAAACATGCACCATATTTAAGGGACATTCTAGGCTACCATACACCACTCTGGCATTCCTACACCTGGGTACCATCTACTACTTCACTAAAAGGGGCCCTGTGCCCTTGTTGCTTCATTGCAACTGGCGTCACAACAACAAACACTTATTCCATATTAAAGGGACCCCAGTGCGGACTGTGCCTCTGCTGCACTATTAGTTTAGTTAGATTGTTTGCCTATAATTAGCAAAATTTTTCTTGGGTACCTTCATAGTAAAAATTTGGGGATTTACTGCTATAGCAAGTGAAATTTAACACAGGGATGCCCGACTTGCAGTCCTCCAGCTGTTGCAAAACTACAACTCCCAGCATGCCTGGACAGCCTACAGCTATTAGGGCATGCTGGTAGTTGTAGTTTTGCAACAGGTGAAGGACCGCAGGTTGAGAATCCCTGCTTTAACAGATAACTGGCTGAGCAAAAAAAATGATAATAACTGTATATTTGCTTCAGTCCATAATGCTCCATTTAGTCCCCAGTACGAGGCTACCATGGTCATAAATTCAGGTGACTCCAACAGAGAGGATACAGAATGATCAATAACAGGCATGGATCATAGTAATGTTGTGGACTGGTTGAAGTCTTTAAAATAGTAATAGTTTGTTTATTTGCTTAAAATTTGTTAAAAATGTATTTTGTTACCTTAGATATATTACTCACCAATTCGTCCCATTCCAAGGATTCCAACAGTACTACCAGAGAGTCCACTTCCGCACATCCATAGGGGTTTCCATGTGCCCCATCCCCCACTAAGTAAAAAGGTCAAAAGGAAGTTCTCTAAATTAATCTCTAAATTAAATTAAAATTCAGTGCAAAAAATGGTGGAACCTAAATGATACACAGCTTCTTGTGTTATTACAAGCAACATGGGCTCTACCCATTCATTTTAATAAGGGACCAGTGAGAATGATCGGAGTACATCATCCCATCCAGCCAGACTATATTTAAATATAGTTTAAAATGTGGAAGCCACTGGGCATGTCCACAAGGTATCAATTTGAAGTTGAAAAATACAGATCTGATTTTAAAAGTAATTAGCCTCTGAAATCCAAAATGCTTTTTAGTGTATTCCTTTTTCTGCAGCATTTTCAGCTGCATAACCACAGTCATGGTTAGACTCTAATTCTGAATATGACATTTTTATCTTAGTATTTACTGGCATCTGCAAAGAGTCTGTGTGCTGTATGCTAATGCATACTGGGGACCCTAAGCCCAGACATACAATGGAGAGGACTCCTAAACATTTCATTGCATAGACCCATTGCAGGCTGACTGCGGGACAATCAGAGAAAAATAAGAAAAAATTACAAAAATTATTGGTATTTGAATCAGTGCTGTTTCACCTATCCAGCCATTATGGCAACTACTGGGGGTTAAATATGGTGACAAATTCCCTTTAAATAGTATGTAAGATACCCCTGGATGTATATCTTTACATAAAATAGCTGGTATAAAGGCAAGACAAATTGCTAAATTTAAAGATGTAATGTCATGGGACAGGCCATAGAAATGTCAAGTTTCCTTGTATGTTGCTGGTACAACAAAACAAATCTGTCAATGCTTTTGATATATTCGGGAATTATATGTTAAATGTTTTTTTTTTATTTGGAATATTGATGGTCTATCCTCAGGACAGGCTATCGGTATCCGACCATTGGGAGTCTCGGCACCCTCGCTGATCAGCTGTTGGGACTGCTTCTTTGCCAGTTCTACTTTACAACAGTTTGATAAATGACCCCAAATGTGTTTAGTACATTCTATATACAGTAGGCCATTTAAATCTGCATGGATATAACAAAGAGACTTTATAGCTGAGTCTAAAATATGCTCTGTATATATCACAATGGTTGGTGTTAGAATTACACATATGTAGCCTGTTTCTTGAAATCATGGGAATCCGAGTGGTGTGAACTGGAATACAAGTTAGATTATGATCATTTATTGCTGCCCTCGATATAAGCTTGCTTATATCACCTCCTTGCTTCATCCACAGCCTCAATTAGCCTTCGAGATGTCGCTAGCAATAGCGCCACTGTAAGTTCAGCCACAGCTTCTGTTAAAACGTCTGGGGTAAATCCAACTCGGATGCCTCTGGGGAGTAAAATGTTCAAGATTAAAAATGACAGAAACTTGAATCCAACCCAGCCCAAAATGTCTAAGTGCCCGAAATGTAATCTGGATAATACAGATCTCATGGGGTATGGTCTTGTCTGGAGACAGTGAAGTACTGGTTGAATAGATCCCAGCTCAAATGTCATCTGGGCTCCATTAGTACCTGAGCTATTTTTGTATCATGTTCAACCTGAGGGCCGTGTGGTATCATCTTTGCTTCACATTGTGTTACTAGCAGCGAAAAGGTGCCTCCTTAGGGAATGGCTACAACCACATGCTCCATCGGCATCTGATGTCCTTCACCAAATTAAAATATGCTTCACTATGGAGAGGGTTGAGACTGAGCAACAAAGGGGGAAATACTCAAACCATTGAGAGACGGAAGGAGTTTATTAGTGCTGTGCTTTTGGACGCTGACATAAGAACACTCATGCAACCCTTCATTACTTCTGAGTGGTATCTTCTGGCAAAACTAGAGAATACTCTGGGGAGGCTGCAGGTGGATTAGGGACTTAGATAAGACGACTGCTACATCGATGTGTGTGTGTGGGGATGATGGTAGGGGGATTTTATTTAGGTTACCAGTTGGACCTTTGTTTTTATCTTTTCTCATGCTGTATCTGTTTTGATATGCTATGTAATAATTGGCCGGCTCTTCATCAACAGTGGACTAACATTTAATCACAAGCATATAAATATATAACATACATATATCCCAGATAAAACACAAATAACTAAAATCTGCTGAAAATAGACTATGTATATACTGTTATTTATCATACTATAAAATATAGTCACGGTCCCCTGTTCATTGACAGTGTGGGGCTCTCACTCTGCCACAGCAGTAATCACAAATATTAGCAAGGTATCCTGTTTGTGTTCTTTTATTGGAGATCACATTCACATTCGATTGGCCACGATCTTATTATGGCTGTTTTAAAACTTGCAAAGTCACCAATTGTCATATAAAGCACGTAGTTGTTATTATAAGTTCCTATTGTTGTTGTTAATTGGCATACTTCCATAACTGGTGTAGATGATAATATATGATAATTTGATAGGTAGTGATATTGTTCACTTACTGAGATTCCCAGATTGTTATGGATTTCAATAGTACTTTATACATACATGGCTTTATGTATGTAGATTGCTCTGTAATTCAAGCCGCTTGTATTCGCGCTCTGTGTGCGTGTTGGTGCCAGCACCCAATAGCTGGCGTTTGCGCGTTGGAAGTTTTGAGAAGCTGATCGTGTTTTGTGGACGGCTGGTTTAATCATTAATACAGAAATAAATTGATAATTTAATCTTTGCTGTGTTTTGCTCTTTCCCAGATGCGTTTCGAAGCCAGTACACGTTTCTTCCCCAGTGGGCAAAAAAGTAATAAAGATCGGGGACAAATTAGCGATTTATATAGAGATGACATTCATCATTCATCTAGATCGGGCCGGTGTTATTATCAAACTCTGGACCGGACTATTAAATGTTTGTTACTCATTAAGCTTAGTTTAGACATTGCAATTTTCATGCACAGACTCTGTTTAGCAATTTAGCATATCATGCTCCCATATACAGTACAGACCAAAAGTTTGGACACACCTTCTCATTCAAAGAGTTTTCTTTATTTTCATGACTATGAAAATTGTAAGATTCACACTGAAGGCATCAACACTATGAATTAACACATGTGGAATTATATACATAACAAAAAAGTGTTAAACAACTGAAAATATGTCATATTCTAGGTTCTGCAAAGTAGCCACCTTTTGCTTTGATTACTGCTTTGCACACTCTTGGCATTCTCTTGATGAGCTTCAAGAGGTAGTCACCTGAAATGGTTTTCACTTCACAGGTGTGCCCTGTCAGGTTTAATAAGTGGGATTTCTTGCCTTATAAATGGGGTTGGGACCATCAGTTGCATTGTGGAGAAGTCAGGTGGATACACAGCTGATAGTCCTACTGAATAGACTGTTAGAATTTGTATTATGGCAAGAAAAAAGCAGCTAAGTAAAGAAAAACGAGTGGCCATCATTACTTTAAGAAATGAAGGTCAGTCAGTCCTGAAAAATTGGGAAAACTTTGAAAGTGTCCCCAAGTGCAGTCACAAAAACCATCAAGCGCTACAAAGAAACTGGCTCACATGCGGACCGCCCCAGGAAAGGAAGACCAAGAGTCATCCTCTGCTGCGGAGGATAAGTTAATCCGAGTCACCAGCCTCAGAAATCGCAGGTTAACAGCAGCTCAGATTAGAGACCAGGTCAATGCCACACAGAGTTCTAGCAGCAGACACATCTCTAGAACAACTGTTAAGAGGAGACTGTGTGAATCAGGCCTTCATGGTAGAATATCTGCTAGGAAACCACTGCTAAGGACAGGCAACAAGCAGAAGAGACTTGTTTGGGCTAAAGAACACAAGGAATGGACATTAGACCAGTGGAAATCTGTGCTTTGGTCTGATGAGTCCAAATTTGAGATCTTTGGTTCCAACCACCGTGTCTTTGTGCGACGCAGAAAAGGTGAACGGATGGACTCTACATGCCTGGTTCCCACCTGTGAAGCATGGAGGAGGAGGTGTGATGGTGTGGGGGTGCTTTGCTGGTGACACTGTTGGGGATTTATTCAAAATTGAAGGCATACTGAACCAGCATGGCTACCACAGCATCTTGCAGCGGCATGCTATTCCATCCGGTTTGCGTTTAGTTGGACCATCATTTATTTTTCAACAGGACAATGACCCCAAACACACCTCCAGGCTGTGTAAGGGCTATTTGACCATGAAGGAGAGTGATGGGGTGCTGCGCCAGATGACCTGGCCTCCACAGTCACCGGACCTGAACCCAATCGAGATGGTTTGGGGTGAGCTGGACCGCAGAGTGAAGGCAAAAGGGACCAACAAGTGCTAAGCATCTCTGGGAACTCCTTCAAGACTGTTGGAAGACCATTTCAGGTGACTACCTCTTGAAGCTCATCAAGAGAATGCCAAGAGTGTGCAAAGCAGTAATCCAAGCAAAAGGTGGCTACTTTGAAGAACCTAGAATATGACATATTTTCAGTTGTTTCACACTTTTTTGTTATGTATATAATTCCACATGTGTTAATTCATAGTTTTGATGCCTTCAGTGTGAATCTACAATTTTCATAGTCATGAAAATAAAGAAAACTCTTTGAATGAGAAGGTGTGTCCAAACTTTTGGTCTGTACTGTATATATATATATGTGTATATATAGGCAAAGGTAGAAAGCTGTGGGTAGCACCGCTGTCTATGGGGTACGGACGGAGTGCCAGCGGCTGTGAAGGCGATCCACTTCCAATAGATAAGCGAAAAAAATCCACAGCACCTCCAAGGCGTATAAAAATAGAAAAGGCTTTATTCACCAGACCCGCGACGTTTCGATCTGCTTCCTGGGATCTTTCTCAAGCAGTGTACCATAAACTTGTTTTCTTATATATTACATGTTACCTAGTTCAAAATAAACTACGACTTCTTTGAAGTTAATAGTTCCTCCGAGATCCCCATATGTATCTATTTAGACATATTGAGCAATGTTGTTTTTTTTTTTAAGTTTAAGAGATTCCATATAATGACAAGCAAGGTACAAATATCAAGCAATTTGAAGGCATAACAGTATCCTTCTCACATCATTGCATTACATCAATTGAAATGTTGTAAAAAGCAAATCAAACAGTACATTTGGAATCTCATTTTCAATTCCCCCCCCCCCCCTACCCCTCCACCAAAACGCTGGTACATCCCCTGATCTCCCCCCCCCCCCCATCTGATGAAGATCTGTTATCCTTAAAAGAACCCTAGCAAGCTCTATCAATATTTCCCTTCCGATCACATATACGATTAGCCTCCATAGGAGTCAGAGGATGACATTAGAAACTCATCCGGTTACATGCAATGGGCCTAGACCTCCCCTTAATTCTTCTTTCAAATACCACGCTGTCAGTCTGAATGGGCTCATAATTTTCATGAACTCCGTATTTGGGACATATGACAGAATGTACAGTCTCCATGTCCGAAATAAACGCTGTCCAAGCACCTCTTTGCAATTCAACGCCTCAAGCCATTCCAAATGAAATAAATTCCCCATTTGGGCTTCCACTATTGTAATAGTGGGGACCTCGGTTGACAGCCAAAACTGGAGCAAGCACCTTTTAGCGACCATGAATAGTTTGTGACCCACTAGCGGTATTTTAGAAAGATCGCCTTCCTTTTCCCCTAAGGTTTAAGCACCTGTATGAGTCTTAGCTTCACAGTGTAGTATTGCTGCTGATGGCGAGACAACAGCACATATTTTGCTAATTTTCCCCAACATCTGGCCTATTGCTTCCCAGTACCTACCCAACTTTGGGCATTTCCACAAACCATGATATAATTTTGTCTTGGGGGTGCCGCATTTAGGGCAAGCTGTAATCCTCCCCGGACTAGACGGGGAACTTGGGATATCAAATCCGTATATAGCATGATGCAGGATTTTTACATGTGTTTCCCTCCATGTTTCGTTTATTATAGCCTCGCGCATTGCTGATATCCCTGACCAAACTGTTTCATGGATCTCCGCCACCTCTAATTCTTTGGCCCATTTCTTGAAAATTCCCTTGGGATCCTTAGTTCTCCATCTATCTCTCAGCACATGATGCAACATTGACAGTGACCTTTTCATTTTGACACTAATAAATGCATCAAAATTATTGGGACTCCATTCCCTTGACAAATCCCTAGATAGAGTCCTGCAATAACTCTTAATTTGAGAGTACTGCAGAAATGAGGAACGTCCTAATGCCAATTTATTCCCTAATTCCTGTAATGTTGCCCATCTCCCCTCCGACTCGTGGAACAGATCCCCTATCTTATTCAGCCCCTTAAGGGTCCATTCTTTGAAAAGTGCATTTTCACTGCCAGAACGAAATGACGGATTCCCCCGTAAAGGTAAGTATTTGGATATCTGGTATGGGAGATTAAAATGGGTTCTAAGAGCTTTCCAGGCTATCATCGTGTCTCTTACTATAAGGGAAGATTTTATGTGACCTGGTAGATTGGGCCTTTTAGCATGCAATAACGCAACCAGATTCCAGGGCCGCACCAAATCCCGCTCCAAAGTCAAGTTGGAATAGTAACTCGTCTCATTTACCCAGTCTAAGATGTGTCTACTTAAACATGTTAAGTTATAGCCCCTGATGTCAGGAAAGTTCAACCCTCCTTCCTCCTTCCTTAGTTTTAGCTTATCCAGTGAGATTCTAGGCCTTTTTCCCTGCCATAAAAAGCGGATGAATCTGCTTTCCAGCAATTGGATATCTGCGTGACGAATAAGAAGCGGGATAGTTTGAAGTGGGTATAATAGCTTGGACATGCTCATCATTTTAATGAGATGGCATCTACCTACCAAGTTTAGTGGCAGACCCTGCCATCTATCCAGCTCTTGCACTATCCTGGTTATAAGAGGGGGAAAATTCAAGCTATACATCGAATGCGGCTCCTTGCCAACATGAATGCCCAGATACTTAATACTACCTTGCGCCTTTGTTATATTCAGGTGCATCGGTATCTGATATCCTCTTGCATCACTCCGGGATAAGGCTAACATCTCGCATTTGGACGCATTCAATCTATACCCCGAATAGGAGCCAAAATGGTTCAGAGCCTGGAAGATGTTATCTATGTGTTTTCTAGGATTGTCTATGAATAACATTATGTCATCCGCGAATAGTGCGACCTTCAGAAGCCGGTTTCCAATCTGTATTCCTTCATACAAATCCGACTGACTTAAGAACCTAGCTAGTGGTTCAATGGAAAGGTTGAACAAAAGGGGCGATAATGGGCACCCCTGGCTGCAATGTTGTTTTATATTCTAAGGTCCCAATCCACTTAGTCGCAATGGCCTTTGTCCTGTTCAGACCCTGCGGTTAATGAACAAAAAACAAAGCAAAAATTTCTTTATTTTATTTTTATCCTATAGCCATCCTATAACTTCCACCTCCATATATATATATATATAGTGGATAGAGGACTTCATCACATTATGTCCCTTTGCCGTTCTGTTCCACATTGTATAGTACACGGATATATCATTCCCCAGCGACACGTCATGTAAACCTACCAACGGCCCCTTTACAAAAAAACTAATATCACCATTTTTGAGGTGTCCCGAAGGTGCCAATGATCCAAATTCATAAATCATTCTGGATTCACATCTTCACTTTTTTTATATGAAGTCCCCTCCAATCCTTTTTCAATGATTGAATCGCTGCATATTTCGAACCTGATAAATTACTGGCATGGTATAATTTAAAATGATGTGATAAGGTGTTCTGATACCCTAACTTTCAACGTTCTTCCTGTACGTCCTACATATTGTTTGGTGCATAGGCAGTGGGCACTCTAAAATGTAAATTACTGCGTAACTGTTGCACGTTAATGTTTCTTTTATCTCCCACTTGAATGAATTTACTTTCGGGTTTCCCATGGTGTAGTTATGGAGCTTTCCTTTCGTCTACCTATTGTAGGGGATATTTGTAGTCCTAAGTTAGGAGCCCTAGTGTATATTATAGGTGGTCTTTTTGGGAGAGTTGTCGCTACTACCTTGTCTTCTTGTAACAAGTGCCAGTGTTTATTTATGATGTTGGATATCTTTTTATATTCCACATTAAAGGGTAATATTATTTGAGATGATTCCTCTATCTCTTCACTTGTTCGTTCTTTTGTTTAAAAAAAGTTTTTTCTGTCTAATTCTATTACTTTAGTCAATGAATTATTTAACAGAGATAGAGGATATTTTTTCTCAAAAAATTGGGCCTTCAAGAACTCTACTTCTTTTTCAAATTGTATTTCTTATGTACAATTTCTTTTCAGTCGACGAAACTGACTTAATGGTGCGTTTAACAACCAGCAGGGTAAATGACAACTGGTTTTCAAAATAAATCTATTTTTCGCAAAAGATTTCTGCATGTAAATTTCAGTTCCTTAACTTCAATATTTAAATCTAAGAATTGTATTGATTCCTTGCTGATACTAGATGAAAATCTTAAATTAAATGGTTATTCTTTAATCCTTCTATGAACTGAATCAATTCCTCCTGTGTGTCTTGCCAAATTAAAATAATATCGTCGATATAACGTCGCCAGAGCTCCAGACTCGTCCCCACTCTAGGTGTTATCTCCTCCTGTTCCCAAGCGGCCATGAATAAATTAGCGTAACTGGGGGGGGGGGGGGGGGGATCTGGTGCCCGTGGCTGTCCCAGTTTTCTGTAAATAATAATTGGATTTAAAATAGAAATAATTGTAAGAACATATTTTATGCTATCTGATATGAATCGTATTTGTTCCATTCTTAAATCATTCTTCTGAATTAATATTTTTGAAATTGCCTGTATAACTTGGTCATGGTTAATGCTAGTGTATAACGAACTGGCATCCAATGTTGCCAGAATCCAACCTGGTTTATATGAGAGATTTTCAAACAGCTGTACAAACATTGTAGTATCTTTTAGGTAGGAAGGAAAATCATTGACATATGGCTGTAAAAAATGATCCAAGTATTGTAGCAAATTACTTGTTAATGAACCTATTCCCAAAACTATCAGTCTGCCTGGTGGATTTATTAGATCCTTATGCATCTTTGGGATAAAATAGAATATTGGTAATTTTTTGGGGGTACCCAATACAAAATCATACTCAGTTTTATTCATAATCCCTTTTTCTTTAGCCTTCATACACATACTTTTCAATTATTCCTCATATTTTTTATTAGGTCTTCCTTCAATTTCAAATAGGTACTTGTATACGATAACTGTCTAATACAGTCTTCTTCGTATTTATCAGTATCTATAATCACGATTGCTCCGCCTTTGTCAGCAGGACGAATGGTGACTGTCAGGACCATGGTCATGGCCGTGACTCCTGGAACCGCATGCAATTGCCTGCGGTCTTGTCTTGTGGTCAATCACAGATGAGGGCTGAAGTAGTTTGCCTCACGTGTGGTTGCCGCTGGCAACATGTTGTTATTTGGTAGTATAGCAGCCTTAGCAGTTGCATATGTGTGCACTTTCCCTTTTTGGTGTGCACGGGGTTTATGTGTATGTGCACTTCCCCTTTAAGTGGCTTCACTACCCTGTCTGGCCTTGGAAGGGTTAATTCCCTTTCCAATGTGTGTCTGTGTGGGTGTGGCTACTGGCTATTTAGCTTCTGCTAAGACCTGAATCTGAGGGGTACTCCAGCCTTGTTGTAAGCTGGGGTCATCCTCCTGGTCTCTTATACCATCTACCAATGAGGGCCACCCTTGTGGTCATAAAAGTTATGTGTGATGTTTATTTTATGTTCTTGTGATGTCTTATCTTATTGCAGCTATGGATCTGGGTTCCTGTGTGTTTATGTGTGTGTGCTGTGTCCTTTTATGTTTGGTGTGGACATCAGCATGTGCGCACGGGATCCAGTCAGTGTGTCTGTGGCAGGTAGGTGTGGATGTGGTTTCACTCACCTGCCATATCCATAGGCTGTTTATGTTTCCCCTTCCTTGCGGTTTGGCCAGTTTAGACTCCTGTTCGTCCGTGTCAAGGAGGAACAGGTTGTCTTACCCAGCTCCTAGCTCAGGGATCTGCTGAGGGCTAGTAGGGACCCGAGGTTCCTAAGTATGAGCCCTCCTACCATCTGGGTCGGCTCATACAGTTAGGAGTCAGGGTCAGAGTTAGGGACGCTGTAGGAGGTGACCTGCTCCCTAATTCTGTTGTCCTGGCCAAGCAGCTTCCACATACATTTAAAATCGCACGGATGAGGGTTTCCCCCACTCTCATCCGTGACAGTGACTTGTTGGTTACCCTGAAGCTCTTTCAGTGCCTGGATTTCTTCCTTAGTTAGATTGTTCTTCTTTTTGTTTTTAATCTCCAGCTTTATAATATCAGCTTCCACTGCTAACTTAAATGCCAATAATTCCTTTCCCATTTCCTGTTTAGAATACATCTTCAATTTTAATTTTAAATCCACATGTTTAAATATAAACGGAGATTTAGTTTTTTTTTGTAAAGGGGCCGTTGGTAGGTTTACATGACACGTCGCTGCCCGGCTGTTTTACCAGCGCAGCGAGGCGTCTTGCATCCTCCCACCGACTCCAAACCAGCACACTAACAGTGGTCGAGAAGAAGTCTGATGTGTAATCTACTTTAATTAATACTGAGGTTAGTTTTGATATAGTTTATTATTTTTTGACACAGTAAATTTTTCACAATTTTTTTATTTATTGTTGATTTTTTACTTTATTTTTACATTTTATTTTTATTCTTAATTTTATTTGCCATGGAAACCCCAGTGTTTGAACGAAATATAGATAAATAAGATGGGGGAATGATATATCCGTGTACTATACAATGTGGAATAGAACGGCAAAGGGACATACTCAATGTGATGAAGTCCTCTATGCACTATATATATGGAGGTGGAAGTTATAAAAAATAGATAGCTACAGGATAAAAATAAAATAAATACATTAACCGCAGGGTCTGAACAGGACAAAGGCCATTGCGACTAAGTGGATTGGGACCTTAGAATATAAAACAACATAGCACTATATGTCTAAATAGATACATATGGGGATCTCGGAGGAACTGTTAACTTCAAAGAAGTCGTAGTTTATTTTGAACTAGGTAACATGTAATATATAAGAAAACAAGTTGATGGTACACAAAGGAAATATGTATATATATATATTTATATATATATATATATATATATATACATACAGTGGATATAAAAAGTCTACACACCCCTGTTAAAATGTCAGGTTTTTGTGATGTAAAAAAATGAGACAAAGATAAATCATTTCAGAACTTTTTCCACCTTTAATGTGACAAAACGAACTGAAATTGTTTAGGTAGAGGGAAGAAAAAATATAAAAATAAAATAATATGGTTGCATAAGTGTGCACACCCTTAAACTAATACTTTGTTGAAGCACCTTTTGATTTTATTACAGCAACTCACATTTTGACTTGGCAAGATTTGCCCACTCTTCTTTGCAAAAACACCCCAAATCTGTCAGATTGCGAGGGCATCTCCTGTGCACAGCCCTCTTATCACCCCACAGATTTTCAATCGGATTCAGGTCTGGGCTCTGGCTGGGCCATTCCAAAACTTTAATCTTCTTCTGGTGAAGCCATTCCTTTGTTGATTTATATGTATGCTTTAGGTTGTTGTCATGCTGAAAGATGAAGTTCCTCTTCATGTTCAGCTTTCTAGCAGAAGCCTGAAGGTTTTGTGCCAATATTGACTGGTATTTGGAACTGTTCATAATTCCCTCTAGCTTAACTAAGGCCCCAGTTCCAGCTGAAGTAAAACAGCCCCAAAGCATGATGCTGCCACCACCATGCTTCACTGTTGGTATGGTGTTCTTTTGGTGATGTGCAGTGTTGTTTTTGCGCCAAATATATTTTGGAATTATGGCCAAAAAGTTCAACCTTGGTTTCATCAGACCATAACACCTTTTCCCACATGCTTTTGGGAGACTTCAGATGTGTTTTTACAAAATGTAGCCTGGCTTGGATGTTTTTCTTCGTAAGAAAAGGCTTTCGTCTTGCCACTCTACCCCATAGCCCAGACATATGAAAAATACGGCAGATTGTTGTCACATGTACCACACAGCCAGTCCTTGCCAGATATTCCTGCAGCTCCTTTAATGTTGTTGTAGGCCTCTTGGTAGCCTCCCAGACCAGATATAAGATCAGATCAGATATTATCATCTACACCAGTTATGGAACTGTGCCAATGAACAACAACAATAGGAATTTATGATAACAACTACATGCTTTATATGACAATTGGTGACTTTGCAAGTTTTAAAACAGTCAAAATAAGATCGTGGCCAATCGAATATGAATGTGATCTTCAATAAAAGAACACAAACGGGATACCTTGCTAATATTTGCGATTATTGCTGTGTAACACAAGTACTTTCTGGCATAGTGAGAGCTTCACACTGTCAATGAACAGGGGACCGTGACTATATTTTATATAGGATGTGTGAATGGACATGCGGATGTGTGAATGGACCCTTACACAACACGATCTCCTACTGGGAAAAGATGATCTTTTGTGCTGCACAAGAGTTACAATTACCCTATGAACGAGCGTCTTGTTCGTTCATTGGGTAATCGCCGTGCATTTACACAGCCAGATCATCGCTAACGAGCGTTACTAGCAATGCTGGTTAGCAATGATCTGTTCAGTTGTTGGCCTGTGTAAAAGGTCCTTAAGACATAACGAGGAACAGATTTTTCTATAATGCTGTGTTCTCCTGGTGTCAAGAGTATCTGTAAGAACAAAATGATTTTATTCAGTAAAAGCCATGTGCCTTCTAATATATTAAATGACCTTGATTTGGCCATAAATCAACTTAGAAGATTGTTTAGAAAAGGAAAGGTATGAACTGAAGAAGGAGCCGTCAGACAGCTGGTCTGATGGATTTTACCGGGAAAAGCATTTTGCAGTTGGCTATGTACTGTGAAACAAAGAAGCTGGAGAGGCTAAAAACAACAACATGTTTAAGCCCTTTTTCCCTGGGACAGTTTTCACCTTCCTGCCCAGGCCATTTTTTTGCAAATCTGACATGTGTCACTTTATGTGGTAATAACTTTGGAACACTTTTATTTATCCAAGCCATTCAGAGATTGTTTTCTCGTGACACATTGTACTTCATGATAGTCATAAATTTGAGTCAATATATTTCACCTTTATTTATGAAAAAATCCCAAATTTACCAAAAATTTTGAAAAATGTGCAATTTTCTAAATTTTTTATTTTCTGCTTTTAAAACATAAAGTGATACCAGTTCAGGTCTGAAGTCACTTTGTGGGGCTTACATAGTGGAAACCCCCCATAAATGACCCCATTGTAGAAACTACACCCCTCAAGTTACTCAAAACAGATTTTACAAACTTTGTTAACCCTTTAGGTGTTCCACAAGAATAAAAGGAAAATGGAGATTACATTTCTAAATTTCACTTTTTTGGCACATTTTCCATTTTAATCCATTTTTTTCTTTAACACATCAAGGGTTAACAGCCAAACAAAACTCAATATTTAATACCCTGATTCTGCGGTTTACAGAAACACCTCACATGTGGTCGTAAACTGATGTAAGGGCACACAGCAGGGCGCAGAAGAAAAGGAGCGCCATATGGTTTTTTTGAAGGCAGATTTTGCTGGACTGGTTTTTAGATGTCATGTCCCATTTGAAGCTCCCCTGATGCAACCCCTACAGTAGAAACTCCCAAAAAGTGACCCCATTTTGGAAACTAGAGGATAAGGTGCCAGTTTTATTGGTACTATTTTGGAGTACATATGATTTTTAATTGCTCTATATTACGTTTTTTGTGAGGCAAGGTAACTAAAAATGGCTGTTTTGGCAGCGATTTTATTTTTTACAACATTAATCTGACAGGGTATATCATGTGCTATTTTTATAAAGCAGGTTGTTACTGACACAATGATATTAAATATGTCTACTTTGTTTGTTTGTTTTAGTTTTACATAATAAAGCATTTTCAGGCCTTGAAAAGGCCTACCTGAGAAGAGTCACATCTACCTGAGAAGAGTCATGGTTATTCCTAATCTCCTACTCTCCCCGCCCATCTGATGATGATTGTCAGTTCTCTCCTAGAGAGAAAGGGAGAAAACTCGGTAGAAGACCATCAGTCATCAGCAGGTGGGCAGGAGAGCAGGAATCCATGAATAACCAGGACTCTTCTCAGGTGGCCGGACTCTTTTCCAGGCCCAGTCTGCAATGATTGTGATGTTGGTTCTCGGCAGCCACTTACTTTTAATTTTTAAATGACAGACCGCTGAAATCAACTCACCTGTCTCTAGTATATGCTTCCATTATTATGTGCAGCATAAAGTTGATGACAGGTTCCCTTTAATTACTGCAGCATGGAACACGTTTAGCCTAATGTATCAAAACCGTCTAAGGCTGCTTTCCCACAGGCAGTGTTTCATCAGTGATTTTTATCAGTGATTCTGAGCCCAAACCAGGTGCGGGTAAAAAACACAGAACAGGTGCAGATCTTTCCCTTATGTCTGTGTAGACTCTGCTTCTGGTTTTAGCTCACAATCACTGATGGAAATCACTGATTGAACATTGACCGAATACTGTGTGAAAGCATCCTAAGTTCAAAAGAGTTCATCTTGATTACTGCATCCACACAATAATTTCAAATATTTCCATATATTGAAAATCTTACCTTTTTTTAATTTCATCCAATGACAAATGGTCATATCCGACAGACATGGTGCTGATAACTTTTAAGCTTGGACCTGTTGAAGTAAAGCACTGACTTAAGTTTAAAGGAGTTGTACCAAGTTTTTTAAGTTATCCCCTTAGGGATGATAGGGTAAATAATCAGTTGGGATCCAACTGGTGGGTCCCCCACCGATCCTGAGAATCGGTGTCCCATTCCCCTCTTCTAATGGATTGGCAGATTGAGCATGCTCCTGCCACTCTATTCATTCTCTATGGGACTAGCTGGAGATAGCCAAGTCCTGATACCTTAACTTTAACCATTTGACTGCCCTAAACCACCATTAACCCTTTAATTGCCCCAGACCATCAGGTATACTGACAGTAATCCTGTTTGCAGAGTCACTCTGCAATACATTGCTAACTCTAGTTAAGAACGTTGCCCCATCTTCTTGGGAGACAGTGAGTTACACTGTGTAGTATACTCAGAGGCTGATTTGCAATGTACTCCATCAGGAAAATTCCCTGCTACAGTATGAAAATGAATTTAGGTAGCAACTATTTACATGTCCTCATTGCAGATTGTAACCTCGCACAGAAGCTATGTCTGTTGTGCAAAAAAATAGAACAGGCTCACGCACACAAATGTATTTTTCTTCCGTTCCATTTTTTTACAGGTCCATATACGGAGCCATTCATTTAAAAAAGGGAAATGACTTAGTGTGCATTTCATGTCCATATGTCCGCATGTCCATTCCGCAAAAAAATAGAACATGTCCTATTTTTGTCCATTTTGCGGACAAGGACAGGCATTGGTACATTGGATCCGCAAAAAAAACTGATGCAACACAGACATCACATGGATGTCATCAGTTTTTTTGCTGATCCGTGGTGTTTTGCGTACTGCTTTCTCCCCCCCCCCCCCCCCCCCACATTCAAATAACCATAACTTTTTAAAATTTCGGTCATCATAGGGTCTCAATACAGGGGAAAAAAAGCTTCCGTTTTATACACATTTATTGTCATTAGGGACAAAACGTAACAGAACAGAACGGAATGCTCCAAAATGCACTCCGTTCTATTTGGTTGTGTTCCCATACCGGAGAGCAAACCGCAGCATGCTGCGGTTTGCTTTCCGTTCTGGGATGCAGGGCAAGGAGGATCCATCATGACCCACAATGCAAGTCAATGGGGACGGATCCGTTTTCTCTGCCACAATAGAAAACGGATCCATCCTCCATTAACTTTCAATGGAGTTCATGACAGATCCGTCTTGGGTATGTTAAAGATAATACAACCGGATCCGTTCATAACGGATGCAGACGGTTTTATTATCAGTAACGGAAGCGTTTTTGCTGAACCCTGACCGGATCCAGTAAAAACGCTAGTGTGAAAGTAGCCTTAGAGATCATCTATGTGTGTCTCAAAGTAGTCATCTGTTACTTTTCTTATCAGCTCCTGTGGCAGACTATTCCATACATTCCCAGGGGAGAATCTATCATTGGCCAGCATTTTACACCTGTCTATGATATCATGTGCTGCCAGAGGATGCATCTAATTTACGACGAGGCGCAGTCTTCGTCATAAATTAGGCGCATCCTTGAGCAGACTGTGTGCCTAGACTGAAATCTACGGCAGCCCCGCCTTCTCGGGAAGTCTTAAGGGCGACATAGAAATGCCACTTGCTCCTAGATTAAGGCCTAATGGCATTTAAAATGTTACAAACAGTAGGTTAACGACTTCTTTACACCAGAAAACTGGTGTAGGAGGAATGATAAATCTCCCTCCACAGTCCTTACAGTAATAAAGTATTTTGCCGGAGATTGAACCTTTTTTAATCCAGACAAAGGGTCCCTTTTTTGAGAGGACTTCACATATATCGTGTTCCTCACTTAAACATCTCTTTTCAAGACTAAATATATTTAATGCTTATAGTCTGTACTCAATAAAATCTTCCATTATTAGTAGTTAACAGTACCAGTTTTGTATATTTTCCTGGAAAAGATAATGATAATTTATCCTCAGGATAGGTCATCATTATCACATCAGCGGGGGTCCAAGTCCCGACATCCCCGCCGATCAGCTGTTTCAGGGAACTGCTGCGGTCACCGAAGTTATGGTGAATGATGCAGGCTCCCGACAGCTTTACAAGGACAGAGCCATACATCATATAGTGTCAGTGCTTGGTATTGCAGCTCAGCCCCGTTGATGTGAATGGGGCTGAACTGCAACTGGGCTATTTGACTGATGTACAGTCATGTCACTGACCTAGGAAGAGGCTGTGGCGCTCAAGGCCTCGTCCAACAGCTGATCGGCGGGGGTCCCGGGTGTTGCACCCCCGCAGATATAATACTAATGACCTATACAGAGGATAAGTCATAAATATATTTTCCTGGATAACACCTTTAAGCTCACCCATTTTGCTCGCTAGACTTCTGGCACCTGTGAACATATTCAATTTGAGCAATGTGATTTTTGTCTTCCCTGTTGGTGTGTAATACAGTTGGTGTGTAATACATCTCTTTGTCTGCTGCCATAACTCTCCCCCCAGTCTATTTCTCCACCTACCAATGTCATCTGGCTTTCTTTTCCCCCAATATACTTATGTATCTTCGGCTAAAGTATTGTAGCATTTATAGCTCTTTTATATATATACAGTCAGGTCCATAAATATTGGGACATAGACACAATTGTAAAATTTTGGGCGCTATACACCACCACAATGGATTTGAAATAAAACGAACAAGATGTGCTTTAACTGCAGACTGTCAGCTTTAATTTGAGGGTAGAAAGTAATACAGACCAGCGACTCAACCTATAGACCGAACGGATGTGGGTGCTCACCTCTCGGTCCACCCATACCGCACGGTAGACAAAATTGGTAATAGAAATAGAGGGGCACTCCGTATAAGGGAACAGGAGACGGCAGTTCAAAACTAATAATTAATCTAAAATGAAAGACATTGCATCAAACAATCACAGATAAAAACATCCATATAATATAACAATAAAAAATTACAATAAAAAATGTCCATAGGGGCAGGGCCCTGGAGATGGCCAGATGGTAGTAAGAGTTCAAGGGTTAATGAGTATCAACACTCCCCACAATGAAAATCAGTCCCAACAAATCTTGATGCACCTAGACAAGGCTCTAAAAAGCATAATCTGACAGCGTCAAATAGATGGTATAAATGTTGCACACTGTCCAGCTTCAAACCTCCAGTATAGAAGGACAAACAATTGTATCCAGTCCTGGCAAGAATCTCTATTCAGATGTTGTAACAAAATTGTAGCAAAACGTCTCTTACCCTATGCCGTCACTAGGCTCAGTGAAATGAATCAGAGAAACAGCCGATCACAGCTCAACGCGGCGTCCCACGTGGTGTGGAGTCTGAACATGACGTCTCACGTGACTCCTCGGCTAGGGCAATGTTGATGTAATCAGTTTTTCTTAGAAGCACCGCCTCAATGCGAGACTGACTGTGCAGATCACCCCGACCGACGTTGTTTCCTCTCGGTCACTTGTGGTTGCTTGGGGGGAAATGGCTCACTGTCCCAACTAGCCCAAACGCGTTTCAGGGAATACACCCCTTCCCACTTGAAGCTGGACAGTGTGCAACATTTATACCATCTATTTGACGCTGTCAGATTATGCTTTTTGGAGCCTTGTCTAGGTGCATCAAGATTTGTTGGGACTGATTTTCATTGTGGGGAGTGTTGATACTCATTAACCCTTGAACTCTTACTACCATCTGGCCATCTCCAGGGCCCTGCCCCTATGGACATTTTTTATTGTAATTTTTTATTGTTATATTATATGGATGTTTTTATCTGTGATTGTTTGATGCGATGTCTTTCATTTTAGATTAATTATTAGTCTTGAACTGCCGTCTCCTGTTCCCTTATACGGAGTGCCCCTCTATTTCTATTACCAATTTAATTTGAGGGTATTTACATCCAAATCAGGTGAACGGTGTAGGAATTACAATAGTTTGCATATGTGCCTCCCACTTGTTAAGGGACCAAAAGTAATAGGACAGAATAATAATCATAAATCAAACTTTCACTTTTTAATACTTGGTTGCAAATCCTTTGCAGTCAATTACAGCCTGAAGTCTGGAATGCTTAGACATCACCAGATGCTGGGTTTCATCCCTGGTGATGCTCTGCCAGGCCTCTACTGCAATTGTTTTCAGTTCCTGCTTGTTCTTGGGGCATTTTCCCTTCAGTTTTGTCTTCAGCAAGTGAAATGCATGCTCAATTGGATTCAGGTCAGGTGATTGACTTGGCCATTGCATAATATTCCACTTCTTTCCCTTAAAAAACTCTTTGGTTGCTTTTGCAGTATGCTTTGGGTGATTGTCCATCTGCACTGTGAAGCGCCGTCCAATGAGTTCTGAAGCATTTGGCTGAATATAAGCAGATAATATTGCCCAAAACACTTCAGAATTCCTCCTGCTGCTTTTGTCAGCAGTCACATCATCAATAAATACAAGAGAACCAGTTCCATTGGCAGCCGTACATGCCCACCCCATGACACTACCACCACCATGCTTCACTGATGAGGTGGTATGCTTAGGATCATGAGCAGTTCCTTTCCTTCTCCATACTCTTCTCTTCCCATCACTCTGGTACAAGTTGATCTTGGTCTCATCTGTCCATAGGATGTTGTTCCAGAACTGTGAAGGCTTTTTTAGATGTCGTTTAGCAAACTCTAATCTGGCCTTCCTGTTTTTGAGGCTCACCAATGGTTTACATCTTGTGGTGAACCCTCTGTATTCATTCTGGTGAAGTCTTCTCTTAATTGTTGACTTTGACACACAACTGTTGTGAAGTGTGTTTTCTTCACCAGGGAAAGAATTCTTCGGTCATCCACCACTGTTGTTTTCTGTGGTCTTCCAGGTCTTTTGGTGTTGCTGAGCTCACCGATGCATTCCTTCTTTTTAAGAATGTTCCAAACAGTTGTTTTTATGCCTAATGTTTTTGCTATCTCTCTGATTGTTTTTTTCTTCAGCCTAATGATGGCTTACTTAACTGATAGTGACAGCTCTTTGGATCTCATCTTGAGAGTTGACAGCAACAGATTCCAAATGCAAATAGCAAACTTGAAATTAACTCTGGACCTTTTATCTGCTCATTGTAATTGGGATAATGAGGGAATAACACACACCTGGGAATGGAACAGCTGAGAAGCCAATTGTCACATTACTTTTGGTTCCTTAACAAGTGGGAGGCACATATGAGAACTGTTGTAATTCCTACACGGTTTACCTGATTTGGATGTAAATACCCTCAAATTATAGCTCACAGTCTGCAGTTAAAGCACATCTTGTTTGTTTCATTTCAAATCCATTGTGGTAGTGTATAGAGCCAACAATTTTACAATTGTGTCTATGTCCCAATATTTATGGACCTGACTGTAGATGTCATAACATGTTGTTAGGCTTTAATTACACCATCTTCCAAGGAAAGGGCATTAACAAAAATCCTACCTGCAGCATCTAGTAACTCCTTGTCAATCTTCTCGGTCAAGAGACAGTACAATCCCTGAATTCCAACAACCTTCTTGAGAAGTTCAGAGCGTGGTACAGGATCATCAGAGTCCCATTGCTCAATATCGCAGCTGGCAGTAAAAATAACATATAAGTCAAAATAAATTCTACAAAGTGTATGTCAAATATGGGGAAAACCAAACTGCTTAGGCTAGGTTCACATCTGTGGTGGAGTTTCCAATGGGGGCTACTGTTGCAGATTCTGGCTAAAATGCAGGCATGAAGGAACAACGCCACTACAGAAACCTGACTGACATCAATATGGTCAGTGGGATACATTGGGAGCCATTGGTGGCTGTCATACTTTATTTTTCTTTTACTTTTTTTGCTTTTAGGCCAGAACAGAAATTTCTTAAATATGCTGGAGATGTGAACCCTTGCCTGCAGTAGTCACATCTAAAATGAAATAAAAAATAATCAAATCAATAGTTAATGGCCCTCATGTATGAAAATGAGTGCAGACCTAAATTGGACCACTTGTTTATAGCAACCAATCAGATCTCTTCTTGCACTTACCAGTACAAAACCTAGGACCCCTGTGGTTCTTTTCAGCAAACATATCTCTGTACAAAACACCATGGTGATTTAAAGGATAACTGTCATTTTTTTTAATTTTATTTGCTAGTTTATAAGAGCTAGTCATGTATACCTGAGTTATTAAAATAGTGACTCACCTGACTTGGTATAAAATAAGTCTTTTTTATTGCTTCAATAACTCACCCATCCAGATAATCCATGTGCAACTTAAAGATCTTCTCCAGAAACATATAGGAGGTGGAGTACTCCCCCAAAAAATGATGGATAAGTTATACCCGTTGTTCCCATCAAAACCTTCATGGTACTTTTTACCTAAAGTACATAAGTCACTGGACCAACCTCCAGGCCGCCCGATTGTGGCAGGGATTGGTTCTGTGACAGAGCCCCTGTCTAAATACATAGATTGGTTACTGAGACGATCGTTGAGTAGTATACCCTCATATCTAGAGGACACCAATGATTTCCTTCAGTGGCAGGAGGGTTTCAGTTTGGTGTCATTAGACGTAGAAAGCTTATACACCCAAATACCGCAGATTAGGGGGGTGAGGGCAGTAATGGAAGTACTCAAGGGTACGGATAAGAGTAGCCAGTATTGTGAATTCATTAAAGAGGGACTGGATTTTATTTTACCTAACAATGTATTTAGGTTTGGGAACCAATGGTACTGACAAAAGGAAGGTACGGCAATGGGGACCCCGGTCTCTTGCACATTAGAAAACATCTATCTAGCGAGGTTAGAAGATAGGTTTGTATTCTCGATTAACAACCCATTTTTACATCATATAAAATTGTTTTTGCGCTACATCGACGATATATTTATGGTATGGCCAGGAACAGAGTCACAATGCAAAGAATTTGTCTCCTATTTAAATACCATAAATTATATTAATATGAGATTCACAAGTGTTTTCGGGGGGGAACACCCTAGAGTTTTTGGATGTGTTTGTCGGGGTGACAGGCGACAGGTTGGTAACAAGGAGCTATCATAAGCCCACCGCAACCAACTCCTTGCTGCACTACGACAGCTTGCATCCTATGAGTGTTAAAAAATGTGTCCCTTATGATCAATTTATAAGATTAAGGAGGATTAATAACACAGATGAAGATTTTATGCTGCAAGCGAAAAATCTTAAAGAACGTCTTAAAAAAAGGGGTTACCCCACAAAGATACTAGATGAGGCCATGGAAAAGTCACTTACCTTTTCCCAAGGAGATCTCCTGAAAAGGAGGAATAAAAATGTAAATGGAAAAGGAAGAGGGGAAAAAGAAAAAGAAACCTTCTCATTTAGGTATAGTCTGATGGCTGACATCAGTCGGAAGACAATATTTAAAAACTGGGACATCTTGAAAAAAGATACTACCGTAGTCTTCAAGAATTCACTTCTGATAAACCCACACACTAAGAGATCGTCTAGTAAGGAGTAGGTTTGTTGAGGATAGACCCGTCACTTGGTTAAAAGATACACGACCAGTAGGTAATTACAATTGTGGCAATTCTGTCTTCTGTAGCTCTTACCTCCAGGGAAAGGCATTGAAGTTTGGAGGATTAAATCACAAAGTAACGAGTTTGATTACATGTAGAAGCACCTATATGGCATATTTAGTGTTATGTCAGTGTGGCTGCTTCTATATAGGTAAGACTATCAGAACTTTATACGAGAGGTTCAGAGAATACATACATTCCATTAATACAGGCAAGGGATGCCCCCGTTTGATAAAACATGTTAATGAAGCACATGGGGGAAACCCAAGAAACCTTAGATTTGCAGGGATAGAGACAGTTCCCCACCTCCCTCAGGGAGGAGATAGACATCGGGCATTATTAAGACAAGAAGCTAGGTGGATTATACGGTCAGGAGCAATGGGCCAGTTAGGACTTAATGATAAAAACGACATGAGTGTATTTTTATGAGTTATATGTAATGTTCAGATTTTATGACATAGCGTCACTATCAAGGGTTAACACCACGGAGATCCGTGGTGCCCCCTGGGTAGTAACGTATAAAGGGAGATGCAGTCTAGCATCGTGAGGTCAGTGGCCAAGAAGAAGTGCGGATAGCGTGAAACGGCCGTAGCCGCAGTGTTACTGTGTGAAATGCATGTCCGCCCCTTACCTTCTGCTTTTATGTGAGTTTTTGAAGCAATAAAAAAGACTTATTTCATATCAAGTCGGGTGAGTGGCGCCTTAATTCTCTCTCACTATTTGGATGTTTAAAAGACTATTGTGGGCAGAGCACCGCCTGCTGGATATACACCTGAAAACTGAGATTGCTGTACCTGGTAATTGTCATCAGGAACTAGAGTAGTGCCATCCTGCTGTTGACTTCTCATAATTTGCATGTATACCTGAGTTAGTCTGTCAATGATTGTCAAAAGATCTGTAATTACCTTATAATAACAGCTTTCATTAATGTCCTCTATCCCTTTCCACTGCTCCCTTTGCTATGACCGTTGCTATGGCTTCTCTGTCCTTTTAGTATAAACAGAAGACAGAGGGGCGGTCTTCCACACTGCATGCCTGCATTAGTCTTCAGAGTGAGGAGGCGTGTCTCTCAGTGATCCAATCTGATTGGCTGGCAGGGAGCTGCTGGCTACAGCAAGTGTGTATGGGAAGTGAGGGAAAGCAGTTTTGGCCTCAGAGAACTGGCAGAAGAGCCATGTTGAGAAGGTCCCCATATTGTAAATGTTTAAACAGCCGTAACTAAGGGAAAAACTCAAGGAAAACATTGGTATGTGAAGAAACTAAAGATTGCTTTATGCATAATGCTGCTGCAGCAGTAACATATGCAAAAAAAATTTTTTTTAATGAAAACATGACAGTTACCCTTTAAGTGTGAATCAGAAGAACCCTGGGGGTTCTGGGTGTTGAGGCTGTCATATGGATGCTAAAATACAACCTAGAACAGATATACATTTTACTATGTAAACACTGTAAACATGTCTATTTTCTTGTTTATGAAGACATGTCATCATCAGGTTTCCAATCATTAGGATGAGCTACACTACAGCATATCATGGGAGACCTTTAAAACAAATGACAATAAGATTTACATTAGAAATGAGGGTACATGCACACAACTGGCTGTGCATGAGCCGTTTATTTAAAGGAGTTTACTAGGATTTTCAGATTGACAGTCTGTCCTCAGGATAGGTCATCGATATGTCATCACTTTGGATCAGACTATCAGCACCCCTGCCGGTCAGTTGTTCAAAAAGGCCACGACGCTCCATGTGCACTTAGGCCAGTGACCTCACATTCATCGGTCACATGACCTAGACGCAGCTCAGTCCTATTCAAGTGAGTGGGGCTGAGCTGTAATGCCAAGCAAAGCCGCGATGTGCTTGGTAAGCTGCGAGGAGGCTGCAGCGCTCATCGTAGTTCCGGCGAGTCCGGCTGCTTCCTTAGACAGTTGATTGGTGGCGGTATCGGGAGTTGGACCCCTGCTGATCTAATATCTATCCTGAGGACAGGTCATCAACATGAGAATCCTTTTGGCTCATACACAGAGCCATATACAGGTGCAGACAAAGTGTAAACTCTCAATCAATAATTAACTGTGCTTTCACCTTAATAACACAGTCTCGCAGATAAACCTGTGGCCTCATCTCAGCAACATATTAACAAAATTTTACCTAGCATCGGACTTTATACATTGCTGCTGGAGGGTAACAAACCCATTTCCATGTAGCGTGATGTTTCTAAGGCCTCATGCACACGACCGTATAGTGGTATCCACATACCAAGGATTTGCAAAGTACAGATACCTTCCATACGTACTACACATTTTTCTCACTCCCATCAATGGAAATTACTGTTCTCAGATACAATGGCTTCAGAATACAATATTTTCAACTTACAATGGTTATTTCTGGGCCATCATAAGTCAAAACCAGATTCAACATACAATATCTCAGACTCCGATCCAACCAATCAACTTGGCCATTTCACTGGTAAAACACCTTTTTGGGTTCTCTAGTATCTCCTCTGCGGTACGTGTTCTCTGCTACTTAAAACACTGCCGATTTTCCACACGCAAGTCCACATAGTTTACACCACATGTGGCTGCACCTTTAGGCACATTTTTCAATAGTGTCGTAAGAAGGACAATGACAAAACAAGACAATGTTCATCAAAAATGGGCATACTAGACACGCTTCTTTTCTTTTACTCACATCATTTATGTTATACATATATTCCGTAGCGAAAACAGCAATAAGGAAATTTAGTACAAACATCACTATTTTATTAAAAAAAAAATTCAAATTGAATTTCTTTTTAGCATAATGTTTTAATAAAAAAACAATTTTCTGGCTTAAGTTACACATAGCAACCAATTAGATTCTACTTTTCATTTTCCAAAGGAGCTCCGAAAATTGAAAGGTGGAATCTGGTTGCCATGTGCAACTAAGCCAGTTTTCCTTTACGCCAGTTTTGATAAATCTGCCCCTTAGTTTCCATGACTGTCGGAGAAAGTACAAACGCTGTGTTCGGCAGTCCTATAGAAGTGAATGGAGCGGTGGCCATAAATGCACACCACTCCTCCATTCTCATAGGACCTCAGACCTTGTGATCACTAGGGGTTCCAGTGGTCGCATATGGTATAAGTACTGTAAGGGATAAACCCTGAAAGTTAGGCTTGGTAGATGTAGCATTGTATACTGCTGGGTTGTTTTCCTTTTGTATGTGCTGGGTTTAAAGTGGAACTCTGTAAATGCATTGTATTACTTATGTTGATCTGGGAACTGCAACATTAACGGGGTTGTCCTGGTTCAGAGCTGAACCCGGACATATCCCCTTCTTCTCCCACTCAGCCCCTCTGACATGAGCATCGGAGCCCTGTGCTGTATCCTGCAGGGCGAGGGCTTTTTTGTTTACGTTTTTACACTGCTAGGCAGAGGCTTCCTTTAAGAACTGCATTCATAATACTACTGACTTCAGACCTGAATTTTTTAAATAATACAAGCGAGTTGTTCAGAATAATTAAAACGCAAATGACAGGTAGCAGTGTGTTAACAAACAACTCGCCTTTTAAAACCCCCTTTGTTCCAGAGCAGTGGCTACAGGTGGTCTCAGCCAGTCCAGCACTGTTCTTACACACATGACTGCAACATGATTGGCTGCAGCAGTCTTGTGACCAAGAACAGGACCGTCACTACTGGTCCAGCGGTTACATTAAAGTAGCACACCCACAAAAAATGTTATTCTCTGACCGGTTAGAAAGGGACATGATGTAAACTATAGTGAAGGTAATCTTCTCATCAGTGTCTGTATTTGTGAGCTATAACCTTCCTTCTGCTTCTCGGCTGTGTTATGTGACCAAGTCTCTGACTCTCCAACTCAGTGGCGTACCGCCCATAGAGGCAGACCACGCCACTGCTATGGGGCCCGCGGCACTGGGGGGCCCGTAGCGCAGATAAGGCCCCGCCCACTGATGACCTGCAGCCGGCTATGCGGCTGCTTTTCTCCCCAGGGCCCCCCCATGTTTAGCTGAATCGCCTCCCAGAGGCGCGGCTAAGTCCTCAACACCCGCCCCCCTCCTCAGCGCCGCGCTCTGCAAACACCCGATCCTCCTCTCGTCGGCGTCCCAAATCCCGCGCAGGCGCAGTGCCGGCGATTGCCTGCGCCTGCGCTCTGATAATACGGCTGAGGGCAACAGCTTCAACATCGTCACTGGGCATGCGCCGAGCCCAGTGACGATATTGAAGCTGTTGCCCTCAGCCGTATTATCAGAGCGCAGGCGCAGGCAATCGCCGGCACTGCGCCTGCGCGGGATTTGGGACGCCGACGAGAGGAGGATCGGGTGTTTGCAGAGCGCGGCGCTGAGGAGGGGGGCGGGTGTTGAGGACTTAGCCGCGCCTCTGGGAGGCGATTCAGCTAAACATGGAGGCAGTAGTAGTTTTCATATTTAGGCGGGCACGGCACTTCAGAGGGGCACCGTTCCTGGGCACCGTAGAGAAAGAAAGACGCCCCTCTGGGCTCCAGTCCTTACAGCGTCATTTGCATGTCCTAAGAATCGATTTTTAGAAGAAAGGACAAGACTGACATGGAAAAGAAGAACACAGATGGAAAAAAGGTACTTTATTAAACATGGATCCATGAGTACCTTTTTTCCATCTGTCTTGTTCTTTGGATTGTGAGTCTTGTCATTTCTTCAAAAAATCGATTCTTATGATATGTAAATGACGCTGTAAGGAGCCCAGAGGGGCGTAATTCTTTCTCCACTGTGCCCAGGAACGGTGCCCCTCTGAAGTGCCGTGCCCGGCTAAATTTGAAAACTAATAACGCCTCCAAGTTCATCTAAATCGCCTCCCAAATCCGATCCTCCTCTCGCTGGCATCCCAAATCCCGCGCAGGCGCAGTGCCGGCGATTGCCTGCGCTCTGATAAGATGACTGACGGCACTGCGCCTGCGTGGGATTTGGGATGCCGGCGAGAGGAGGATCGGAGTGTTTGCCGCAGAGCGCGGCGCTGAGGAGGGGGGGTGTTGAGCACTTAGCCGCGCCTCTGGGAGGCGATTTAGATGAACTTGGAGGCGTTATTAGTTTTCAAACTTAGGCGGGCACGGCACTTCAGAGGGGCGTTCCTGGGCACCGTGGAGAAAGAATAACGCCCCTCTGGGCTCCTTACAGCGTCATTTACATATCATAAGAATCGATTTTTTTAAGAAATGACAAGACTCACAATCAAAAGAACAAGACAGATGGAAAACAGGTACTCTGTTAAACATGGATTCATGAAAAAAAAATTGGGGGTAAATTGCTAGTGACAGATTCCCTTTAAGGCTACTTTCACACTTGGGTTCAGAGCGGATCCGTCTGGTGTCTGCACAGACGGATCCGCACCTATAATGCAAACGCTTAGATCCGTTCAGAACGGATCCGTTTGCATTAACATGAACAAAAAAAAAAAACTATTTTTTTTTGGTTCATGATAGTGCAAACGGATCAGTTTTGACTTTACATTGAAAGTCAATGGGGGACGGATCCGTTTGAAAATTGAGCCATACTGTGTCAACTTCAAACGGATCCGTCCCCATTGACTTACATTGTAAGTCTGGACGGATCCGTTTGCCTCCGCACGGCCAGGCGGACACCCGAACGCTGCAAGCAGCGTTCAAGTGTCCGCCTGCTGAGCGGAGGACAGACGGAGCCATACTGATGCATTCTGAGCGGATCCGCATCCACTCAGAATGCATTAGGGCTGGACGGATCCGTTCGGTGCCGCTTGTGAGAGCCTTCAAACGGAGCTCACAAGCGGAGCCCCAAACGCAAGTGTGAAAGTAGCCTAACATGGCACCCCAAATAAGGAGACCTGCAGGCTGCAGCAGATATCCCATGTGACAGGTCACCCCCAGGAAACCCCTAACAGTTTCTGTAGGTCATGTATAAATTTATTTAATGGGGGTGTGGCATGGGAGGAGCAAAGTCAGGAAGTGGGAGGGGCCATGGTGGGTAGTGGGCGGGGTTAAGGGGCCCAATTCAGATTTTTGCTATGGGGCCCAGTGATTCCTATGTACGCCTCTGCTCCAACTGACACGGCATCTTATGTGTGGACAGGAAGTCAGTTTCTTTATGTATTTCTACAGAAGCCTCAATGTCAGTCTCATAGGAAAGAATAGAGAAGTAACCGGCTTTCTGTCCTGTGTCGGTTGGAGATCAAAGTGTTGGCCACATGACACAGCTGAGCATCAGAAGGGAGGTTATAGCTCATGAATACAGTCACTGGTAAGAAGATTACTTTCACTACAGATTACATCATGTACCTTTCTAACTGGTCAGAGAATAAACATTTTTGTGAGTGCTTCTTTAACCCTTTCTACCTTGGAGGTTTTTTTGTTTTTGCGTTTTCGTTTTGCGCTCCCTGCCTTCCTAGAGCCATAACTTTTTTTTGTTTTTCTGTTCACATAGCTGTATGAGGGCTTGTTTTTTGCGGCACAAGTTGTACTTTCCAATGCCACCATTTAATTTTGGATACAATGTAGTGGGAAGCGGGAAAAAAAAATCCAAATGGGGTGGAATTGCAAAAAAAATATCAATTCCGCCACAGTTTTATGTTTTTTTATTTTTTATTTAAGACATTCGATGTACAATAAAGCTGATCAATAACTTTCATTCTACAGGTCAGTACGAATCCGGCGGTACCTTATATGTATAGTTTTTCTTGCGTTTTGATAGTGATAAAATAATTAAAAAGCCGGAACAAAATCAATTTTATTTTCTCGTGGCCGTATTTTGACCCCTATTACTTTTTTATAATTATGTGTACGGAGCTGTATGGGGGCTCATTTTTTGCAGGGAGATCTGAACTTTTCAGTGATACTATTCTAGATGGAAGCACAGACTACGCTGTAATACTCTATTGGTCTGCAGGACCAAAAAAATCCCTTTAGGGATCCCTATTTGGCAGTTAAAATCATAACTTTATTCATAATTTTATTACTAACACACATCTATTTGAGAACAAACAAGGAACAATTAATTAAAACTCTCAGTGGTAAGGAGTTGTGAGACACTATTCAGTAAGTCTGGTTGCCTGATTTTGCAACCTTTTATAACAATGTATTTGTATCCGGCTCTATACAGTGAATACCTTTTAATATATAGTTGGAGGGCCGTTGATGTGTGAGACCTCCCCTTTATTGTGGACTCTTATGAAGTTCACAATGTAGGCTCAGCACGTGAAATGTACACTTGGTTTTATTTTATTTGAGTTCAATAATAGTCGTGCTGGGACTCATATATTGTTACCATTCCCCTGTTTAGACACTTTTGTAATGTCACACTATTACAATAATTCGGAGTGGCTACAATGTTGCCTCTATTTATTTCATAGAGGTCAGTGTGGGCACATCTCTCTGTACAAATACCGCTGAGCAATCGTGTGCCTGCAGTGACGCTGCTCGGCACTAGAGGTAGGTGTTTGGACAATCACATCAATCTCTATCTCCTTTCACCTCACTCTTATCCATATATTGTATGGCCAGTACTCCTCTCACTCACTCACACACTGCCTAAAAGTAGGTTCGCATCACAACACCCCTCCCGACATGTTTCGCCGCTGTTGCGGCTTCGTCAGGGGATGCGGGGTATACGTATACCCCGCATCCCCTGACGAAGCCGCAACAGCGGCGAAACATGTCGGGAGGGGTGTTGTGATGCGAACCTACTTTTAGGCAGTGTGTGAGTGAGTGAGAGGAGTACTGGCCATACAATATATGGATAAGAGTGAGGTGAAAGGAGATAGAGATTGATGTGATTGTCCAAACACCTACCTCTAGTGCCGAGCAGCGTCACTGCAGGCACACGATTGCTCAGCGGTATTTGTACAGAGAGATGTGCCCACACTGACCTCTATGAAATAAATAGAGGCAACATTGTAGCCACTCCGAATTATTGTAATAGTGTGACATTACAAAAGTGTCTAAACAGGGGAATGGTAACAATATATGAGTCCCAGCACGACTATTATTGAACTCAAATAAAATAAAACCAAGTGTACATTTCACGTGCTGAGCCTACATTGTGAACTTCATAAGAGTCCACAATAAAGGGGAGGTCTCACACATCAACGGCCCTCCAACTATATATTAAAAGGTATTCACTGTATAGAGCCGGATACAAATACATTGTTATAAAAGGTTGCAAAATCAGGCAACCAGACTTACTGAATAGTGTCTCACAACTCCTTACCACTGAGAGTTTTAATTAATTGTTCCTTGTTTGTTCTCAAATAGATGTGTGTTAGTAATAAAATTATGAATAAAGTTATGACTTTAACTGCCAAATAGGGATCCCTAAAGGGATTTTTTTGGTCCTGCAGACCAATAGAGTATTATAGATTTATATCCCGAGGATCCCTAAAAAAGGGACTGTGGAGATTAACAGACTACGCTGGGAACAAGTATAACAATGTATGAGGAGAAAATAGAACAAAATCCAGCTTCCAAAAAGTGACAGCCTTTATTCCAAGTGCTCAGTGAAAACCATACGCGTTTCGGATCATGTCGCTGTGATCCTTACTCATGACAAAGTGGAAATGCAAACCTGGGCTATTATACCTAGTACCACCAATCATATGTGGCCACAAGGGATACGCTCATACACAGGTGCAGAGAGCATTCATGCAAAAATTAAAACATATTAAAATAATCCATAAAGAGAGAGGGGTTCAATAATGTAATATCAAATCATGTTTGCTATTCAGACCTGCAGGCATACAGGATCCCATTTGAAAAATCCAAAATGACTCCCTGTTCAAAAGCTTGCGTTTGTAATCCCCACTCCTATTGGGCGGATTAACCCTCTCCATGCCTTGAACAAGGAGGCCTGTCTTATTTGTACCTGCTATCACTTCATGCAAATGGCTTCTTCAGTTTTTTCCACAGCTAATGAATGATCTTAAAGTAAGGATACAAAAGCATTTGTCCGACATACCGCATACAAAAAGCAGGAATGTCTCAGCCGTTAGTTTACATTATGCGGCTGTCCACCAAGGAGATACTACATGCCTTTCTTTTCAAGGCTTGGAGAGAGTTACGCGTAGTCCATGCTTCCATCTATAATTAATTCAGGTTAGCGCAGCTAATCGCTTTTCTCTTTTTGTTCATTCTGGAGTGTGTATGACTTTTTGATCACTTTTTATTTAATTTTCTTGTAGAAAATGAGGTGACCAAAAATGGCGAATCGGCCATTTTGACGCTTTTTTCCATTTCGCTGTTTGCCGTATGGGGGAGATATTTTTATACTATGGACGTTTTCACACATGAGGATACCCATGATATGTATTTTTTATTTATTTATTTTTTAGTTCTTTTATTTTTATTTTGGGGAAAGGGGGGTGATTAATATTTTTTATTATTTTTAAAAACACATTTTTTTTTTACACTTCTTTATAGTTCCCATAGGGAACTATAATATGCAATCATTAGATTGCTAGTCTCATAGACCCCAATGCATTAGCATTGGAGTCTATGAGAAAATTGCTAGTTACCTATTACAGGCAAGGGCGCCATAGAAAATACTATGCAGCAGCCTCCTGTCATTTACAAAGACAGGGGCTGCTGAACACAAGCTCCGGCATCTCCGATCATCGCACTGGGGTGAGCCGGAGCATCACTGGAAACACGCGCTTCCGGTGTTTCATGCGCTCAGATGCCATGGTCAGGATTAACCACAGCATCTGAAGTGTAAAATGTCCGCGACCGACATTACTGCTGGTTGCGGGTGTCTGCTATAAGATGCTATGGCGTCCACTCTGCCCAGGAGAAGGCGCCATCTTTAAAGACCCGGCCAGTGCCGTACTAGTACGTCGCTGGTCGGGAAGGAGTTAAACATATTTAATATCTTAATTGTGCATTTTTACCGTAAAGAGAACCTGTCACCACTAAATTCCGTGCAGTCTGTAGGCACCATGTTATAGAGCAGGAGGAGCTGAGCAGACTGATATATAATTTTGTGGGAAAAATTAAGTAATGCTTACTATTTATTTATTTAAACCCCTCCTTTTTTATGCATCGGAGTGATGTGGGTGGACCTACTCAGTGATCAACAGACTTGCCCATATGCTTAGGCCTCATGCACACGACTGTTCCGTTTTTTGCGGTCCTCAAATTGCGGATCCACAAAACATGGAAGCCACCCGTGTGCCTTCCGCAATTTGCCGAATGGAACAGGCGGCCCATTGTAGAAATGCCTATTCTTATCCGCAAAACGGACAAGAATAGGACACACAGGTCCGCATCTTTTGCAGCCCCATTGAAGTGAAAAAAAACGCGGCTCGGATGCGGACCAAAACAACGGTCGTGTGCTTGAGGCTTAAGTCATGCACACTTAGCTGTCAATCTCACCGAGTGACACTACCCACATGATCCTGAACATAAAAAAGCAGAGCTAAGTGAGTAAATTATTTTAAATTAAGCTTTACGGAATCTTTTCCTACAATCTGCTCCGCTCCTCCTGCTGTATAACATGCCGTCTGCAGATTGCACTGCATTTTCTTGGTGACAGGTCCTCTTTAACAAAATCAGATTGTGTAAATGACAATAATGAATAATGATGGCAAGCAGAAACATACATAGCACTTTCATGGATATAATAGCACATTTTGGCTTACCATCCTGACTGACGGAGAATCTTCATACCATCTGGTGGAATCCTTCTGGTCACGTAAACCTTTGGGAAGTGTTTTCCTGAAGCCTTCATTGCTTGGGACCTACAACAGGTGTGGAGATCTACAACTAATGTCCTGAGAAGAACCTTCAAATGACTGGAAATCCACATAACATGTACTATGATATTAACACGATTTCCAGAGGACTTTGGATCTCACTTTTGCCTAATGACCAGGTTTGGGGGCTTGAGTAAACAGGTAAGTGGGAGGATAGTGAATTTTGTAGCCAATGAATATTTTCCATGTGCCATGTACTCTCCCGACCTCTTTTCAGCACTGGTAGATGATTAATCAGTTATAGAACACAAGTCTGTTACAGTCCTAATTCTTTCCTGTAATATACAAGGTATAGCTTGTAAGATGGGTGAATACTTTGTATGTAATGCATAGGTAAAACATTTTAAACAAGATTTCCTATATGTCCAAAAGAAAATTGTACCTGGTGTCCTGGTAGAAAGTCCTAGAAGTGTGCTCTAAATTGTCTACCAAATAGAGTTCCTTGCACCTTCTGGTGCTTGAGGGTGCCTTCACATTTGGCCAAAAAATACACACTGAGATCCACAGGTGTGTATTTTTAGGCTCATGCAGATTTTGGTGCGGTTCTTATGGTGGATTTTGATGTCTATTTCATTCCAGAATATGAAATCTATGGAGAAATTGGGCTTCACAAAATCTGAACAGACGCACAGAATTTTAGAGTAGACAAATTTAAACTCCATAGGAATATATAGGGAACTATTTATAATGTGGCTTTTTCTGCAAAGGCATTCTAGCAGGTGTAAAGGCTCCCTAACCTGGAGATATAGAAATATTATCAGCTATCAAAAAACCCTACAAACAGTAGTCTCACATCCTCAAGTCACCACGCATTCACTATACTGGCTATTGTATAGTGGGACTGCATGCCTCAAGTACCCTCAATATCTTACCTTCAGATCTAATGTAAAAGCCATGTGCATGGACTCTGTACTGTGGCACACACCGTACATTACTTATTAGTGCAATTGTCTGTATTATGTATGTATACCCCTTTTCATATGTACAGCGCTATGGAATGAATGGCGCTTTAATAATAAATAATAATAATATTGGTAGGAACTCTGTGCTACAGTATGGTGGTTCAGTGAGCTTAGGTTCTATGGAAAATACCTGTGTAATACTTTGTGCAATGAAGCTTCACATTTTTTCCCACAGCATAAAGCGCAAGGGGAGTGTATGGCCGTGTGCATTACGTTCTAGTGCACCCATATTCATAGTTAATGTGTTCTGTAGGCAGGCTCGGCCTGGCCCACAGGCATACAGGGGAATCCCAAGGTGGGCCTCTAGTCTCCCACCTCCTGTACAAGTGGCACATAACACAGTAGACTTACTGCACTACATACACATAGTCAACGTATAGGACCTCAACCAACCTATGGTCATATAAAAAACTTGATAGATTATTTAAAAAAAACTACCCAGTCTATTACTATAGACACAATCAGAGCTGAGATGAGTTCTAGGTGTGGAGGAAAGCTGCCAGTGTCCTCTTCTCCCCAGGACCTACCTTCTCAAAGTTGCTACAAGGACCCCCCATATTATATCATCTGGTAGCATCTTGCTGCTGTGTGAGCAGGTAATATCTGACTGTATCCGTACAGTGGGCCCCAAAATACATTTTACTGGTGGGCCCAAGGCACCCCAGTCCGACACTCTCTGTAGGTACTGTGCCATCAGTATTACAGGCAGTTGTAATTCATCGCCATCTACATGATTCATAGCTAATCCCTTCTGTTAGCAGTCGAATTACTGTTGTCAGTATTACAGATCAAGAGAAGCGTCAGGTCTAATTTATCACTATAGACTTAACTGTGCAGTGCACCAAGATTCAAGTCGTCAGCAGAAGTGGCAGTAACAGTATGCAGTGGCATAGCGTGGGGGGGAAGGGCGGGGGAGACGTTTCCCCGGGCGCAAAATTGCAGGCGGTGAGGCCCTGGTGACAAGTGGGGGGCGGGGGCGGGGCACAGGGAGATGAGCGCTTCCATACAGATGCTCAAAATATAGGATTCTTTTTTCTTTCTGTTTTTCTGACGGTTTAGAAGAAGGGAAAAATAAACTATGATGTCAACACGGACCAAACAGAAACAATGGTGGCCCGATAACAGAGTGGGTATGGAGGCCAACAGCAGTGGCAGTAACAAGGACAATAGTTGCCCTATGACAGAAATGGGGCGGAAGGGGGGCAACAGCAGTGGCATACAGCACAAGATGGTGGCAGATCACAGTAGTAGCAGAACCCAACAACAGCAGTGTAATAGCAAGGCCCAGTGGCATGCATATCCTTGTTTAAAAATCTAATGTGGATAACCCGTAGTCATCCCTCTCCCTAATTCTGACAAAGCGGCTGTCAGTAAACATCTGGTCATTTGTGTAAAGAACTTGGAGGGACTCCCTGCCTCCATCTCCACTGCATACTTCTATGGTCTGTCAGGATCATCTGCATTTTATTATTCGTCGCCCTCCAGCATCTCGACTGGTCAAATAAACCACTTAGTTGTGTATAGAATTCCTGGGCGTTTATGTCCTCCTCGTCCTCAACCTTGTCAGGACTCAGTTGGCAGTGAGATGTAGGTGCCAAGTCTTCTGTCCCCTCGCCAATCAGATTTGACAGCATCCCCTCCAGGACATGAAGAATTGGAATGACATAATTCATTCCGTAGTTCTACCGACTGATAAATAGAGTGACTTCCTCAAATGGCACATGTCACGCATGAGCTGCCACTGGCTAACGTGGAAGTTACACTAGGGAGTAGACCTGCTGCATTAAGAAAAAGCTGACCGCCTTCTTTTGCAGCTCAAGGAGAGCGTGTTTTACATGGTTAGAGTAGCTGAAGTGCATGTACAGTTTTCTGGACATTTTTAACATCTCTTGCAGTTCGGTGGAAGACTTGAGGAACTGGGTGACAATGAGATTGAAGAAGTGCGCCATGCACAGAGCATGGGTCAGCCCTCCCTGACACGACACAGACAAACTGTTCTTCCCGTTATCAGTAACCATGGTTCCTATCTCCAGTTGCCAAAGAGACAGCCACTGCTCGAATTCTTTATTGATGACACTTAGCAATTCCTCCCCGATGTGGCTCCGCTCAACCAGGCTGACCAGAGGCAGAACTGTGTGACAACGCATAGCTTTGCATAGGTGATATGCTGGAGGACGATAGTTGCAACTCTATGTGTCAGCGCTGCCGTGAACTCTCCCAGACACAGAGAGGCCCAAGGACTGTCTCACCTTCTGTTCAACGTACGTGTGTAGGGCTGGTACAGCTTTTTTAGAAAAGTAATGTCAGCTTGGGACTCTCCACCTTGGCTGGGCACAAGCCATCAGTTCTCTGAAATGTGCAGAGTCAACTACATGAAAATGAAAGGACTGTAGTACCAGCCTTGGTGATAAATTGCTGTTAAACCAAGTGACAAGTAGTAGGAGGAGCATCAGGAGCTAAACATGATGTTGAAGTTGATGGGAAGGAACAACAGCTTCTTTCTGCTGACGTTGGCAAGCCTAGACTGCTGGACAAGAGATGCGGGCCTGTGGGAGATGAGGTGGTTGCTGCATCAAGCTGTAAGACTAAATGAGTGGCACGATTTTCCTACGCCACTTTATGGTAACGCTCCATGTGTTGATGACGCCAGGCTGTCATGCCAACATTAGTACCCGGGCTGCATCTTACCTTCTGCCCACATATCCTGCATACCACCATGCTAATGTCCCCTAGTGACTTGCTGAAAAATTCCTCCCCCACTGCATGATGCCTGCCTGCTACTGCATTTATGAACCTGTGCACTGCTAGTGGGTTCCTCACAGGTAGTCTCCTGCGTAGCAGACAGTATACCCCTCCCACGTTTGGCTGATTTCCTACAGGTTCCACCCTGCTGTCAAATGGCCATGTTGCCACCGTGCTGTCTTGCGGGCACGCTGCCACCCTCATCCCCTGATGATGACTTATGTCCCCTCTTCACCCGGCTCCCATGTGCAATTGACTACATCATCATCTACATCGGTTTGTTCCTCACTAATGTCACCCTCACCTGTCTCTTGCGCATGTCTCTGACCTCTTGCAACATGTGCTGCTCCCACCCGACTGTTATCATCAGTAGTTGCATGCCTAGATTAGTCCACAGTAGACCTGTCCTCCAAGTCTGGGCAGGCCTGTAACTGCTAACTGTCCTCGAAAAGCTCCTCTTCGCTGAAAAGTGGAGCAGAGTCGGCAGCATACATTATTTGGCTAGCAGAAGGAGCAGCAAAAGCAAGAGGCAAGTTTTAAGACAGGTGAGGGCAGAGAGGCAATTTCTGGGCCATTCCAACTAAGCATGGTGTCAGAGAAACCCACAAATTCCTAGCTGTGTGTATTTGTTGTCACCTAAGATGATGTTGGAGAGCGAGTCAACCATTCCAGTACAGCTAGATTGTTGGTCAAAACACGACTGCTGGATGACAGTGGCAGCTCTGGCCTGTTGCTGCGGCTGCTGCTACCACCAACCCTTCTTTTGCTGCTACTTGTGCCAGATATAAAATTTTTGCCGATGCCCATTCCTTTTGAGGGCACAGGCAACTGTATTAATGCTGCAGCAGGTGAACAAGATAAATGCGGCAATATATTAGACTGCCTGTTAAGACTGAGTCTGACGCACAGTAAAAAAAAAAAAAAAAATATATATATATATATATATAAAAAGATTAAGTATAAATGTTGCAGCAGGTGAACAAGATAAATGCGGCAATATATTAGGCATCCTGTTGAGACTGAGTCTGACGCACAGTAAGTCTATGTATAACAGAACAGATTAAGTATGAATGGCGCAGCAGGTGAACAAAATGCACAGGGCGATTACACTAAGTCTGCACTGTCCCTGCAGTCTCCCTATTCTCTCCCTACAGTCTCAAAAAACTCTCCCTCCAATATTCTTTTTTTAACTGTTTGTAGTAACACTGTCCCTATCGCATTCGCGCTTGTCACATGTTTCCCTAAGCACAGCTCACAGTGAAATGGCGAATGAGGCTTTTATAGGGCTGTGACAACACAGGGGATGGCTAACTGCGGATTGGTTGGCTGCTAAGCATTTTTTAGTGATCTTGTATTCCCGGGCTTCTTACTTTCACTTTTTAACAAGTGTAGCCGCCATTTCAAGGGAAAAAATGATTTGTTGCCACAAAGGGTGAGGAAATTCAGATTTGTTTTGAGGGATTAGCAGAGGGAATAGTTGAGTCTCCCCGCAAACTACAGACTGACAATTGCTGCAGTCTACTTTGTGAATGCATCTAAACTACCGACTATAGCTTGGCAACAGATTGAAGACCGAATTTGGGAGATGGGAGAGATTCAGATAATAATATTAGGATATTACTATGAACTATTATTAGTATATACACTAGCTAATAACTGCAAATACAAACAACCACCATGTTGTTATAATAGTTTTATGTTTCATCCATATTGCAAGAGGCATAGTAACCATTCTCAATATTAGTATGCCAATGACAGCCTCTCCTCGGTAATTATAGGCCAGCCATGTGCTTCCAAAGATTACATTCTGTACAAAGCCGTTTTTGTGATGGATACTATGGCAAGCATCCATGTGGCAACAAAATAATCACAATGGAAGTTAATGCTGTTATTGGCTTTTCTTACTTACTGAAACAAGAACAATTACAATTTTACACTTGTAAAACATAAATATCCTACATGTTCCCTTGCGATCTGCATGGAACTATGGCGCTCAACATCGTTTGTCAGGGTTTTCCGCTTTCCATGATACAAACAATAACATTCAAGTGATTTATTCATGTTTTCCAGTGGGCCACAGATGAACAAAATGAGTGCAATATTCAAAATGTATGATTTTTAGACACTTGATGCTATTACAGAAATGGTTTAAAGTTTCCCTTTATAGGTTCTGTTTGCAATTAACAGTTGGAATCATTATTTTTCTGTTGCCCAAAAAAAAAAGACAACATTAAGAAGATGAAAATCCCAATTGGCCCTTTGCTGTATTTTTCTGCCTACTAAATATATAGGGGCACATTTATTAGCAGCTTTGTGCCACTTTGGTAGAATAAAAAAGTCACAAATTTTGGTACATACTTCTTGACTCCATTTGAAAAGTGTCATTAAAAGTGGGCGGGGTTAACCAGGAGGAAACGGGGTCACCATTGGTCCTACAAAAGTATTATTAATGGTGACAGAAACTGGAACAAATCTACAAATGCAAGTGTCAAAGTTACATTTCTGTCATTAGAACAGCAGAAAATGCACACACACACCTTTTTTTCTTCTTTTCCCTTTATTCCTCTTTTTTTGTTCCTTTTTTTCTTTTTCTTTCTCTGTCTTTATCCTGGTCTCCTTTGTGGTACTATATGGCTGGTCAAACTTTGACTGTCATACCCTGATCTTGTCAATAGTCTCCACACTCCTCCCCTTTGTTGCATGACAGCTAAGGCTACTTTCACACAAGCGTTTTTACTGGATCCGGCAGGGCTCCATTACTGATAATACAGCCACCTGCACCCGTTATGAACGGATCCGGTTGTATTATCTATAACATACCCAAGACGGATCCGTCATGCACTCTATTGAAAGTAAATGGGGGACGGATCAGTTTTCTATTGTCAGATAAAACGGATCCATCCCCATTGACTTGCATTGTGGGTCATGATGGATCCGTCTTGCTCCGCATCCCAGGACGGAAAGAAAACCGCAGCTTGCTGTGGTTTGCTCTCTGGTATGGGAACGCAACTAAACAGAACGGAGTGCATTTTGGAGCATTCTGTTCTGTTCAGTTACATTTTCTCCCCATTGACAATGAATGGGGACAAAACAGAAGCGTTTTTTTCTGGTATTGAGACCCTCAACACCGGAAAATAGAAACGCTAGTGTGAAAGTGAGCGCCATAATCTTATGTCGTGGGTCATCCCTGGGGCATAACCCAAATTAATGAATTGTCCAAGTTGTTGCTAAACTGCTCAGCATGTCATTTCTATTGCACTGTTTGAGCAGTTTATATCTTACTGCCTTTATCAGGCCTTATGTCAGCCTAAATAAGTTATGCTTATTCCTTGCTATACCTGCATTTCTCTTGTGAAAACTTAACAAAATACACAGGTTTTAAAAAAATAAATCAATTTGGCACATTAGTTTAAGACTGGTTTAAGAAATGCATCTCCCCCATAGAGTCATAAAATTGGGCAAAAAAACAAACAAACATTGTAGAGAAAATCAAGTCCTGGACTCCTGAATTCTGTCTTCAAAAAGTCAGAAAGAAATTGTGAGGATATAAAGATGCAGAAAGGGTCGCTCCCATACTGACTGACCCTGATCTCATCTAATCATATAAACACCCTAGTAGTTGAGCCTCAACGGGATCACAATGTTCTTTTCGAACTCGTGACCACTCATCGAGTGAGACTTCTGCTGAGGAGCAGCTAGAAATCCTCCTCACAATCTTATGGGGACCAGCTTACCATGACTAGGGCGGCCTATATGGTGCCTGCACCAAGTGAAGACGGGCTAGCACCGAACACTACAATTGAGGGCTCAAATACGGATACCAGTTGCCTGTGTTCTGCATTTTGCAGATCGGATCATTATTCTCCTGTGTAGACATGCCTATTCTTGGCCGCAATTACAGACAAAAATAGGACATGTTCTATCTTTTTTGCGGGGCCACGTAATGGAAGTACAGATGCGAACATCCACGGTGTGCTGCCCTTTTTTTTCTGGCCCATTTGAGATGAATGGGTCCGCATCCGCTCCGCTATTTTGAAATATACGGTTGTGTGAATGGGCCCTGAGTCAGACCTGGGCAGTAATGTTATGGACTATAAGCAACTAGCCATAGGAGTGTCAAAAGACACTGGAACACACAATCCAGACATCTCTGAGCAAATTATAGGCTGGTATCTCATACTTTAGCACATGTGGAGGATGTAGAGCAAAGACTAACTGAGCTGGAAAATTTCAGTGAGGATCTGTAGGACAAATTGCAATTGGTCAAGAAAATGTAAAATTATGATACAGAATAGAGGATATTGAAAATAGGTTTTGTAAAAATACCTGCAGTGGACCTGTCGAAGAGCATTAAGGCGTCTGAGCTGCAAAGTTTTCGCGAGAGCTTCCTGATGCCCTAGGACACTACTGCACAGTGTAGAGAGTCCCTAGGGCTCTTTCACATCTGTATTTAGCTTTCCGTTCTTCTGATCTGTCAGAAGAACAGGAAAAAAAAAAAAAAAAGATCCTTTAGGCCTCATGCACACGGCCGTTCCATCAAGCCGGACCCATTCAACTTGAATGGGTCCGTGGTCTGTCTGCACAGCAAAAAATATGACATGTCATATTTATTTGCGATGCAGAACAACGGAAAGGAACACCGCAAAAGCACTATGTAGTGCTTCCGGTGTTCCGTTCCGTGACTTCATTCCGCATCTCCGGAATTACGGACCCATTCAAGTGAATGGGTCCACATCCGTGATGCGTGGTGCACACGGTCGGCGACCCGCCCAACAGCCTTGTGCATGAGGCCTTATTTTGAGCATCAGTTATGATCAGTTTGTGTTACTTCCATGAGAGATCAGTTATTTTTGACGGGAGAAAAAGTCCTGCATGCAGTGACACAAATTGATCATAACTGATGAGCAAAAAAAGACAGATCAGTTATTTTTTGTGCAAATTGGAGCCAGATCTGACAGATCAGAAGAACAGAAAGCTAAACAGTGATGTTAAAGAGCCCTTAACGAAAGCCAGGGGTGGTGTCATAACTGAGGATGGGGGAAACCCTCAGCCGTGAGATGTTACATGTATGTGGAAGCTGCTTGGCCAGGACAACAGAATTAGGGAGCAGGTCACCTCCTACAGCGTCCCTAACTCTGACCCTGACTCCTAGCTGTATGAGCAAACCCAGATGGTAGGAGGGCTCATACTCAGGAACCTTGGGTCCCTACTAGCCCTCAGCAGATCCCTGAGCTAGAAGCTGGGTAAGTGTCATGGTCTTACCTTCCACTGTTCTCCTTCGTTTGACATGTGCTGGCGGCCATCTTGGTTTCTGGGTTTTTTGTAGCCTCCCACCCTGCGGCTTCTCCTTCCCACTGGGAGGAGCTGGATGCCTAGCTCATATATATAGGAGGTCTGTGGCTTCAGTTCCTTGCTTGGTCCTCCTGTGTTCACATGCTTCTGCTGCTGCTGCTTCTGGTTCCTGATCCTGGCCTCGTCTGACTACCCCGTTGGTTCCTGATCCTGGCTTCGTCTGACTACCCTGCTGGTTCCTGATCCAGGCTTCGTCTGACCACCCCCCTGGTTCCTGACCTCTGTCTACGCAAGACCCTGCTTCGGTTTAGCCATCCGTTTGGACTTTTGCTTACAGCTGGATTTTCAATAAAGCCTTCTTACTTCCACTTATCTCTTGTTGTACGTCTGGTTCATGGTTCCTTGACATTAGGACCAAGCCATGAATTCTGACGGTACAGGGCCATCCTCGCTACCTACGCTGGTTGCCAGACTTGATCAGCAGGATCACCTGTTGGGTCGGTTCGCTGTGGCGTTGCAAACCCTGCTTGAACGCACGGCTCATTTCGCTTCCGTTGCCGATGGGTCGGTTGTCGCTCCTGGGCCCGCTCCTACTGCCGCTCCGGTTGTTGCGCCAGAGTCTACCCCGACACCTGTTGCTGCGCCTGCGGTGTCTCGGGGTATGACCGGTTCTGCCCCCCTTCCACAGCGCTTTGGGGGAGAGCCAACTCAGTGCCGAGGTTTCCTTAACCAGGTGGGCATTTATTTCGAGTTGCTGCCACATGCCTTTCCTACTGAGAGATCAAAGGTGGGCTTCTTGATCTCGCTGCTGTCGGACAAGGCCTTGGCCTGGGCCAGCCTTTATGGGAGAACAACAATCCGGTGGTTGCCGAGTTTTCCGGTTTTGTTGCTTCTCTTCGGAAGGTATTCGATGTGCCGGCTCGTGCTGCCTCTGCTGCGAAGCTCCTTATGTCCATCAGACAGGGTTCACGATCCGTAGCTGAATACGCCATTGAGTTTCGTACCCTGGCAGCAGAGGTGGGCTGGAATAATGAGGCTCTGGTCGCTGCTTTCTCTCATGGTCTCTCGGATGCCTTGAAGGATGAGGTTGCAGCTAAGGACCTACCAGTGGAGCTCGAGTCTCTTATTTCTTTCCTGATTTTGATTGACACCAGACTCAGGGAGAGACCTTCCTTTAAGGAGAGCCTGCGGAGGTCTTCTAACAGATTGGCGCCTACGTTTGCTGTCCCACCCGTGCCTCCCTCTCCTCCCACGCCTCCTGGGGATGACTTGTCTGGGGGTGAACCCATGCAGCTGGGGTTTGCTCGCCTGTCCGAGGGGGAGAGGGTACTCCGGAGACGCGAGGGCCGATGCATGTACTGTGGTCTCGGTGGGCATTTTCGGTTGGCATGTCCGAACCGTCCAGGGAAACGCTCGCACCTGAGATCCTGTCGGGGGCAGATCTTGGGTGGAGTCTCCTCGTCCCCGGTTTCCCGTGTTGACAAACCACTGATCACTGTTGTCCTCTCCTGGGTCGGGGGCTCGGTGACGACCCAGGCGTTGGTGGACTCTGGTGCTGGTGGTTTGTTCATTGATAGTGTGTTCGCTGCCGCCAATTCCATTCCTCTGCAGCCTCGAGGTTCCCCACTGGCTCTTGAGGCGATAGACGGCAGACCCCTTCTGCCGCCACACGTGACTCATGAGACCCTTCCAGTGGGGATAGCCATTGGTGCCGTTCACAGAGAGTCGGTCTGTCTCCAGGTGATTTCGTCTCCACACTACTCGGTGGTCTTGGGGTACCCCTGGCTCCAGAAGCATAATCCAACTTTCGATTGGAGATCGGCCGAGATCCTCTCGTGGTCACCGCAGTGTGGGGCTAGTTGCATCCATGGGCCTGTCAAGTTACAGCAACTTCCTCGGACTCTCTGTTGCCTCCTGAATACGAAGAGTACCGGGATGTATTCGATAAGGTGCGCGCGGTTGCCCTACCTCCGCACCGCCCATACGATTGTGCCATAGAGTTACAATCTGGTGCCGTTCCTCCTCGTGGCAAAGTCTATCCACTGTCGGTAGCGGAGAATGAGGCCATGGAGGAGTACGTGAGGGAGGCGCTTTCACGCGGACACATTCGCAAATCCTCGTCCCCGGCAGGGGCTGGATTTTTCTTTGTGAAAAAGAAGGGCGGTGAGTTGAGGCCTTGCATCGATTACAGGGGTCTCAATCGCATCACGATCAAGAACGCTTACCCGATACCCTTGATTTCTGAGCTGTTCGATCGCCTCAAAGGGGCCACGGTCTTTACCAAACTCGACCTGAGGGCGGCATATAACCTGGTAAGGATCAAGGCGGGCGATGAGTGGAAGACCGCGTTTAACACCAGGACCGGTCATTATGAATCCTTGGTTATGCCCTTTGGGTTGTGCAATGCGCCCGCAGTCTTCCAGGAATTCATCAACGATGTTTTCCGTGACCTGTTGCAGCAGTGTGTGGTGGTCTATTTGGATGACATCTTGGTATATTCTGAATCCATGGAGGCCCACATTATGGATGTCAGACGAGTGTTGCAACGGTTACGAGAGAACAGGCTGTTCGGTAAGCTTGAGAAATGCGAATTTCACCGATCCCAGGTAACCTTCTTAGGTTACATCATTTCCGCTGAGGGGTTCTCCATGGATCCTGAGAAGGTTTCGGCTGTCTTACAGTGGCCCCAGCCCAGTGGTCTCCGTGCCCTGCAGCGCTTTTTGGGCTTCGCCAATTATTATCGGAAGTTCATCAGGGACTTTTCTAGGCTAGCCAAGCCTCTCACGGATCTGACCAGGAAGGGCAGTAATTTCCAGGTCTGGCCGCTCGAGGCCATCCGAGCTTTTGAGGCTCTAAAGTCCGCCTTTGTGTCGGCTCCGATTCTGTCGCATCCCAACCCTGGGTTGCCCTTTGTCCTTGAGGTGGACGCGTCTGAGACGGGAGTAGGCGCCCTTCTGTCTCAGCGTAGAACACCAGAGGGTCCTCTGCTTCCTTGTGGGTTTTACTCCCGGAAACTGTCTTCCGCGGAGTGCAACTATCAGATTGGTGACAGGGAGTTATTGGCCATCGTGCAGGCCCTTAAAGAATGGAGGCACTTGCTCGAGGGTTCGGTGGTTCCGGTTCTCATCCTGACGGACCACAAGAATCTGACCTACCTTTCTGAGGCCAAGAGATTGACACCACGTCAGGCCAGATGGGCTCTGTTCTTGTCATGTTTTAATTACGTGGTCTCCTACCTACCCGGTTCCAAGAACATCAGAGCGGATGCCTTATCACGGCAGTACTCCGAGCTGTCCGGGGAGGAGTCGATTCCGACTTCGGTCATACCTCCGAATCAGATCCTGGCCGCCATTCGCACCAGCCTGACCTCTCCCCTGGGTGAGCAGATTTTGGCGGCTCAATCTGGTGCTCCCTCTGGGAGACCCAACGGCAGGTGTTTTGTGCCTGAGGAGTTGCGCACTCGGTTGTTGCGAACCTACCATAACTCCAAGGCCGCGGGGCATCCTGGAAAGAATCAGCTGTCCTGGGCTGTTTCACGTCTGTTCTGGTGGCCTTCTCTACGTTCCGACATCGCCGCATATGTAGCGGCATGCTCCGTTTGTGCCCAGAGTAAGTCCCCTCGGCACCTTCCGTTGGGCCTTTTGCAACCCATAGCCACCGGGGAGCGCCCATGGTCACACCTGGGGATGGATTTCATTGTGGACCTCCCTGCATCCCGAGGCCATACGGTCATTCTCATGATTGTGGATCGGTTTTCCAAAATGTGCCACTGTGTTCCTCTCAAGAAGTTACCCTCTGCACAAGAGTTGGCCACGATTTTCGCCAGGGAGGTCTTCCGGTTGCACGGTTTGCCCAAGGAGATTGTGTCGGATCGGGGGAGTCAGTTTGTGTCCAGGTTCTGGCGCGCCTTTTGCTCCCAGTTGGGGATTCATCTCTCTTTCTCCTCGGCCTACCACCCTCAGTCCAATGGGGCCGCAGAACGATCCAATCAGGCCTTGGAGCAATTCCTTCGTTGCTATGTCTCCGATCACCAAGACAATTGGGTTGACCTCCTGCCTTGGGCTGAGTTTGCCAGGAACACGGCGGTGAACTCTTCCTCTGGGACGTCTCCCTTCATGGCCAATTATGGGTTCCAACCTGCCGTGTTACCGGAGGTATTCTCTCCCCAGGATATTCCGGCTGTGGAGGATCACCTTTCCGTCCTACGTGCTTCTTGGGTACAGATCCAGAGGTCCCTTGAGGTCTCTGCGCAGCGCCAGAGACTCCAGGCTGATCGCAGACGAGCGCCCGCTCCTTCCTACCAGGTCGGAGACCGTGTATGGTTGTCCACCCGCAACCTCAACCTTCGAGTGCCCACTCCCAAGCTGGCGCCTCGCTTTGTTGGTCCCTTCCGAGTGCTTCGCAGGGTAAACCCGGTAGCCTATGCCCTTGCGCTTCCTCCTGGCATGCGGATCTCCAACGTGTTTCATGTCTCCCTGTTGAAGCCATTGGTGTGTAATCGTTTCACTTCCTCGGTTCCTCGGCCCCGTCCGGTCCAAGTGGGCAATCGTGAGGAATATGAGGTGAGCAATATCCTGGACTCACGCCTGGTCCGCGGTCGGTTGCAGTTTTTGGTCCATTGGCGTGGTTATGGTCCAGAGGAGCGTTCCTGGGTTCCCTCCGCAGATGTCCATGCTCCTGCTTTGCTCCGAGCCTTCCACGCACGCTTCCCTCAGAAACCGTTCCTTACTCCGCGGAGGAGGGGCCCTTGAGGGGGAGGTACTGTCATGGTCTTACCTTCCACTGTTCTCCTTCGTTTGACATGTGCTGGCGGCCATCTTGGTTTCTGGGTTTTTTGTAGCCTCCCACCCTGCGGCTTCTCCTTCCCACTGGGAGGAGCTGGATGCCTAGCTCATATATATAGGAGGTCTGTGGCTTCAGTTCCTTGCTTGGTCCTCCTGTGTTCACATGCTTCTAAGACTGCTGCTGCTTCTGGTTCCTGATCCTGGCCTCGTCTGACTACCCCGTTGGTTCCTGATCCTGGCTTCGTCTGACTACCCTGCTGGTTCCTGATCCAGGCTTCGTCTGACCACCCCCCTGGTTCCTGACCTCTGTCTACGCAAGACCCTGCTTCGGTTTAGCCATCCGTTTGGACTTTTGCTTACAGCTGGATTTTCAATAAAGCCTTCTTACTTCCACTTATCTCTTGTTGTACGTCTGGTTCATGGTTCCTTGACA